>NW_005871095.1:6432564-6523197 GCF_000147115.1 Myotis lucifugus
CAAGAGGTGGTCAGTGCGCCTCATAGTGACTGGTCGCAGCGACGTTCTGATCATTCTGCCTTTAGGGTCAATTTTCAGATTACCCTTTTTTATATAGGATAGAGGCCTGGTGCACGGGTGGGGGCCAGCTGGCTTGCCCTGAAGGGAGCCCTGGATGAGGGTGGGGGGTTCCCACTGGGGGCGGGGCGGCCTGGGTGAGGGGCCACCGGTGGTTTGCAGGCCAGCCATGACCCCGGCTTTGTCAGGAAGGACATCCGGAATGGCGTCTGGTCTATCCTGTCTAATTAGAATATTACCCTTTTATTAGTATAGATATGCATAATTCATGTACACAAAGAACAGTGTGATGAAAGCCTGGGGTGGAGCAGGGGCTGGGTGGAGGGGGGCAAAGTGGGGAGAAAATGGGGGACATCTGTAATACTCTCAACAATAAAAAATGTATATTAAAAAAACACCTTTATTGAATGTCTTTTCTCCTTTTGCAAAAGTCAGAGGTCAGTTGACTATATTGTGTGGGTCTAGTTCTGGGCTTTCTATTCTGTACCATTGATCTATGCAACTGTTCTTTCAACATTTTCCTGCTACTCTGATTATGGTGACTTCATAGCAATTATCAAAATCTCCAACTTTGGAGTTCTAGAACTTTGTTCTAATAGGTTGGCTTTGTTGGTCCCAGAGCAACAATGTTTTCAAACTTCATTCTATGAATTCTCATACTATTTCACCCCCTGCAAATTTCCTTCTCTTGGATTAGAACAGAACAGCTGAAATACACATAAGGAATAGGTTGTTGACTTACCTAAATGCCTATCTTGAGTAAGAAAACTCATTTTTTCTTAAAAGTAAACAAATCAGATACCTTCCCTTCAAGTATGCTAAAAAGTAATTAACGTTATTAATCACAAGTTAATTTTATCTTGTGATATAACCTATAAAAGTCAATATTTGTCATGGGAGTATTTATATGTCTACTAGAGGCCTGATACATGAAATTTGTGCAAAGGGCTCGGCCCTCGCAACCCCGGCTTCTTCTGGAAGGACGTCCGGAAGGACATTTGGAAGGTCATTCAGCTGTCCAGTCTAATTAGCAAATTACTCTTTTATTATTATAGATAACAGTAAAATATTACTAGCCCCTAATTAAGTGGTTTTGAATAAGCTGGTTTTGGTCTCTAGGCTTTTCTCATAACTTGGTTGAACGTGTGAATTGTCATTGTAGCATTCAAAGATTACACTCTCTCCATAGTATAAATACAGAAATACAGACTCTCATTTCTTTCTGTTAAATTATTGCAGTTCCAATAATAAGGTTTTAACAATTATTTAGTATATTTCTTCTAATGAAAACTTAGATCCCATTAGTAACTTAATATAATTTTTAGAAAATTACATTCAGAAGGTTATCATAATATTTTAGTTATTATCTCATTGCTATTATACTTTTATTTTGGGAAACTGCATATCTATTATTTGCAAATTAATGAATTACATTGGTATCCCAAAATAATGGTATTTTTGGTTATCATTCCTTGGAAATCTTTATCTAGGAAAGTATTATAAGTAGGGATTGATTCTCCAACAACTCATCAATGATAATATAAACTTATTCTGAACTGCGTTCTACATATATGGAAACTATAGTGTATATTAAGCACAATTATTTTGTATGCATATACTCATTATATTACCTATGCGCTATAGATACACTGAATGCACCCTAAATGAACAAAAGTGATACTTAAACACATTTATAGTCATCTATGTTCTATTTATTTTGGTTTTGTGACTTGGTGAAACTTAGACTCTGGACTTTAATCTTCTAAATTATAAAAATGGAAAAATAACAATAATGTAACCTATCTCATTGTGTGTGTTCTTTTAAATTCAATATTATATAAAGTACCTTGTACAGTGTCTGGCCAAAGATAATGCCAAATATATAAATTGTCATTCTTAATGTTAAAATTAATGTCACCTAAATTGTCATTTTTAATGTTAAAATTAATACTACTCTTTTATTATTTAGACAAACCCTTTCAATATATTTTTACCATGAAGAAAGTAAAATTTTGAGAGACAAAAAGATTACAAGGGATTTCCAGTTTCTTCTGAAACATGCAGAGCTGAAAAAAATGTCACTCCAAAACTTACAAAGAAAAAGAGCCAAACAGTAAATTTGGCTTTTCTTGAACTTATTTGCATACTTATGCTGGAAAGCCAAAATAGATCGAGAGACACAGAAGCATGAACAGACTGTTGAATCTCAGACGGAAGGCAGGGGAGGGTGGGTGGATGATTGGGAAGAGATCAACCAAAGAACTTGTATGCATACATGCATAACCCATGGACGCAGACAATAAGGTGGTGAAGGCCTGGGGTGGGGGGCAGGGGCGGGCTGGAGGGGGTCAGTGGGGGAAAAAGGGACATATGTAAAACTTTCAACAATATAGATTTTAAAATAAATAAATAAAAATAAATGAATTCAGCAAGGTATCAGGATACAAAATCTCTCAGAAAGAGAAACTAAGAAATCAATCCCATTTACCATTGCAACAACAACAACAAAATAAGATACCTGGGAGCCCTCATTCTTTGATGGTCGGAATGTAAAATGGTGCAGCCACTTTGGAAAACAGTTTGGGCAGCTTGTTAAAAAAAACTAAACATACACTTAATATGCAACCCAGAAACCCCATTTCTAGGGTTCTACTGAAGATAAATAAATATATGTGTTCCCACAGAGAGGTGCAAAAATGTTTAAAACAACAATATTCATAATAGCCAAAAACTAAAAACAACCCAATTATTCATAAACTGATGACTGCGTAAACAAAATGAGGTATTTCCTTACAATGGAAAACTATTAAGTTTTAAAAATAAATAATATACTGGGACAGTTATAACATGGATAAGCCTCAAAACAATTATGCTAAGTGAAAGTAGGAAGACACCAAAGACTACCTATTATATGATTCCTCCTATAGACTACATAAAACATAGATAATCAGCTTATATGCAAGCAGCAGGTGAGCGGTTGCCAGGGGCTCGGGGAGACAGCAGGCTTGACTGTAAACAGGTTTGAGGGAATTGTTTGCGGTGATAGCAATGTTCTAAAACTGGATTTGGGTGATGATTGAACAACTGAAAATTTTCTAACAAAAATCAATGAATTATATACAAGCAATGGCAAAATTTAAGGTACATGTCATTCCGTGTAAGACTATTAAAAACCAGTTTGCGGAGAGGATGAATAGCGGTAACCGCGCAGCTCGGCCAGGTCAGGGCACAGGAGAGAATGGGACACAGGATGCTGCAGCTCTCAGAGTGAGCTTTCGGAGCTCACATTCCATTTTGCATCCCATGAACTTGAGTTTCCTGGGGAAATCCCCACAGCGAGCTCAGGTGCAGTGAGGGAAGTACACAGCTTGCTGTTAGAAAACTGGAGTGATACGTCATGGTGATGTTCATTCATCTTGTGATTTGAGTGGGTGTGGGGGGGGGGAACAGAGGGGCTTCCCTGAGCTCGTGGTTCAGGCAGGTCCTCCTATACCCTTTGTAGCTCCATCCAGCTCTTCTTTAGTTCCTACCAGGAACTCTAACCTTTGTTTCTTTTTTTTTAAATATATATTTTATTGATTTTTTACAGAGAGGAAGGGAGAGGGATAGAGAATTAGAAACATCGATGAGAGAGAAACATCGATCAGCTGCCTCCTGCACACCACCTACTGGGGATGTGCTCATAACCAAGGTACATGCCCTTGACCAGAATCGAACCTGGGACCCTTCAGTCCGCAGTCCGACGCTCTATCCACTGAGCCAAACCAGTTAGGGCAGGAACTCTAACCTTTGGAGCAGGAATGCTGCTGCCTCTGCTCACCCCTCTAGTCCCAAGACCTTATAGTGTGAATGAGGTGAATGAACTTAGCTCTCTCTGTAAGAGAGAGATGATCATTAAGTCATGGGGATATTTATAGGGTGAAACAATGAACCAGTCCTCACGTAGGGGTTCAGGTGGGCTCAGGTACTAGATTAGATGAGATCAGGTAAGATACTCTCTCATTTAAGACTAAAAGCAATGCTATTTTCAGGAAATATCATGGAACAGTAAAATCATGCACTGAGATCACTGATGGCAGGTGGCAAGCCAGTACTCTGATTCTACCCACATCATAACCACTCTTCTCTACACCAGACCATGTGGCAATAAGGGCAGGTCACCAGGTCCTGGGACATGCATGAGTGTGAGTGTCTGTTTACCAAGGAAGGGCCATCTGCAGATTCCCCCGACATCCTGATTTGTTCGAGCAAACCTCCGGTAACACATCTCGGCCTCCCATTGTCCTCCGGGTGCATGATGTTCAGTAGAGGCTTATGCAGCTACTTGGGATTTCAAAATCACTAAAATATAAAAACTAACTTTAAAAAGTGTACTGAATGAATGGGTTGTCATAGTAAAAAGAAGACAAAGAGTGTAGGTATCTGACTTAAATATCTAAGTGACATTTACTGAGTTTGCTACAAACCTCCAGTACTAGAAAGTAAGCCCCGAACTGGCTCAGCGTGAAAGCTACCTCACCTTGGCCCGTGGGTGGCATGCGGTATCTTCAGTGGCCAAACCTGCACCTGGGTGACCAGAAGTCTCAATCTGCTTTCCTTTCTGTGCTCCTCAGTGTCACTTCATAAGTTCCCTTTTTCGTATTCTTAGGTAGAAAAGGAGATAGTGAGGCCATGAGGTGTGCGGGAGATGAAAGGTAGAGGAAAGTCAGCCTCACAAAGCAGTCAAATTATCTGATAACACCAAAGAGCCAGGCAATGCTGATGGTATCAATAAGGGGATTTGATAACCATTTTCCTCCTCAAAAGGGAAGACAGCTGCTTTGAAGTTACCCTAACGTGGACCTTTCATCTGAGTTTTCACTTACCTACACCCAAAATTAAAAATCATCTTCAAAATCTCAAGGCTCCTTTTGTGAACAGCATGCTTTGGATTTTTAATTATCTGCCTTTTTTTTGCTTCTTATCTATAAATATATATGTCACCATGATGACATTTCTTTTCCCCTGGTAGCCCCCAGGCCTGGCTGACATAATGGGAGCGGCCAGCTAGTCCCTCATCACCAGCAGCAGCGGCTCCCGCCCCCAATCTCTTCCTTTCTTCCCATTTCCCTGCATCTGTTTCTCTCTGTTTTAACAACTTCAGTCCCTGAAAAGGTCTGCTGCCTGAATATAGTTCTAGGAATGTGGTAGGTAAAGAGATTCATGCCTCTTAGACCCAGACAAGGACAAAAGTTTCGATGCATATTGAATCTCCTGGGATGAAATTCTTAGGTGAAATCCTGAAATACTTTTATTCTAAGTAACTGCTAAGTGTCCCAGAATTCAGGACAGGAATCTGTTAGCTTGATTCAAAATTATATGCCCAGTGCCAGGTAGGGAGCATTGAGCAAAGAAACTGTTCAATAAACATTTTTTTTAAATAATGGATCGATTAAAATCTTAGGGATGAAAAGGCTACATACCTTATAATTCCAACTATATGGCATTCCAGAAAAAGCAAAACTCAGGAGCCAATGAAAACATCAGTGGTTGCCAGGGGCTCAGTAGGAGGGGTGAATGTGTGGAGCACAGAGGAGTTTTAGGGCCTCGAATACTCTGCGTGACACTATAATGGTGGACACAAGTCATTAGACCTTTATCCAAACCCATAGACTGTACAACGCCAAGAGTGACCCCTAAGGTAAACCATGAACTTTGGGTGACGATGATGTGTTAGTGTAGGTTTATCAATTGTAACAAATGTACCATCTAGTGTGGATGCCAATACGCGGGAGGCTATGCATGTATGGTGACTATGGATGTATGGGAATTACCTGTACTTTACCCTCAGTTTTGCTGTGAACTTAAAACTGCTCTTAAAAAGATAGTCAAACATAACAGAAAGGCCAACTTAACACAATGTAGGTACAAAAAAAAAATATCTTAGGTCCATGGTGAGAGGTTTTAGCTTAGAAATCTAGCCTTTGCCCCAAACTAAGTATATATTTAATAGTATAAATATTATTCTTAATATTTATTTATAAATATATAAATATTATTCTTAATATTTATTCTCTCATATATAAAATAAAACTGGTATGTAATTGTTCTAGAATAATTAACAGCTAAAATATTTTGTTCTAGAATAATTAATAGCTAAAATATTTTGAAAAGTTAAAGCATAAAAAACCCAAACAGCACAGCCTCCTCAGTTTGCTTTCACTGTTTACTCCCTCACCTTCACTGAGCTACAGAAAGCTTTTCAGTGCGGCCCCGCCATGGTGCAGCCTGGAGCGTCTGGGGTTTACTGATCATAATAATTTTTAGGTAGAAGGACTGAAATACACCTATTTTGCTTTGGGTCTGGAATGTACAACTGGGTTTGTTCATGTGGAGTAAAGGCCCATTCTTCATAGGACCAAAGTCGTAAACTGTTCCAATGCCCAGGAGACTGGCACCCAAAGTTCTCTTAAAATTTTATCCATTTAAAAAGTACTGTACACCATTGATGTAGTCCATCACATCTTACAACCACTAATGTATAACCAACACCTTTATCCATAAAAATCTGAGATGTCAAACTTCACATGACAAACACTTTATATGTTTTTCTCTAATATAAATTGCCTATTTGCTCACCAGATTTGTCTTTTGGTAAAAGCTCCATGAAAGAGCGGTGATAGTAGGCAACAGAGATTTTTAAGGGAATTTTACAAAAAGAACAGGTGTCAAACAAATAAAATACTACCCATTAAATTTTTTGTGAAATGGGAAAAAAGGCTACTATTATTCAATTTCAGTAGCAGGACATGCTCAGCCCAGCTCTCAGAAACCTACCTTCCAGAGGAGCACAATTTGAGAACCACAGTGGGAAAGCATTTGTTGTTTTGTCTGGACCACAAAGAAGATTTAGGGAGCGTGAGAGTGATCTAAGAGAAGCTGGAAAGGTGACAGATGGCCCTGTGTGCTTCGGGCTCCTAGCAGTTGGCCTCTGTCCCCTTCCCCTTTGTGTGTGTTAGGGGAGTGTGACATGGTTATAAACTGTTTATTCTCAAGCCAGCCTTTTTGTGCTTCTTTTTTAAAACTCTAAAACATGTGCTAGGTATAACAAACCTACAGTGAAATGCCCAGATATTGAGTGTACCTCCCAGTGAATTTTGGCCAATATACACACCCTTACAACCACCACTGATCCCTGCAAGCACCCCTTCGGTCCCCCTGAGGGACCCTCCCAGTCCACAGAACCTCCCCACCCCTACTGGTAACCACAATTCTGATTAGTTCTGTCTGCTTCGAACTTTATATGGGTGCAATCATATAGCGTGTCCTCTTTGTGTCTGTCTTCCTTCACTCAACAGTGACTTCTTAAGATGTGTTCATACAGGAATGAAAATGCCTGGGCTTTTCCATATTAAGGAATGCTTAGCTGAGAGCGCCAAGCTAAGATCCTTCTCCAGAAGCGGAGGGTTTGGTGAACAGAGGCCAGTGTGCAGATCCTGACCATGAAGAAAATCGGCCGACACCATTACTAATGGTTGGCACTTCCATCATGTCAGTCCCGCCCTCAGCCTCCCTCTCTGTGACTGTCTTTAATGCCATACTCGGTAAATCTCAAAACGAACTCAGATACTCAGCATCAAAACATATGACCAAGGTACAACTGTTTTCATAGCTGTTTATAGATGTAGTAGAACAGCATTACTCCTAGGTAACAGCATTATCTTCTAGGAATATTATAATGAAAGCTGACTAGCTCATTTGACTTTTTTAACATTTGGAATATAAGCAATAATTTGGAAACAAAATGAGAAAAAATAATTCTACGCTGAACGACTTCTTGTTTCACACACACAAGGGCCTGCAGAAATATGCCACCGAGCAATTTCTGGGTCAGAATAAATTAGAGTTTGTAATGCATTTGCCTGTATTGAGAAAGCATAAAAAAGAAATGAGGTAATTTTGTCAGGGTTTGATGCTCATTGTTCACTGAAACATAATGCAAGTTATGTCTTTGACTATAAAATAAAATAATGAGGTGATATATTCCAGGTCGTTCTCATAGATTATATGCTCAATATTCCAATTGTGTATATTTAATGACTCCACAGTGCTGATCACTTATTTTCAAATGGTATTTGGAGATAATAACCCCGAGCCTCTGCAGTGTGCTATAGAATTTACTTTCCCAAAATGAAGGGTGAAAGAAATCTTTGAACACGACCAGATTCGGTGAATCCAACAACAAAGTCATCTTCCCTAAAGGCAGCCACAGTGGGTCTGACCCATGGCCTGGCACATCCTACAGTTTTCAAAACAGGGAGAGAAATTTTGCCACATTTAGTGCTGGTTCATCTTTTTTAAATTTACTAATTGCTTTTAATTGCTTAACTGTAATTGTCTTCTGAACCCCCAGGCAAAAAAAAACAACAAAAAAAAACAGACTCCACAATAATACCTAGTCTATATAATAAAAGCCTACTATGCAAATTGTCCCCTCGACTGCGAGTTCCATTGGGAGTTTGACTGGAGGGTGGGGCAGCTGGCCAACCTCCCTTGGCCCCTCCCCCCAGCCGGCCTGGCCCTATCGGCCCCCACCCATGCACAAATTCATGCACTGGGCCTCTAGTGATAAATAAAGCAATAATAATGATTAGTTTGATGTATGACAAATATTATCCCATCTCAATACTATTCATTACAAAGAAAGGTCAAAAAGAGATTACATTGGAAAAGTGCAGAGTAGAGTATATGATGATTTTCTTTTGTTTTATAAAACTCTTAGCATGGGGGCTTATTTTTCATATTTCCTCATGCTTTCTCTATGTCATTATTCAGGTGTGGCTGAATGAGAGGGATTTTAACTCTCCAAGATATTGAAGGGTGAGAAAAAGAACGGAGAAAAAAGTCTGATACATCTCCTACAGCAATGGAAACAAAGGGAAAAATAAACAAATGGGACTACACCAAATTAAAAAGCTTACTCACAGCAAAAGAAATCAGTGTCAAAATGTAAAGTATGGGAGAACATATTTTCCAATGATGCATCTGATAAGGGGTTAATTTCCAAAATACATAAAGAACTCATACAACTCAACAAAAGGAAGAAAAACAATCCAATTAAAACAATGGGCAAAGTAAATACTTCTTCAAAGAGGACATACAGATAGGCAAGAGACATATGAAAAGATATGTCTCTAACCAACAGGTATCACATCACACCTACTAGAATGGCTACTGGCAATAAATCAATAAACAACAAGTGCTGGTGAGGCTGTGGAGAAAAGGGACCACTACTTCACTACTGGTGGAAATGCAAACTGGTACAATCACTATGGAAAACAATATGGAGTTTCCTCAAAAAATTAAAAATGGAACTACTGTTTGACCCAGCAATCCCACTTCTAGGCATATAGCCTAAGAATCCCAAAACTTCCATCAGAATGAATATATGCACCTCTACATTCATAACAGTGAAATTTACAATAACTAAGATCTGGAAACAGCATCTATGTTTATATATAAAGAGCTAGGGTTCGTCACGTCCAAAACGACCGGAGGCTTGACCAAACTCCAGGCTAGGGAACTGAGGAAACGGGATGAAAAGTAACCAAGGGGACCCCCACCTGGATTGGGGGCATGGCCAGCCTCCAAACCGTGGGCAACTCTTAGCCCAGGCCGGCCAGAGCCCCAGAGGAGACCCCGTCAGAATCGGGGTCATGGCCGGACTTAAAACTGCGGCAGCACCTAGCCCAAGGAGGCCTCCTAGCTGAGGATGCCTGACTCTGTTCTGGACCTAGGGCCAGGCTCTCGCCTGGAGCAACTCAGAAGCTGCCAGTGTCTAACTGCCAGTCTCTGGGAGGTGGGAGCGTGTCCACCGTCCACCAAAAAGTAGGACCTCCAACTGTTCACAGTCTCAGTGCAGGCACAGGTCCGTGGCTGATGGGGTGGAAGCCAGACCAAAACAAAACAGCAGAAACACCCTGCCCACCTTGACGGGTGAAGCTGCAGTTCATGTGGCCTGGGCAGTGTAGAAAGCACTACCTTCTGCAGGGTCCTGTGCTGGCACCGCTGCCTCGCTCACCCTCAAACCCCCCTGAGTCCTGACAGCGAAGTGTGTAGGGCATCCTGAAGGAGTTGTGCTGTTCTGGGTGCTCTTGCCCAAAGACACCCTTTGGAATGAATTCAGAGCCACATCTCACTTCCCATGAGACTGGAAGAACCATGTAAAAGGAATTCGACTAAAGCTTTCCACATCTGTTTATTCTTTTGAATTCATAAAACGACCTTTAAAAAAAGCATTTGGGCCACCTAAGAGAGAATTCACTTTCTGGCCAGAGCATGCAAGATTCTTTTGCCCAACAGGTTAAAGGAAGCAGAGAGCTGGCACAGTGGAAATGGCCCTGGTGCCCTATGAGGAGACCGCGAGAATGGCAGAAGTTCCACAAGCCTCTTGCCACCTTAGCCTTTGCAAGCCACACCATCCAGATCCAACAGGACTGGAGGCAACTGGGAGTCGCAGCCGTGGTTTGGGATGAGGTAAGCAAATCCTGAGGGGGCGGGGGGCCTCTGAAAACATCTTCAATTGGTTATAAGACTGGTCTTTATTTAAAAAGAAATAAAAGGACAGCTTTGTTGATATATAATTCATATACTGTACATGTCACTTAAAGTGTACAATGAATTGGTTTTTTAAAGTAAATTCAGAGTGGTGCAACCATCACTGTGCTCAATTTTTAAATAATTTCATGACCCCATCCCCTCCAAAAAAAACTTCTACCCACTAGAATCACTTTCCTGATCATCTTCCCCAAAATAGATTGCATTTTAAGAGTGGGTAAAGGAAAGTTGAGGGAAGTTAAAATACTGCACAAAGGATATTGTAAAATGACAAAGCCCAAAGTGAAGATCATGTGTTTTCTTTTCCTTTAAATGTTTTTTAATTGATTTCAGAGAGAAAGGGAGAGGGAGAGAGAGTTAGAAATATCAATGATAAGAATCACTGATCAGCTGCCTCCCACAGGCCCCCTACTGGGGATCGAGCCTGCAACCCAGGCATGTGCCCCTGGCCAGAATCAAACCTGGGACCCTTCAGTCCACAGGCTGATGCTCTCTCCATTACACCAAACTAGCCAAGGCCATGTGTTTTCTTTAAGTTCTGCATGGTTGTAATGGTCCCCAAATCTATACTAATAAAAGGGTAATATGCTCATTAGAGTGGTCATCTTCCATACGTCCTTCCAGACAAAGCCACAGCAGCTGTCAAGGGCTGAAGATCAGGCTGGCAGTGGCGGCAGCAGCTGGGTAATGGAGACGGTGCCTTCCCCTGATCTGCCAGGTCGCCTCCAGCAGAGGGAGGTCAGACTGGGGGCTGAGGCACAGGCAGTTAGGGACCATCAGGCCAGCAGAGGGGCAAGTTAGGGTTGATCAGGCCAGCAGGGGACAAGGTAGGGGCAATCAATCTGGCAGGCAGAGGGGTTATGAGCAATCAGGAAGGCAGGCGGCTAGCGGTTAGGAGACAGTGGTCCCAGATTGCGAGAGGGATGTCCAACTTCCAGTTTAGGCCCAATCCCATAGGGATTGGACACCCCCCAAGGGGTCCTAGATTGGAGACGGCTCAGGCGGGGCTGAGGAACCCGCCCCCCTCCCCACTCCATGCACAAATTTCATGCACCGGGCCTCTAGTAAGTAGATAAGTGGATAAAAAAAAGCTGTGGTACATTTACACCATGCAATACTATGCAGCAGTAAAAAAGAAGGATCTCTTACCCTTTGAGACAGCATGGAGGGACCTGGAAATATTATGCTAAATGCAATAAGCCAGTCAGAGAAAGATAAATACCAAATGATGTCCCTTATTGTGGAATCTAATGAACAAAATAAACTGATGAACAAAATAGGTCCAGAGTCATGAATGCATGGAACAGACTGACTGATTTCAGAGTGGGGGATGGAATGGGATGAGAAGAGATTAATCAAATAACTTATATGCATAGCACATGGACACAGACGATAGTGTGATGAAGGCCTGGGGTGGGGTGGGATACAGGTAGAGGGGAGCAAAGGGGGGATATAGGGGATACCTGTAATACTCTCAACAATAAAGATAATTTTTTTTCAAATATATTTTATTGATTTTTTACAGAGAGGAAGGGAGAGAGATAGAGAGTTAGAAACATCGATGAGAGAAACATCGATCAGCTGCCTCCTGCACATCTCCCACTGGGGATGTGCCTGCAACCCAGGTACATGCCCTTGACCGGAATCAAACCTGGGACCTTTCAGTCCGCAGGCCGACGCTCTATCCACCGAGCCAAACCGGTTTCAGCAAGATAATTTCTTTTAAAAAAGTCCTTCCAGATGGAAGGAAGGACCTTGTGGAAAGCATGCAGGTATGGGGCAATCAGGCAGTGGGGACCTTCTCTAGCTGGTAACTGGGGTTTAGACTGTGTGTAGTCTTGTGAGATATGCTAAACATACTAGACTTCCTTCTATAATACAACAGTGATAGTAATATATATTTTTATTAATCCTGATGGCAATAGAAAGCAAGACTGTTACAGAATGAAATAGAACTCTTTGTTATAATATTCTGCACCAACTCATGTCAGAAAAAGACTGATGAGCAGAAATAAAGACAAAGTTGGAGGCACATGTGAAACTGGCTGGTGTTAGAAACAATTGGCCTCTGTCTCTGTGGGCACGTGTGTGTGTGTGTGTGTGTGTGTGTGTGTGTGTGTGTGTGTGTTCTGTGTGTAAGTGATCTTAGAAGGCACAGACAATGTCTTCTGTTGGGATTAAAAATTTTCCCATGATTGACTCTTTCAGACTGCTGGAAGTGAGGTTAATACATAAAATATTTCCAGACACCCATGAACCAGGAGGTCATGGTTTGGTTCTTGGTCAGGGCGCATGTCCAGGTTGCAGGCTCAATCAGTAGGGTGCACGCAGGAGGCAGACAGTCAATGATTCTCTCTCATCATCGGTGTTTCTATCGCTGTCTCCCTCTCCTTCCTCTCTGAAATCAATTAAAAGAAAATTAAAATCCTCAGATGAGGATTAACAACAACAAAAGTGCCATGGAACATGACTCATTAATTTTCTAAATTTCATGCTCTACATTATTTCATCATATCTGGGTGTGAACCTTTTATCAATTTCCCTACTTCTTCAAATCCCATTGCTATCACCCAGTCATTTATTAAGTTCACAGTGACATTTTCTACTCCAGCACTTTTCTGTCAATTACTTGTTTCTATTCAAAAAAGTGTATCAGAGGTATGGATTGCTTTATAGTTTACTTAAGGGATGTGTTTCTGCTTGGTTTCCATAGCCTACTAATGTACACTAGAATTCATTTGATTGAGCCCTCAAATCACAAGAAACAGATAATCTTGGTCCAGAAGGAAAGAAAATATTTAGATCCTTCAATCAACTAAATTAGCTATCCACAGTGATCAAATTCAACAGACATGGCTGCCTTCTTCATGTGCCGTATGCATGTAGGTGTTGTGCCTAACACAACTTCTGATTGACTTCTATTTTTTTAAAATTTTCTAAGCAACTCTGTTTTTCATTAGAACATATTTTCATTTCTAAAACAAATACTAGGTTTTTGCTTTAGTTACTGATACACTCTTTAAAACCCTTAAGGGATATTCACTGTTTATTAGATACTTCTATTCCAAAATTCTTTTGAAATCATTTGTCAAATGTTGCTTTAAGACCAGTGAGCCAGGTGTCCCTTGGTGTTGGAGTGTAGGACAAGAGATGCCTACCCTCACAGTGTCATAGTCTAATCCAGGAGAGGTGCTTAGGGACAGATTCTTTCAGCACAGCATGGCCAGACCTCACAAGGCTGAATTCTGCGTAGAGAATTGACTAATACTTCCAGCATCAGTGCTCGAAGTGCAAACCTAGACCTACAACCTAGAACTTGTTAGACGACACCAGCCTTTGGCTGCGGTGGCTCAGTTGGTTGGAGCACAGTCCATACATCAAAATATTGAAGGTTTGATTCCTGGTTGGGGCACTTACCTAGATTGGGAGTTCAATCCCCAATCGGGGTTGTATGGCAACCCATCAATGTTTCTCTCTCACATTGATGTTTCTCTCTCTCTCTCTCTCTCTCTCTCTCTCTCTCTCTCTCTCTCTCTCTCCATAAAAAAATCAATATAAAACATATCCTGGGGTGAGAATAGAAAAAAAAGTGCAGGCACCAGACCTGGCCCCAGACTTTGGAATCCTGGGGGGACAGCACCCACAACAAGCATGGTAACAAGCCCCCACAGGTGTGGGGGTTACAATGCAGGCTAGAGATTGAGAATCACTGAGCTAGATAAATACTACATTATTTCATCTCACTCTCCATTTCACAAAGCGGACACATTTATAGAGAGAAAATAACATTTTCCTGACAACATTTATTGTCAGAAAATGAATTTGCTTGGAAGAAGAAGAAGAAGAAGAAGAAGAGGAGGAGGAGGAGGAGGAGGAGGAGGAGGAGAAAAAAAAAAAGCAGAACAGCCCTTGCAAAATCATCCACTCTTCCCAGGAATTTACCTTCTTATCTTCTCTAGAGAGTGTGGCAGAATACCCACTTCTAGTCACTTCAGAAGCAGAATTTTGTTTTAAGAGCCAAATGTTATTTTTTCTCCTCTTTGGTTTCAATAATAACCACTCTTTATGAAGATAAGTAAAGATATTGTGAAGTAGCTTTATTATTTATTGAGAGGGTGTTGAGAGAAATAACTTTGAGGGTTTTATAGCTTCGTTATGAAAAATAACTTAGTCTTCATATGGGGCATAGAATTGGTAATAAAAATGAAGACTATGCAAAATGTTATATTATCCTTGTAACATACAGAATTAAATGTCCTTTATGTGACCTATTTTAATGTCTGCATTTGTAATGCATAGCAAATATCTGAATTATATTATTCTTTATATTTTTATTTTGGACTAATTTCTTTCATAAAAAGCTGGTCTTAACAAATACATCATAATTATGAATATGCATATACTCAACAAGGATAATTGATTTTAAATGTAGAGCTATATATACAAATGGGTTCTTCTAAGTACAGAAACATAGCTTATCACAAGAGAAAAAAAAACTTATCACAGGACAAAAATATGGCTTCCTGATAAAGTCACTATAATTTTTGATTTGGCATTTTCAACCTCTGACAAGAGTGTGGTTATTAATCACTCATGAGTGTCTTGCTGTGTGTGCTCCTGGCTATGAAACTGTGAATATTCACAGTGACAGGACAAGTGCAACAGGCACATTCATACGCTTGCCTCTCAAATCAGGCTTGAAAGTTTGTCTTAAATATTTGATTAATCATGAAATTAGAATAGTGCCATTGTGACATAGGACATTTATCATATGGTTGGGACAAATGATAAAATGCCTTTATTTGCTGCAGGTTTTTATAGAGGAAAATAAAGAGAGGGCCCAGAGGTTCTCAAAGAGGAGGAAGATTTGTTACATAATTAATCTCCCACTCTGCAGCGTTCCAAAGCTAGCCTTGGACTTGCATTTTTTTTTTTAGGAACAGGTATATTAGTTCCAAGGTTATTTCAGCTCCAAATAAAGCTCTGTCTTCATGGAGTCTACCCCAAACTGGGCACATTCCAGACCAGGGCAGAGTAGGATCTTAGTAGGAAGATTCCTCATAATTGCAGGAGTGGGAAACCATTGTCATTTTATCACAAGAATTCATTGTAAGCGAAAGTCAACACACATGTCTGACACCCAGACTTGAAAGCTGCATTATCTAGGAGTAGAGTATTATCACATTATTCTCCCCTGATCCACTGTGGTATTTCCTATTCTTCAAATGCTTCAAAAGACATAAATCATCATTTGATCTGAGTCCCATCAACTTTAGTTACAATATTTTTGGGACTTCTTGCAGAAGAATAATACACCCACAGATTCTAGATGAAAATGTGAACATTACCTAAGTGTCATCCTCAAAGTTAGCCTGCCAAGCGCAAATGATGCCAGAGCATTCAATGGTTCACAGGCACAATATGCTGCTCTGATATTTTAGGACATTTATAATGGTGACACCATTTTTAGATGGAGTCAGAGGAAGAATGCTAAGAGGCTCAGGCAATATTAATCTGTTATTCAGGCTTCTTATGAAGCACAGATGTTTTCTGAAAGATCTTCCTTAACTTAATATAGTTTTAAGATCTTGTTTTAGAATCTGAAGACTCTCACATATGCCATGTGAGTATGGTCATCTAGTACATCCTTACAATGGAATACTCTACCGCAATAAAAATGTATTTACCAACACTCACAGAAGGGCAGATTTTACAGTATGTGAATTATACCTTAATCTAAAAAATTCAAATGTTCCTGGTTATAGCTGTCTGTAAGTAAGGAGTTAATGAATGCTTAAGAATATTCTTAAATGAGTTGTATGTAGTTCTTTATTTAAAGTGATAGCTCATAATATGGCTTCATATGGTAGTCAGTGCTGTTATTTGTCCAATGAAAGGAAATTAATAGTTTACATCTGTATTCACATGTTACCTTCTAATAAAAACGTAACAACAAAGGAGTAGCACCATATTCAACAACAAACACACCCAAACGAGGAATGCAATTGGTTTGATAAGGTTGTTGTGTTAATTTTGGAGTTCTCATTAAATATTTCAAATAGAATGCTATGGTCACTGTTGATGAAAGGGCTTAGGCATTGCAGAGGACTTATGCATATCTAATAATATTTATATAAAGAAAATGTGGAGAGATTTGTCACACATTCAACATCCTACTATCATTTATGTTTCTTGCAATGTCACTGGTTTCTCTGAAAGCTTGACACATATGAGATTATTCTTAAAAGGGGGGAAGCTATAGTTCAGCAGCTGTATGTTTATTATTTTGTTTGAGACACAAGCCTTACACAAACAACTTGGGCCAAAGTGAACATTAGCAGTAAAGCCTGTCTGTAAATAAACTGCCCTGTTTCTCTCTAAAACAGTAGTTCTCAACCTTCCTAATGCCGCGACCCTTTAATACAGTTCTACAGTTCCTCATGTTGTGGTGACCCTCAATTTCATTGTTACAAATTGAATATAATTAAAGCATAGTGATTAATCACAAAAACAATATGTAATTATATATGTGTTTTCCAATGGTGTTAGGCGACCCCTGTGAAAGGGTCGTTCGACCCCCAAAGGGGTTGCAACCCACAAGTTGAGAACCGCTGCTCTAAAAGAACTGACCTTATCTTTCCAATTGAAAAATCGGTCCTAAGCCACAGTGAACTTTAAATATGCATTCCTGGCAATTTTCCGAGACCACCATAATCATCTATATATATAAAAGGCTAAGCAACTGGCCAACCAGCTGGTAGGTATGATGCCCACTGACCTCCAGGGGGAAGACACTCAACACAGGAGCTGCCAACTTTGCAGAGTGCCCTCTCGCACTCCAGGACCCCTTGGGGGATGTCAGACTGCCAGTTTCGACCAGATCCCCACAAGGCAGGCCGAGGGACCCCACCTGCCAAAGGGACCCTGCTCACTCTGTAGATGCCCTTTGAGCCCTGGCACCATCCCAGGTGAGGCAGGCCAGAGAGGGACCCTGGGAGGTTGGCTCCAGGGCATGTCCATCCATCTCGCCCAGTCCCACCCTGCAGCCACCTTCTAATTAATTTCCTTTCAATGTGCATAAATCCGTGCACCAGGCCTCTAGTAGAAAATAATGCTTGAGCATAAACCTCACAGATGTTCAGCAACTTACCCACACCTGTATTCCTGGATTCACATCTATAATAATAAAAGCGTAATATGCTAATTAGACTGGACAGCCGAACGACCTTCTGGAAGTCCTTCCAGACGACCTTCCGGATGAAGCTGGGGCTGCAAGGACCACGCCCCTTGCATGAATTTCGTGTTTTGGTCCTCTAGTGTGTTATAACAGGGTTCCATGTTTCAGGCACAATTCTAATGGTTGGGTATAACATTGAACATTAAACAAGAGAGCTATGTCCCTTGCCCATGTATAGGTTTTGTTTAGACCAGGACCTGGCCCTCAAACATGTACTTTGTTACCTAACTATAACTTTTTTAAAAACTATGTTTTTATTTATTTTTAAATATGTTTTTATTGATTTGAGTGAGAGAGGAAAGGAGAAGGAGAAATGGAAACATCAGTGAGAGCAAAGCACTGATTGTCTGCCTCTTGCATGACCCCTACTGGGAATAGAGCCTAAAACCAGGGCATGTGCCCTGACCAAGAATGGAACCAGTAACCCCTTAGTTCATGGGTTGACACTCAACTACTGAGCAACACTGGCCCGGCAGAACTATAACTTTTGAGATAAAAAGATCAAGCATTTCTTAAAAACAATGATGCCTTTCTAGGCCAAATAGAGAGCAGGAGCAGCCTTCCTAGGCCCTGCCCCAAAGTTTAACTACCTAGTATTTACTACACATTCTGCAACTCTGTGGTTGGGACCTTAGCAAGAGCTATTGTATCCAACAGCCAGCCATATTAAGAATCCATCATTTCACTGAAGTTTTTTTGAATTTTGCAACTAATTTAAAAGAGAGTAATCCAGAACATCAGCAAGGTTCTTTGCTAATGTGATACCACCAATTCTCAGTTAATGGATTTTTTGTAAAATTAATGCAATATATATTCATTGAAAAATCTAGTTCTATTTTTCTCCATTAGTCTCTTAACATCCTATCTAATAATAGAGAAACATGGTAATTAGCCGTACCTCCGCTACCCTTCCCATTGGCTAATCAGGGCGATATGCAAATTAACTGCCAGCCAAGATGGCGGCCGGCAGCCAGGCAGCTTGAAGTGAACAGGGAGGCTTGCTTGCTTCAGTGACGGAGGAAGCCAATGTTCCCCGCCTGCCTTGCCAGCCTCTGAGCTGCTCTCTAAGAAACATTGTAACAAATATAGAAGCTAAACAAACTCCAGAAATCTGCTTTCAGCCGTCAGAGCTGGAGCGAGCAGGACTGAAACAATGTTTCAATTATAGAACCCAAACAAACCCAGATCCCTGCTTTCAGCAGCAGAGGTCTCAAGCTGGAGCTGGCTCTCAGCTCCAGTGACAGCCATAGAAGGTAAATAAACTCCAGAATAAAAAAAAAAAGAAAAAAGGAGAGGTTGGGAGCTTCAGTCGTCCGCCAGCCTGAATACGGCCCTCAGCCCCTCACCCAGACTGGCTAGGCACCCCCGTATGGACCCCCACCCTGATCCAGGACATCCTTCAGGGCAAACCAGCCGGCCCCCACCCATGCACCAGGCCTCTATCCTATATAGTAAAAGGGTAATATGCCTCCCGGCACAGGGATCAGCAGAGCCGCGAGGCCTCCCGGCACTGGGGTCAGATGAGCCGCAAGGCCTCCCGAACCTGGGATCAGTGGAGCAGAGAGGCCTCACTGCCCCTGTGTCAAGCGGAGCCGCGGGGCCTCCCAGCACTGGGGTCAGATGAGCCTCGAGGCCTCCTGGCCCCTGGAGCAGCGTGACAGGGGGCAGTGCCCAAACCCCCTGATCGCCCTGCGGCTCTGTGTGTGACAAGGGGCGGGGCCACAACCTCCCTATCCGCCCTGCTCTGTTCCTGACAGGGGAAGGCGCCCCAACCCCCTGATCGGCCCTTCTCTGTGCCTGATAGGGGGGAGCTCCCCAACCCCCTGATTGGCCCTGCTCTGTGTGTGACAGGGTAGAGCCGCAACCTCCCCATTGGCCCTGCCCTGAGTGTGACAGCAGCAGCGCCCCAACCCCCTGATCCACCCTGCTCTGTGTGTGACGGGGGAGCTCCCCAACCCCCTGATCGGCCCTGCTCTGTGCGTGACAGGGGGTGGCGCCGCAACCTCCCCATTGACCCTGCCTTGAGTGTGACAGGAGGCGGTGCCCCAACCCCCCAATCAGCCCTACCCTGAGCGTGACTGGGGGTGGCATAGCAACCTCCCGATCCGCCCTGCTCTGTGCATGACAGGGGGGAGCTCCCCAACCCCCTGATCAGCCCTGCTCTGTGTGTGACAGGGTACGGAGCCCCAACCCCCTGATCTGCCCTGCTCTGTGCATGACAGGGGGTGACGCCCCAACTCCCCAATCAACCCTGCTCTGAGCCTGACCAGGGGCTACACCTAGGGATTGGGCCTGCCCTCTGCTACCCGGGAGCGGGCCTAAGCCAGCAGGTCATTATCTCCAGAGGGGTCCCAGACTGTGAGAGGGCACAAGTGGGGCTGAGGGACACCCCCCCACCACCACCAGTGCACAAATTTTTGTGCACCGGGCCTCTAGTCCTATATAATAAAAGCCTAATATGCTAAGTGTCCGGTCTTCTGGTCAGCTGTTCAACCAATCAAAGTGTAATATGCTAATGATATGCTAAGGCCGCACAACCGATCGCTATGATGTGCACTGACCACCAGGGGCCATTCAGTTGACTGGTTAACCAGTCGCTATGATGTGCACTGACCATCAGGGGGCAGACGCTCCGACCGGTAAGTTAGCTTGCTGCTGGGGTCTAGCCAATTGGTACTGAGCGAGACAGGCTGGACTTGCCTGAGAGCCCTCCCACAGTCCATCCCCAGCTGGCCAACCTCCTGCACCCCTCCCCAGCCCCAATTGTGCACCTGTAGGGTCCCTCGGCCTGGCCTGTGCTCTGTCACGAACCAGGACCCTTCGAGGGATGTTGAAGAGACAGTTTCGGCCTGACAGTGGAATGACTGGTCGCTATGATGCGCACTGACCACCAGGGGAAAGATGCTCAACACAGGAGCTGCCCCCTGGTGGTCAGTGCACTCCCACAGGGGGAGCGCCACTCAGCCAGAAGCTGGGCTCACAGTTGGTGAGCGCAATAGTGGTGGTGGGAGTCTCTCCTGCCTCCATAGCAGCGCTAAGGATTCTGACTGATGGCTTAGGCCTGCTCCCCATGAGGATTGTCAGTGGACATTCCCCGAGGGCTCTCAGACTGTGAGAGGGCATAGGCTGGGCTGAGAGACCTCCCCCTCCCCTGAGTGCACAAATTTCATGCACCGGGCCTCTAGTAATAACTATAATTACTGAGTTTTCTGACATTAAAACATGCTTAAATTTATGGAGCAAGCCCTAGATGGATATGCTGCTTATTTCTCTCATCTATATTTCTAAGTAACATCTACTGATAATTTTATCCAAAAGAACAAAATGCCCACAAGAATAATAAGGGAAACTAAGATTCTGAGTCAAATATGAGGTAAAAATATGAAAATATTTCCTGTTGTCCCAGATGTAATGTAATTTTATTTTTGTGTGTATGTGTTCAGGACTACTTATAATAAAAGATGGAAATTTTACAAGAGGGAATAATAAATAAATTAAGGTGCAGTCAAGCTCTTTTATTTATTTTTTTTCAAATATAGTTTACATTCAACATTATTTTGTATTAGTCTCAGGTGTACAGCATAGTAGTTAGACAATCATATACTTTACAAAGTGTTCCCCATGAAATTTCCAGTACCCACCTGGTACCATACATCGTTATTATAATATTATTGACTATATTTCCTATGCTATAGTTTGTATCCCCATAACTATTTCATACTTTACTTCTCAATCTCTTCACCTTTTTCACCCAGGCCCCCACCCTCACCCCCTCTTATCTGTTCTCTGTTTCTATGAGGCTCTTTCTGTTTTGTTTGTTTATTTATATTGTTCTTTAGATTCCACATATAAGTGGAATCATATGGTATCTGTCTTTCTCTGACTGACATTTCACTTACCATAATACCCTCTAGGTCTATTGATGCCTATTGATGGGCACTTGGGTTGCTTTCATAGCTTGATTATTGTAAATAACATTGCAATGAAATACGGATGCATATACACTTTCAAATTAATGTTTTGGGTTTCTTCAGATATATACTCAGAAGTGGAATCACTGCGTCATAAGGCAGTCCCACTTTTAATTTTTTGAGAAAACTCCATAGTGTTTTCCACAGTGACTGCACTGCACCAATCTGCATTCTCATCAACAGTGCATGAGGATTCTCTTTTCTCTACATTCTCACCAACCCTTGTTTTTTGTTTTGTTTTTTATCTATGACTAGAGGCCCGGTGCACAAAATTTGTGCACTGGGGGGGGGGGTCCCCTCAGTCTAACCTGCATCCTCTCCAATCTGGAACCCCCGGTTTAGGCCCGATCCCGGGGATCAAGCCTAAACAGGCAGTCGGACATCTGTCTCACAATCTGGGACAACTGGCTCCCAACCGTTTGCCTGCCTCCCTGCCTGATTGCCTCTAACCGCTTCTGCCTGCCAGCCTGATCACCCCCTAACCGCTCCCCTGCCAGCCTGATCGATGCCTAACTGCTCCCTTGCCTGCCTGATCACCCCCAACTGGCCTCCCCTGCCATCCCGGTTGCCCCCAACTGCCCTCCCTTGCCTGCTCGATTGCCCCTAACTGCCCTCCCCTGCCGACCCGGTCACCCTCACTGCCCTCCTCTGCTGGCCTGGTTGCCCCCAACTGCTCTCCCCTGCCAGCCCGGTCACCCCCAACTGCCCTCCTCTGCTGGCCAGGTTACCCCCAACTGCCCTCCTCTGCCGACCCGATTGCCCACAACTGCCCTCCTCTGCCGGCCATCTTGTGCCCACGTGGGGGTGGCCATCTTGTGCGAGGGCATGGCAGTCAATTTGCATATTAAGTCTTTATTATATAGGATAGCCATTCTGACAGGTGTGAGGTGATATCTCATTGTGGTTTTAATTTGCATTTCTCTGATGATTACTGACAGTGAACATCTTTTCATATGTTTATTTGCCATCTGTATATTCTCTCTGGTGAAGTGTCTATTCAGGTCCTTTGCCCATTTTTTAAATTGGATTGTTTGTTTTTTTTTAATTCAGTTCTATGAGTTCTGTATAAATTTTGGATACTAACCCATTATCAGAGTTATCATTGGTGAATATAATCTTCTATTTTAATGGGTTATCTTTTCATTTTGTTAGTGGTTTCCTTTGCTATGTAAAACGTTTTTAGTTTGATGTAATTCCATTTGTTTATTTTTTCTTTTGTTTCTTTTGCCCGAGGAGATATATTGGCAAAAATATTGTATGAGAAATGTCTGAGATGTTACTGCCTATGTTTTCTTCTAGGAGTTATATGGTTTTGACTCTTACATTAAACTTTTTAATCCATTTTGAGTTTATTTTTGTGTATGGTGTATGAAGGTGGTCTAGTTTCATATTTTTCATGTATCTATGCAATTTTCCCAACACCATTTATTGAATAGATTGTCTTTACCTCATTGTATGTTCTTGCTTCCTTTGTTAAATATTAATTGCCCAACTAGGCGAGGGTTTATTTCTGGAATCTCTGTTCTGTTCCATTGATCTATATGTTTGTTTTTATGCAAGTACCATGCTGTTTTGATTACTATGGCCTTGTAGAATAGTTTGGTATCAGGTAGCATGATTCCTCCAACTTTTCTCTTCTTTCTCAAGATTGCTGGGCTACTTGTGGGTCTTTGTGCTTCTATATAAACTTTTGGTTTATTTTTTTTTTTAGTTCTGTAAAATACTTTGTTGGCAGTTCAATGGAATTTCATTGAGTCTATATATTTCTTTGGGCATTTTAACAATGTTAATTCTTTCTATCTTTGAGCATAGTATATGCTTCCATTTATTTGTGTCTTCTTTAATTTCCTTTTTCAGTGTCTTTTAGTTTTCTGAGTACAGATGTTTTACATCTTTAGTTAAACTTATTTCTAGGTATTTTTTTAATGTACTTGTACATAGGATTTTTTTTAGCTTCCCTTTCGGATAGTTCATTATTGGTATGTAAAAATGTAACCATTTCTTTGGATATTTACTTTTGTATCCTGCTACTTTACTGAATTTATTTATCCATTCTATTGGGTTTTTTTTGTTTTGTTTTGTTTTTTGTTTTTTTGGTGGATTCTTTAAACAATCATCTGCAAATAATGAAAGTTTTATTTCTTTTTCCTAATTTGGATGCCTTTTATTTCTTCTTCATGTCTTATTGCTGAGTCTAGGACCTACAGTACTATGTTGAATAAGAGTTGTGAAAGTGGATATCCCTATATTTTTCCTGATTTTAATAAAAAAGCTTTTAGTTTTTCCTCACTGAGTATAATGTTAGCTGGGTGTTTGTTATATATGTTTATTATGTTTATATATGCTTCTTCTATTCCACTTTGCTTAGAATTTTTATCATAAATGAGTGCTGGATTTTTGCCAAAATCTTTATCTGAATCTATTAATATGATCATATGATTTTTATCCTTCATTTTGTTTATGTGTTGTATTACATTAATGATTTGCAGATATTGAACCAAACTTGCATTCTCAGAATAAATCATACCTGATCATGTGTATGATCTGTTTAATGTAATACTGGATCTGGTTTGCTAATATTTTGTTTTGGATTTTAGAATCTATATTCATCAGGATATTGGCTTATAATTTTCTTTCTTTGTAGTGCTTTTAGCTGGTTTTGGAATTAGGATAATGCTGGCTTTGTAGAATGAGTTTGGGAATCTTCCCTCCTCTTGAATTATTTGGAATATTTTAAAAAGTTCAGGTGTTAGTTCTTCTGTGAATGTTCGGTAAAATTCATCTGTGAAGCCATCTAGTTAAGGACTTTTGTGTGTTGGAGAGTTTTTTGTTTTGTTTTGTTTTCTTTGTGTGTTTTTTTGTAATTAATGCTTCAATTTCATTAGTTATAAATAGTCTGCCCAGTTTCCCTGTTTCACTTAGATTTAGTTTTTGGAGATTTTATGTTTCTAGGAATTTACCCATTTCTTTCAGATTATGCAACTTGTTGGTATATAAGTTGGTCATAGTATTTAATCATAATCCTTTGTATTTCTGTTGTATCAATTACTACATCTTTTTTTTTTTTTTTTTTGATCAGTCTGGTTAAAGCTTTATCAATCTTGTTTATCTTTTCAAAGAGCCTGCTCTCATTTTCATTGATCTTTTATATTTTTATACTCTATTTTATTTATTTCTGCTCTGATTTTTAATATTTCCTTTCTGCTACTCACTTTGGACTTTGTTGTTGTTTTTTCTAGTTCCTTTAAATCTAAGGTTAGATTACTTATTTGAGAAATTTATTGTTCCTTGTAATACTATGTATTTCCCTCTTAAGACTGTGTTTGCTATTTTCCATAGATTTGGGGTTGTGTTCTTAGTTTCATTCACTTCTAGGTTTTTTTTTTTTATTTCTTCTTTGACCTCATTATTAACTCATTTATTGTTTAGTAACTTCTTATTTAGCCTCCATGTGTTTGTGTGTTTTTCAGGTGTTTTTGTTTGTCATTGATTTTCAGTTTCATACCATTGTGGTTAGAGAAAATGCTTGATATGATTTCAATCTTCTTAAATTTAAGAATAAACTTATTGAGATTTGTTTTGTCTCCTAATATGGTCTATCCTAGAAAATGTTACCTGTGTACTTGAAAAGAATGTATATTCTGCTTCTTTGGAGTGAAATGCTCTAAAGATATCAATTAAATCCATGTTACATAGTGTGTCATTTAAAGCAGCTGTTTCCTTGTTGATTTTCTGTCTAAAAAATTTATATATTGATTTTAATAGGGTTTTTTAATCCCCTATTATGATTGTATTACTTTATCTCTCTTTTATGTCCATCAAGATTTGCTTTACATATTTAGGTGCTACTATGTTGGATGCATAAATGTTTACAAGGGTTATATCTCTTGTTGGATTGATCCCTTTATCATTATATAGTGTTTTTATTTGTCTTTTTTTATAGCCTTTGTTTTAAAGTCTATTTTGTCTGATATGAGTATTGCTACCACAGCTTTGTTTTTCCATTCCATTTGAATGAAATGCCTTTTTCTATACCTTTACTTTTAGTCCGTCTGTGTCTTTTGTTCTGAGGTGGATCTCTTGTAGATAGCATATATATGAATCTTGTATTATATATTCAAGCTTTTTATCTTTTCTCTTTTTTTCTATATATTCCAGCTTTTTAAACAAGTGGATAAAAAATAGATGATACATACATACAATGGAATATTACTTGGCCATGAAAAGCCTGAAATCTTGCCATTTACAACAATGTGGGTGGGCTTAATGGCTTTTATGCTAAGTGAAACAAGTCAGAAAGGGAAAGACAAACACCATATTTCACTTATATGTTGGAATCTAATCAACAAAATACATAAATAAACAAAACAGAAACAAACTCATATATACAGAGAACACACTGATGGATGCCAGAGGGAGGGGAGTTGGGAGGATGGGTAATGAAGGTGAAAGGATTAAAAAGTACAAACTGCCAATTTAAAAGCAGTCACAGGGAAGTAAAGTACAGCATAGGGAATATTCTAACTATGTATGTTATCAGATGAGTATTAGACTGATCAGTTTGATCACTTTGTAAGCTATTTAAATGTCTAATCATTATTTTGTATACTTAAAACTAATATAATATTGTACATCAACTGTACTTTAAAAATAAACACATAAGAATGTTGCTTTAGGATTTATGTGTTAAAATGGAACTATTTTCTGACACATAATTACAAAAAGAAAATAGAAGATCACAAAGCAACATGTCAAGAATGATCTAATTTTTGTTGTTGTTAATCTCATCTGAGGATATGTTTTTCCTTGATTTTTAAAGAGAGTAGAAAGGAGGGGGAAAAACACAGAGAGAAAAATTAATGTGAGAGAGACACATAGCTTGGTTGCCTCCTGCATGCACCCGACCTGGGCCAGGATAGAGCTTACAACCAAGATTCATGCCTTTGACTGGAATCTATTAGTAAACCACAACTCTTCAGTTTGTGGACTGACATTCTAACTACTGAACCAAACCAGCGAGGTTGGTCTAATTTTTTAAAAAGCTTTCCTGGTGACAGTTGAACTCAAAGTTCATTGAAATAGTAGAGAACATAGACTATTATCTTTCTCTTTCCTCTTCTCACTACTTTGCAACCTCATGGTAAATGATGAAAAACAAACAAAATCTACATTCATGGTGTAAGTCACAAAATCCCCTCTTCTATAACCAAGGACACCTAAGAGTAAATGGTTTACACTTCTCCCCAACTAGCGGGTAAATAGCTTAAATTATCCTACTCAGGAGAGAGAAAGCAGAAATCCAATTAGTGCCATTTGCCAACCACACCCAAGGACACATGAAATTAAGGGAATAAATCTCATTTTGGTACATCAGCATAAAACTAATGAATATTCTATTGAGATCCTCCCCTAAGTCCTCTCCTAAACTCCCAGCCTTTAAAATCCTTCAAAAAGAAGGCCCCAACATGCACTCCCCATCCCAGAAGCACATCTGTGCATTTCCCTTTCCTGAGAAGTGGCATGATCTGTTTCTAGTTTGAGCAGGACCATTCTGGATGATAGAACAATAGATAGAAATAATATCAATATAGATAGATGCAATATAGACAAAACAATATAGACAAAACAATGATGCAAAATAGAACAGGAGCCAGAAAATGTCTCGTTCTAATCCTTACTGAAATGCTGAATACTTTAGACTTAGTGTACCTACCCCCCTGTCACAATACCTGTGCAATTGTTCCAACAAACCCGCATTTGTCATGCATGAGACACTCTCACAACTCTCCAAACCCAGCTACAAACTTGCAAATTCTTATTTCAGAAAGAAAGAATCATCAAACAAATGGCAAAGGTTTCAAAAGCATTATTTTGCTAATTCTGATGTAGAGGACAAATGGTAATACTAATACAGTTTTTTAAAAGTTCAAAACCTCTGTTCTGGAATTGGTTTTTATAAAACGCTGATGCAGTTATACAACTTCTCAATGATGATGCTATTTTTTTATTTCAGGAGAACTTAGCAAGTAATGTGCAGAAATTTCCACAATTGCAAACTGAAGAAAGCAATTTGGCATTTTGAATTGTTACATCTCAGCTTGAAATGTAATTTCCTGGTCCAATTTGATAGATCATTGTAATGTCTATTCTTCTTTGTTTCAATGAGAAGCAAGCTATTACCAGGATTAAATGTATTTAAAAATTATGACGTCCTTCATGGAAAATGTTGTAAAATCAATGTTTCTCTTTTTTCTAGTCTGAGGTATAATATCAAGACCAACTTGAGAAACTCTTTTTAGCTAAATCTCAATTAAGGCAGGAGAATGTCATTTCAAGGTGATGTTTTTGGGGATAAACTCAAATTTAGATGAGATTAGTATAACATAACAATCTAGACTCCTTTAACATATTATATATTATGAATGATCCAATGGCTGCCTAATTAAAGATGGTTGAGATAAAATCACATTTCATTTTTTTAAAATATCCTATATGATAGAAGTGTAATATGCAAATTGACCCTAACAGCAGAATGACCGGTCACTATGATGCACACTGACCACCAGGGCCAGACACTCAACACAGGAGCTGCCCCCTGGTGGTCAGTGCACTTCCACAGAGGGAGCGCCACTCAGCCAGAAGCCGGCTCATGGCTGGCCAGCACAGAGGCAGTGGCGAGAGACTCTCCCACCTCCGAGGCAGGGCTAAGGATCTCCAACTAATGGCTTAGGCCCGATCCCCAGAGGAGTGGGCCTAAGCCATCAGCCGGACATCCTCCAAGGGGTCCTGGACTGCGAGAGAGTGAAGGCCAGGCTGAGGGACCCCCCTGAGTGCACAAATTTTCGTGCACCAGGCCTCTAGTATTTTATAAAATGATTGTGTTTTTATATATGTGAGAGGGGAAAACATAAATAATAAAATAGTGAAAAACAAGAGAGTCAAAATTATATTAAAATTTATACAACCTGAGGATAACAGTATCAACAGTATGATTAATAAATGGTGCCCCCAATAATAGCCCACCTAGACTTACATACATGCACAAATGTATGTAATCTTGCATAAGTGAAATAAGGTTTAACATCTCTACAGCCTTTCTTATTTATTCAGTGATATGTCATGAACATTCTTCCAAATTGATACTTATTTGTCTATTTTTTTATTGAGGTAGAATTAATATACACCATTATATTAGCTCTACGTATGCAATTGAATGATTTAATACTTGTCTATATTATTTTTCTATCTTTAAAACATTTTTTATCATGATTGCTAGGTTTGTTGTTTGCTAACTGTGTTTGTTCCTCTAGAGCTTTTTATTTCCTTTTTTGTAGTCAAATCCATTTTCTTTCTGTATTTCTGATTGTATAAAATTTTTAGAAAGGCTATCCTTTTCTAAAATTATGGAAGTCTTCATCCATATTTAATTACAGTTATTTTAAACACCTTTTTTTCAAAATTGAAGTATTGATTCCATCTGTAATCTTTTAAATATAATAAATAAGCCAGAAAATCACTTTATTTTTTTCCAAATTGCTAGCCAGTTATTGCAATTATATTTATTTTAAAATTTTATTTGTTGCCATTTATTTGAGCCAAATTGTTTATCAATCAACACATCCCTATTTGTAATGATTTGTAACCCTCTTAGGCTTAGTAGTAGGTCCTGCAAATGCAACTGACAAAATCCATATTAACAGGAGATAAAGATTTTTTTCATATGCATACAGAAGCCAATAAAAGAAGTAGCTGGCTCATTAAATAGTTAAAGATAAAGTCGTGAGTGGTCTTTTCATCTTCTTCAGGGCCCAAAACTATCCTGGAGAGGAGATTGATGAAACCTCATTTCCAGGAAGTGGCTGCTTTTAGTCAGATAAGAGAACTTCTAAGGGCGCTTTTCTGTACCTGAATCTCAACTGTTTTTGACTCAATATATTCCTCATACCAGCTCTGGAGTTTTGAGGAGGCCCACACAGTGTTCATTATCTTCTTCCATATCTATAGGTTTGCTGTTCCATTAGGACCACCCTCTTCCATAGCTGAGTGGGGCCCAGGCCCTCTGTGAAAAGGAATACCAGGCTGGCCTTAGGTGTTCACATCCTGCGCAAACCTTTGTGATCATGTCCAGTCAAAATGATTCTAGTAATACTAAACACTTTCATTTAATTTGGGGAGATTTGATATGCCTCAAATACTATACCTTCCTATGTAGGAAGAAAATTTACTGCTAAGAATTTTAGTGTTTTTATTGGTGGTGTGATTAAATCTTTTACTTTATTACACATTTTAATTACCTGTGGGGTACATAACAATACTAAAATGTGTGTTCTATTTACCTTATCTCATATTGTTTTATATTGTTTGTTAAAGTTGTCATTTCTTCTGAAAGGAGGTAGAGCTTTTCCTGTGTGTGAAGCTTTTAGAATGATCTCCCAGCAATTGGTGTGGGGGTTTCTTGTATATTTTTTGGGAGGGGGGGAACCTTAGTTGAAGGATTTTTGTATATGAAAGTGATTGTAATTTATGTTACATTTTCTGACATTCATAATTTTTTTTCTCTCTTTTAAGATTGTGTTGCCTAGAACTTACCAAATACTAAGAGTCTTAGTCAGCAGTAGTATATTCCTAGGAGCATGTGTAATGACGAGGTTAGCCTTTAAGAATAATTTTCAAGATTATTCATAATCCTGGCTTGGCATATATGTCTCTAGGGCAATAGGGTCAAGCAGATGTCCAGTGAGCGCCAGACACATACAGGGAACACAAGAGATTCTTCCAGGACAGAGGGCATAAGAGAGATATCTTCATGGCGAACAGATCACTTAACGAAGAATACAAAGCAAGGAGTAACTTCACTGTGGTATTTAGAAGGTGATGTCTAGTCAAAGAACTGTGGGTTTTGAGTTAATGTGGGTCATATAGGATTGAGGGAGGGGGGAAGTCTTGACCAAAAGAACAGTTAGAATCATGGAATCTCTATCAGACCCAGGGACAGAAGAACAGCCCTCTGAATGTTTCAGGCAGAAGGAATCATTTTGGATCATGTTTGGTCAGAGAACATAATTCAGTCGGATTGGAGAAAAAGTCACATATCAGAGAAGGGTGGCAGATGGGACTAAGGCACTATAGTGAGGCCGTGTTCTTGGGTCTTTAAGATGAGGCTGTGACGTTAGACGTCAGGTGGGCATTATTGGCTGTTTGACAGGCATATCATTTTCTTGCCAAACTGACACTGTTTTTCATTCCTTCAGTAACAGCTTTAGCCCATTTGGCAAAGAACAGGGACATTAGGAGGTGCCAGAGCCCCGGAAGCATTTCTCAAGCTCTGTGCCATGTGCATATCAGGGTTGGAATGTGCTTTAGAATGCCTATGGCAAGTACCAACGTTTTGATTAATCAAATGATGGCTCTTAACATTATTCTAAAACCAAAAACTAGTTTATCTTTGTAACACTGTCCAAATCTATTTTTTGTTTTATTTGGCTTGTTGTTGTTGTTTTTTGTTAAGCCTGATCCAAGGATTTTTTTTTTCCCCATTGATTTTTAGAGAGGATGGAAGAGAGGGGGAGAGACAGAGCGAGAGAAACATCAATGTGAGAGAGACACATTGATTGGTTGCCTCCCGCACGTGCCCTGACTGGGGCTGGGGATCAAGCCTTAACTGGAATGGAACCCTTGACTGGAATGACTGCTGGTCAATGCTCTAACCACTGAGCAAAAAACCCAGCTAGGGCTAAGTCTGTTTTTATGTAACAAAACATTGTATTAATTTTATTATTTGTTTTTTTTTCAATATTGAACTCCTTAGAAATATTTAATAAAAAAAATGACTTTGCACCCTGGCCAGCTGGTTTAGTTGGTTGAAAAATTGTCCCAGGCACTGAAGGGTTGTGGGTTTGATTCCCAGAAGTTGGGGTACATACCTAGGTTGTGGGTTCAGTCACTGGTCAGAATCTATCCCAGAGGCAACTGATCAATGTTTCTCACATCAATAGTTCTCTCTCTCTCTCTCTCTCTCTCTCTCTCTCTCTCTTCCTCTCTCTCTATATATTTCTCACCTCTCTCTAAAAATATATAAACATGTCATCGGGTGAAGATTTTTTAAAATGCCTTCGCTTGGGGAAGGATTATGAAAAGACAGCAGTTAAGAGCTCATATGATCTGTTTAGCAGCAAGAAAATGAGAGAAAGAGACCCTCATTAAAGAGAAGTCCAATGGTGCAACACTGAGGAGTAATGGGAATATTAGTTAAATCTACAACCTTGCCAAACAGAGAGCTTTTTCTCTCACTCATATAGTCTGATATTACTATATTTTAATAAATGTAAGTATATGAGTCTGAGAGCACTTAGATTAGTTGTCATGAAGTGATGCCCAATAACATTAATTTTCAAAAACACTTCTGCATCTTTTGGAAATGGGTATTTTAATTCACAAGAGAGTTCACAGATTTTATTACTGCAAGAAAAAAAAACATATTGTTGGAAGCACTTGCTAACAATTAAAGTCTTATGTGCACCCTATTGTTGACGACAATGGTGTATTTATAGATTTCATAATGGGCTACCTTTTAAGTTTTTGTTTTATTTTCCTCCTATATCTGTCTTTTCAGACTTACATTTTAATGTGCTTTAAAACTTTATCAGCTGAAAAAGAACCAAATGCTTATCTGCCTAATGAATAGTACAGTTTCTTGAGAAAGAAATAATAACTACTCTAAACATTTCAATCAGACATAAAATTGCTTACATCTTTAAATAAGAATGCAGCTTTAATACTGTTACTGGAAATGGTTGGCGATCCAAGTCAGTGGCAGATTCACATACATTGCAGCATAAGTGCACTGAGGTTGAGAATAACACTCTACTCTGACAAACTTATGAACTTTTCATGCAATGGTGAGAAATCAGCAGAAATCCTAGCATAAAATTAGGATCTACTAGCAGTATAAATATATTTTTATCACAAAGTTCCCAAATGAATATGCTTTTATATAATTTCATATTCTAAGACATCAACAGAAAACACACACACACACACACACACACACACACTATAGATTTAGTAGGACGCTGAAGAGAAAAATGATAAAGTGATCATGTTATAGCTTTGCAGGTAATTACATACAAAGATGAATGTCAAAGAACATGGATTTTTCTTATCACCTTGAAACCAGACTCTAAGTCCTTTAATTTCAGAAATTGGGAAAGGCATGATTCTCTACAATGAACTATATTTTTAGTGAGATAATAACACTGGGTAATTATATACTGTTTTTAAGCTGAGTGCTTGCCAAGCACGGCCTCAAAGCATGATGCTGGTTGGCCATATTTTTTGTTTCATTTGGAAATGCTCGTTTACATGTGCAAAAAGGAATTACAATTTTTGGAATATATGATGATAAACACAGGTAAACAGAGGGTGAATATAAATCTTGCAGATTATTTTCTAAGGAATACCAAATATGCAATTAAGCTTTTCTTTATATAAGTACTGCTTCACATATTCTCTCATATTCGTTTATTTATATATACATTCAGCAAAGTTCAATTGAATGTCTACCTCATGCTAGAAATTTTATTAGTGTATAAGATCAACAAAACAAAACAAAAATGACAGCAAAGTACCTCGATCTCAGGCTTAATGTAAGAAAGGGTTTGTTTTGTCCCCACATATTTTAATGTCCACCATGACAGATTGGGGTCCTGTACTTGAAACTGCAACTGACTTAGACCAGCTGTGCACATGCTTGGCAACACTGTATCTTATTAAGTCTGTCACAAAAGCCAGGGCAGTGGTGGGGCTCAGTGGGTTGGGTGTCATCCTGTGCACCAAAAGGTTGCCGGTTCAATTCCCGGTCAGGGCACATGCCCAGGTTGTGGGCTAAATACCTGCAGGAGGTTTCTCTCTCTCTCTCTCTCTCTCTCTCTCTCTCTCTCTCTCTCTCTCTCAATTTATTATTATTAATACATAATAATAAATTATTATGTATTAATAAATAAATAATAATTTACTTATTATTTGTAAATAAGTAAGCAAACAAACAAATAGCAATGCTGATTTAAAAGACTAAGTGGACAGAGGCTGTTGGCAATGGTGGGCAGGCCCAATGCGGACCCAAAAGCATCAAGTAAACTTTTTTATAAGCCTTTTCAAGGTGTTGGTGCTGTTTTTTCCTACTAGAGTGTATATTCTTTGAAAACTTGTATTTATTAAAGATACCATACCTTTCTAGTAGGTGTTTAGTGGTTACTTGCTTACACTTGGAATTATATCTTATTTCCTTTGTAATTTTTTACTTAGAACTCAGAAAAAATGAATATCACATAGTTAATAAACCCCTGGCTAATTTGCATTGGAACTACATTTTCATTTTTAGATATATTTCTTCACCTTTCTATGAAAGAAAAGAAAAAATATGTATAGCTAATCATGAAGGGTCAAGCAGGTTATAATTGCCTTTCTTTCTTAACGAAGATAATCTTGTGCTCTGCCATTTTATTTTTCTATTTGAGGAAGGAATTGAAATTTAAAAAACACACATTTTCAGTAGTAGGTTGAACAGATTTGAACAGGAAGAGGAATTCCTCTTCATGCCCTGGGTAATGTTATCTTAACATGACAGATTATTTTCCCCCCAAATTTTTCATCTCAGCCATCCATCTGCGGGAGGAGAGCATCATGTTTTATGTGGCAGAAGGCAGTCATGTCTTTGGTGAGTTATCTTTCCAGGGAAGCTTGTCTTTCCCTGGAAGTGCAGTGATTACCACAGAGGCTTCTGAAACAAATGCTTTGTTTTGGTCTTTAGGCGGGAAAGCTGGGCTACTTCAGTAATTAAAAAGCTCCATTCACTTGAGTCAAGAGAGCCGCCTGCAGCCAGTGGTGTTGGCCAGACTGCTCTGAGCAGGAGAGAAAGTTCCAGCTGAGCTAGTTTTTTAAAATTTAACTTGAAAACATGCTTGGAGCTTCAGATCCCATCAGGTGGCTACTTGTCAAATATGCTCTGCCAGCGTTAGCTGGTCTGGGGAATAATTTGTCTGCCCTTCAAAAAAATTAAGTGAGAATCCAGGCTTTCCCAGACAAGAAATAGCAGCCTGCGGGTTCATTGGAAAGTATCACTGGCTGGACCCTAAAATGAAAAATAACAACTGTCAGAGTAGTTGCATTCCTTTCTCTTATATTAAAAAAAAAAGACCTTCTATACAATTTTGTCAAAATTATTAGTTTTATTTCTAACCCAGTGGTTCTCAACGGTCTTAGGCAACCCCTGTGAAAGGGTCGTTCGACCACCAAAGGGGTCGCGACCCACAGGTTGAGAACCGCTGTTAACCTATCACGAATCTTCCTGGGTTCTTAATTTACCTTTTAAAATGGGATAGTAAAAAAAAAAAAATGGACCATTATTTTTTTTTCCAAAAAAATGTTTTCGTGTTAAAACAAGAAATTGTTTCTTCCAAGAATTTCCCTGGTAACTATCACAAAGTTAGTCTTTAGCATGAAATATTTTTTGAAAGAGGATTTAATTTATAAAATACCTAAACAAAGTTCAAACAGGGAACTAGGGCCTACGCCTGTGGATAGTTAAAGAATATCTATTGAGTCCTATGTCAGACAAGATGGCAAAATATCAGATGTAAAAAGTTATCTACTCAAGAGGCTTGCAAGCTTAGAGGAGAAGATGGGCATTGAACATAATACTAAGAACAATGTAAGTTCTAGGAGACTGCGATGAATCATTAATAATCCACAGACTTTACAGATCAGCCTGGCCCAGAGGAGTGAGAGGACTTCACAGAGGACAGGAGAATCTTACCTTTTCTTGCTTTTCTAAAATGTGGAAGCTGACAGGAGGTTTTGTCAACACAAGTCCTGGGGATTTTGAGCCTGACTGTAGCAGCCGTGGGCAAACTACGGCCCGCGGGCCGAATCCGGCCCGTTTGAAATGAATAAAACTAAAAAAAAAAAAAAAGGCCATATCCTTTTATGTAATGATGTTTACTTTTAATTTATATTAGTTCACACAAACACTCCATCCATGCTTTTGTTCCGGCCCTCCGGTCCAGTTTAAGAACCCATTGTGGCACTCGAGTCAAAAAGTTTGCCCACCCCTGCTGTAGAGGAATGTATAATCCATTAGTGGATTTCTATCTGGACATCCAATATTTCCAAATATGAGGGGAAAATTATGAAAGCGAAGTTGTACTAGTAAAGCAGAAGAGTAGCAGCTTTCCACCATTCATTCCTCTAAAAATATGATTAGAAATCACCCTACTGTTATTCTACAATCTTCTAAACCTTTACGTCATGCTTTGGAAAAAGGCATTACTCTATATCATCACTTATAGAGCATTGAAACTGTACACATACCACCAAAAAGAAAGCATGGGAAGGGGCAGAGTAAGACTATGATTGCCACCTTCACAGCACATCTAAGAGCCTCTCTACAGAATTAAACATGTCTGTGTCTTAATCCCTTAATTAAAAGTGGCATTTCACAGCAATGTCTATAAGGCAGAACAGTTTTCAATCCCAGAGTTTCTCAAAGGGTAGTAAATATGAAGGATTGTTCCCTAATACATGCAAATTTCCTTTTCCCTCCCTGTTTTGTTTACTTAAGTGAGTTATTACAGATGAGGGGAATCCATCAATCAGTCCTTCATTGAGCATCCACTACACCCCAGGAGAGAGACCTCAGGATTAGATGCGCAATAGTTGTCTGTGGTATTCGTTCTGTTAGTGTGCTCACTCATTCAGGGCCATCTCCTCACAGACACCAAGATGTAGAAAGTAGATGCTATATAGAATGTGTTACACTGGTAAGGAACAAGAGTGTTGAGAATTACAAAATTGGGTTATCTAATTTAAAAATTCACATTGTTGTTTGCATTGATGTCCATCTACTGTATAACAACCAATCACAAAATCTCAGTGACATACAAAAATAAGCATTCATTTTGCTCAGGTTTGTGGGTAGGATAACCTTGGTTGGGTTCAGTTGGGTGGCTGGGTTGGGTAGCAGGGGCGGTTTGCTGGGGAAGCTCAGATCCACATGGCTCTCACCCTCTCACCAGCAGTGCGGGCTGGCTTGGGCACATTCTTCTCCTGCTTATGGCAGAAGTGAAAATGGAAATAGATGAGGCCGACATTTGGCACTTGCTGGTTGGAATTTCCCCTCCTTCTGCCAACCAAATCATGGAGAAGATTGGCGTACTTTCCAGAATAGGGAGTAATCATCCTCTCCAAAGGAAAAGCCCAGGAGATATGATAGCAGTTCATAAAGACAAAAAAATAGAGCAAAATTCAGAGTCCCCTCCCATGTGGTACAAACCACTGGTCTCATAAGTAAACATCTGGCCCTTATCATTTCATCCTGTGGGAATTGGGAACTGGGGAACCAATAGAGTAGTTACTCTGGCCATTGCTTTGTGCTGTGAGGAGTAAACTGTGTCTTTCTCTGATTCTGGGGTCTGTGTCCGCTGTCACTGTACATATAGAGAACACTGAGGTTGACTAACGTATTAGTGTTCCAACAGGGTGAAATGTCAGACCCTTTACCATTTAAGATTTAAAACTTTTGTGCATAAATAAAATACAAGTGCATCCAGAGCAAAATATAAAAGACAGCAACTACTACGTCCAAAATAGTGAAGAAGTGATCTAGAAATTCACTTTTATTTCTATGACTATGGACATCATGTCCATTATGCATGTGACCAGAGGAATTTAAACATTACTCAAACCTCTATACAACCCATATTCTAATTGTATTCATGTCATTGCCCATTAAGTGACTTGTCAAGTGGTAGAAGAAATTAAAAAAAAGTGTCGGTTGCTTGGAGTTGGAATTTTGAGGTCAGGATTTGGAAATAGTAAATCCCTGAAACAAGGCAAATCAGGAACTACTGGTATCTAACTTAAGATGTCAAGATAAATTTGAGGTCAGAGGTCAAAAGACTGAAGCTGCATGACTCAGACATTTGAAGTCAGATGAGAGAGTTTGTAAAGGAACTAGTGACAGCGAGGGACCATGAGGGTGTAAGTGACATGCTCCTCCCCACTCAGATTTCCTCAAAGTTGAAACCTGAACTTCATGGGTCTCGTACCTAAAACATGGAAATCAGTGACTGACAGACATTATCTCAAAGTCCTACCTTTACTATTTTGAGAAGACATGTAGCTCTGAATTTTGAAATGAAATAACACTTAATCTGGGGGAAAAGGAGTTCCACTATTGGATTTAACTCAAAATCCAACAAAACATTTTAAAGCATCTAGAAGACACTTCCACATCTGGAAGAGGCTGCCACATTTCCTCTTCCAAATGGCATTTATTTAAAAAAAATTTTCTTTCACTTAGAAATTACTTTATAAAATCTGTTTATTAGATGAACTGGAACCTGAATCATTTATTTCTCTTAAGTCTTGGTTTAAAAAATAAACAGTATTGTGTAAGGAAATTAGTTTATTTTTAATCAGAAACAGAAGTTCACTCAGCAAATGCAATGGAAAAAAGCTCAACAATTTGTGTTGTTAGACTTTTTCTTGAGATTTTAATATCAATATATTTGTCCTTAATTTACCCCTAATGCTAAACTTCTTAACCCTCCAGGTCTTTTATATGAACACATTTATTTTCTAGGAGATAAAAAAAAGTTGAGAATTATTTTATATCATTGCCTTGGCAACTAAATCCTATACCTTTTCTTGTTTTTCAAATTTCATGACATTCCAAATAAGTGTCTTTAAGATAATAACAGCTAACACTTAGTTATTGCTTCCTGTGGGTCAGGTCCTATTCTAAGTGCTTTATATTTATAATCCCAGTTATTCCTTTCAAGGACTCTGTGAGATAAAGGTCCTCATTTAACAGATGAAGAATTTGAAACATGAGAGGTTGGCATATCTGCCCAAGTTTACCAAGAGGGTCACACAAGAACTGACACGTCAACCAGAGTCAGACCCTGAGGTCCTGTCCTGTAACCGCTGCTCTTCACATCTCCACACTGGGCACTTTCAGCCAACAAAAATTTTATCCTGGCCAATGGGACTTTTCTCCTAAATGGTCAGTTCCCATCCTCTGCCACCAATCCACCTTCACAACGCATCCAGACCAGGGGTGGGCAAACTTTTTGACTCGAGGGCCACAATGGGTTCTTAAACTGGACCGGAGGGCCGGAACAAAAGCATGGATGGAGTGTTTGTGTGAACTAATATAAATTCAAAGCAAACATCATTACATAAAAGGGTACAGTCTTTTTTTTTTTTTAGTTTTATTCATTTCGAACGGGACGGATCTGCCCGCGGGCCGTAGTTTGCCCACGGCTGATCCAGACCAATGGTTTCAAAACACAGATCTGATTGTGTTATCAATGATCAAAACAATCCAATTGTTTTGTTATTTTAAAAGTCAAAAGAATGTACCTTAACATGGTAACACTTTCTGCATCATCTAGCTCCTTCCTAATCCCCACCTCCCCCTCAAGGGAAGTCTATCTGTGCTCCAGCCACACAGATTTCTGCTCCTAAGACCTTAGTCATTGTTCTTCCTCTGTGGTTTTTTCCACATGCTCCTCCTCGTGGGTAAAAAGCTCTTTTCTCTCTTCTTTGTCTATTAAATTCTACACAGTCATGAAACCTTTATTAATACTAATGCAATGATTGAACATTGTGGCCAGAAGAAACATTTTATTTAATTAACCAATTTGGATGGTGGAAATTGAAAGTACTATCAAAGACATAAGTATCCAAATCCTCAGGTTCCAACTGAATGATGAGTAATTGCAAAGTTGCTAGGCAAAAACGTGTTCTTTGCCCACCACCAAAGTGAGCATAGGCTGAAACTGCTTTTAAAACAAATATAGTCCTGGCTCTAAGAAAACTAAATAAAACACTATCTCAGTTTAGATTATAAAATATCACAACTATAAATAGACTATCCCACCAAAAATTTGCAAGGTTTATTCCACAAATGGAAGGATATTTCCTAGGAAACCTCATAAAATATAATAAATTTGCAAGGTTTATTTCACAAATGGAAGAATATTTCCTAGGAAACCTATAATAAATCTATAGTAAAAAGTCCTACTAACATCCCTAACAATATCCAAAAATGAATATTTTGGATATATTAAATTAAAAAGAACAATGGGAGGAATTTTATATAGGTTGGAGATGCTGGGAAATATAAAGATAAAGGAATATCTTTATCACCACAGAGAAAAAGTAGTAAGTTGGGGGCTGTCACTGAACCAGAAGACCTTGAACTTTGCCTCAGGACTAGCAATGAACATGCCTAGTCAGTAAAGAGAATTGAAAGGGGGCAAAATAAATGTCATTCCATAAACAACTATAATTTAAAAGAATTCTCTCACACTCCTGTGAGTTATTATAACTGCTTCTAACAGCTTTTGTCCAATTTGCCGTGACTATGGGACCACTTTAAACAAAAACTCCCATAGGAAACACCTCACCTTCCCTTCCCCTGACAGTACTTTGGCTGGATGGTTCGGGCATTGCTATAAAGTACTTAACGCTTTATAATTATAAACCCTCTGCACTTACTTTACAATTCTGCTCCTCTTCTGCAGGTCTGAGCTCTTTAAAGTGTTAACACTCCAATTCTTCCTTCATGAAGATAACGTGCAAAAGTAGCAAAATGAAGAGGTTGTCTGCTTTCATTCCATTGAACTATATTATGTATGGTCTCTTGTCTTCAACATATGTAAGTGTGTTGGATGAATACTATAGTATTTTTTCTGGACTGCAATGTTTGGCATTGAGCCTACATGATTTCCAGTGCAGCCTGCATATGCTTTTACAAAGTGAATAGCAAAGGTTTAATACATTTCATTTGGCAATGTATTGTTCTCTCTCTCTTATGAAATAACAGCTTTGATGTTTGTGTGGCCACTCTGAAGTTGGGTTTATGTCCCTGAGGCATCTTAATAGGATGCTCTGAGAAGCCCTGCCATTGAGGAGGCTGAAAATCACTTTGGACAAGGGGTTAGGACCAGGCAATGAAGACAGTGTGTCAACGATGGCAATAGAGTCTTATTTCCTCAGAAAGAACATTTGAGGAAACACTACCTTCCTTTCCAAGTCACACCTGAGCATTCACAGCATTCTGAGTTCTTCATGGTACCCAATTGGACCCAATGAAGTTCAACACTGGCTTTATCCCTTATTCCCCTTCGCAACTGAATTATCCTTGTACTAAATAGTGAATTTTGTACAAAAGTACATCATGTCATATAGCTAAAGACTGAAGAACTATTTCCTGGGCAGTAGTTTTAATTCAGATTGTTTTGTGGGTTTTGTTTTTTTTTAGGTTTAAGTAGCAAAGTTATCCTAATTGGCTTCATGAAAGGATCGGCACATACTAGTACATGGAAACATATATTGAAAAGACAAATATTTCTACATGTGTCTTTCCATAACTTACCAAAATATTTGAAATATGGTCATTATTAAATGCTAAGCATTTAATTGATGTAATGTATTTTATTTTTGGTGTAAAAAGTATTATAAAGTTTTTAAAAGTTATTCTGCCTCAGACATCACTTTATTGATAACTTGCAACTCTTTATTTTATATTTATTGAATGTATATGTGTTGCTTCATACTTTGCAGTTCTCAGTTGCAAGAAGTTTATTCATAAATAAAGTGGGATAACATATAAAAACTCTCTGAGCCTTGTCTAGCACATCATAGTTATGAAAACTTAGCTTCCCCCCAGCTTCCCCCATGGCCTATTTATAATAGAGGAGAACTTTGCTCTATTGATTCCCTGGAATCCATCACTGCCATGAATAGGTGGGACACAACTAGATTGATTTTTTGGACCAAAGGAGCAAGCTAGTTATTTCAGAATTGCTGCACTGTAACTACTTTACTGCTAATAAAAATGAGAGAAGTCTGGGTTGTTTCATATAGTACGATGGGCTAAATCAGTGTTCTAAAGAAACTGAGAAAAAAATATTTAGAGAGTGGAATGCCTGGTCTTTCTGAAGATTCAGCTGCAATTCTAAATATATTATAAGCTTTCTCGGTATTTGATAACAAAGAAAACCCATCAACCAAATCCACAGAAGATTGGAAAGCAATGGTTGAAAAAAAGAGTGTTAGAAAAACACTTGTTGTAGATATTACACCTGTTCTAAAAGTTTGTTTTTCTAAATTAAAGATTTATATCCCTACATTGCTAAAAAAAAGTGCTTATTAAAATCACAGGCCTCAGAGTATCATAATATTTTTAGTCAGTTAAATGGTAGTACTGACAAGTAATTATATTCTTTGCTGAATTCATTACACAAATTAATTTAATGATCACAAGCCCTATACATCCATCATATTATCATCCCAGTTTCACATATAAAGACTCTGAAGTTGCAGATGGCATACCCAAGATAACACAATCTTTCAAACCCACTTTAGCTAACGGGGGAAATACTTTCAAGGATGTGAGAGGGCTCCCAGGTTGGATGGAGATCTGGAAACAGTAGCGGGAAGGACAGAAATTGAGAGCATTCTGGGTAAGAAAAACAGAGCAAACCCAAGGCAGAAGCAGTCGTTCACACTGCGGTGATGGACGAGCTGATGTTAGGTCCCTGGCTTATGCTTTAAATTCCTCCCCAAGTGCCTGTGCTTGGCAGGCTTTGCTCACACATCGGCCTTGTGAGAAGGAGAGAAGGAGATACAGCATCTATTCCCTTTCCCTTTGTGAGCTAGAGGACTGCACTAGAAATTACACAGTCACCACGTGCACACCCTTTTCCCCAAGTCTTGGGTACTAGTAGAATGGGCAATGGATAGCAAAGAACAGAAACAGCAAGTATCCACTAACAATAGCTATCAATTATGCGTTAGTTCTGAAGTATGTTGAGTGCACATATTATCTATCACAACCTGGCCTGATGCTTGTCTTTGTCCATTCAGGCTGCCATAGCAAAATGCAACAGGCTAGATGGCTTACAAAAACAAACATTCATTCCTCAGAGTTCCGGAGGCTGGCAGTCTGAGATCAAGTCACCAGCTGACTCAGTGTCTGGTGAGAACCTGCTTCCTGAAGGGCATCTGCTCCTGTGCCCTCATGTGGTGACAGGCACAAGGGAGCTCCCGGGGCCTCTTTTGTTGTTTTTACCCCAATTTGATTGTAGATTTGTCTCTTCTCCCCTATGTATAATTTAAAGCAAAGTGTGCCCTCCAAAAAATAAATATAAAAATACAGCATTGGCCCACAGTTAACATTATCCACAGTTTTATATCTTGTAAGGCTACACAATGGAAGCCTGGAGCTATTTGCAGACAAAGAGCCTGGAATTAATTTATTCTTCAAGGAGTGTTCCTCTTCCCCTTGCCATATTGTTCTTCTGTTCATACCTCTAGGCACTTCCTTTCAATTCTGAGGAGTGCAACTTTCTAAGTCACTCAAGCTGACATCCTACATGACCTGCCAACGGCAAAAAAAATAAACACACTTTTACTATTGACGAGTTCTGACAATGTTCTTCTGGAGGAAAAGTGAAGCTTTTCATTATGTGAAAGTAAAAGCAAGTTACTTTTTGTAGGAAAAAAAGTCCTCAGGAAAAAATAGTAAAAATGCAATATTAACTCCATTTTATAGATTTCCAATTTGACTCACTTAGTCATTGGTTAGCATAAAAGGAATAATAAAGAGACATGATTAGTGGTGGAATATAGTATTTAACCTACCTTTGAAATGAAGTCGCTTTTTAATTTACTAAAAACAAAGGTGACCACTACTTGGAATATGATAAACATATCTTCTCAGAAACACAGTATTTAATTATTTATTGCAACGTAGAACTTTTTGAAATACATTTTGGTGAATTTAAAAATGTAACCTCAGGAAATGAATTCCTATACCAATGATTTACTAATTTAAGGAAAACACTCCTTAAAGAGTATAGTTATTATATACTAAGTGTCCTAGATTAATTTGTGTCAGGGGGTGAAAAATAAAATAGTTCAAAAGTATAAAAAATTTTTCCAAAGCAGAGCGTAGACTTTGTTCATTTTTATTTTTAAATAGACTTTACTTTCAGAACTGTCTTAGATTTACAGGAAAATTGAGAAAATAGTACAGAGATTTCCATATGCCCTACACCCAGTGGCCCCTATTATTAATTGTTTATATTAAAACTAGAGGCCCGATGCACGAAATTCGTGCAAGGGGCTTGGCCCTCGCAGCCCCGGCTTCATCCGGAAGGTCGTCTGGACAGTTGTTCTGCTGTTTAGTCTAATTAGCATATTAGCTCTTTATTATATAGGATGGCACATTTGCCCCAATTAATGAAACAGTGTTATTATTCACTAAAGCCTATCATTTATTCAGATAAACTTCATTTTTATCAAAAGTCCTTTCCTTGTTCCAGAATCCTATCCAAGACCCCACAGGACATTGTGGTGTCATGTATCCCTAGGATCCCCCTGGTTGAGACAATTTCTCAGACCACCTATGTTTTTGATGACCTTGACAGTTTTGAGAAGTGCTGTTTGGGCATTTGGTAGAATGTCCATCTGTTGAAATTTGTCTGATTTTTTTCTCATGAATAGATTGTTTGTTTTGTTACTTTTTGCTTGTTTTGGCAGGAAGAAAACCAGCAAGGTCAATGCCACTTCCATAGCAGCAGGTCCAGGGAACACACTATCATGCTTTATCACTGTTTGATATTGACCTTGACCACCTGGCTGAGCTAGTACTGTCAAGTTGCTCCATGTGAATTTACTCTTCCCCATACTCTACCTATGATATGCTCTTAGGGCAGTGATGGCGAACCTTTTGAGCTCGGCGTGTCAGCATTTTGAAAAACCCTAACTTAACTCTGGTGCCGTGTCACATATAGAAATTTTTTGATATTTGCAACCATAGTAAAACAAAGACTTATATTTTTGATATTTATTTTATATATTTAAATGCCATTTAACAAAGAAAAATCAACCAAAAAAATGAGTTCGCGTGTCACCTCTGACACGCGTGTCATAGGTTCGCCATCACTGTCTTAGGGGGAAGCCTCTGATCAGTGCGCATACTGAATAAAGAACGAGTTGTACTCTCTGTCCTGGGGAGTAGGGTATATACATACATTATTTGGATGTTTGGGGCATGGGGAATTTAATCAATTATCCTCCATTAATTTATTTATTCAACCATTGATATAAGTTAAGACTCATTGACATTATGTTATACTTTGGATTATAAACCAATACTCCTTTAAACACTTTGTTGCTCAAATTGTTCCACTTTTGACCATGGGACTCTCAGTTGGTTTCTTATCCTTCTTACATTCCGCGTCAGTGGATGTGTGCGGTGTTTGTGTGCGTGTTTTTCACTTTCTTACTTTATGCCACAAAGTGTATCTTGAATGTTTCTTGTCCTGATTCTAGAATCAGCCATTTCTCAAAAGAGCCCTGGTTGCTACTGGAAACTAAAGTCTGGGTAATAGTTGTGCTCAATGAAACTGAGGTGACATTGCTTCTAGGCCCTTTCAGCTGACAAAGCAAGGACTTATAGGTGTTTATATCAATTATATTGTAAAGTGATAGATAAAGTCTAATATTTGAAAACAGATATTTTCCATATGTTTTGTTCACTTTCATAATTTTCCACCATGGAGGTCAAGTCTGATGCCAGCTGAGTCATGATGGTGGAAATTCACATAGGCAATATTGAAGGGAGAAAAGAACAAAACTGGAGGACTTACACTATTGCCTATAAAGACATGCTCCATACATACAATAAATAAGATAACATCATTTTATCAAGGATGGTTAATGCAACTAATGGAACTGTATAAATAATATATATGGCGCGTGTGTTTATAGCCACCTGAGTTATATCAAAGGTTCCAGTGCAATGTAGTGAGAAGATAAGATGGTCTTTTCAATAAATGGAGTCAAGCCAACTGAAAATTCACATTGTAAAAAATGTACTTTGACCTCTTTCTCACACCATACCCAAACATAATTTAAGATGATTCATAGAACTAAATGTCAGGGTGAAAATATGTTTGTACAATAAAATACATTCATGGCTTTGGGTTTGATAAAAATTTCTTATAAACCTCAGGCCCATCAAAACATACCATTAAAAGAGTGATAAAAACAAAACAAAAACAGGAAGAAAATATTTGCAAAACATTACCCAAATGACTCAGATCCAGAACATATAAAGAAATTTTACAAATTAATGAAGATTATAGCCCTAGCCAGTTTGGCTCAGTGGATAGAGCATCAGCCTGTGGACTGAAGGGTCCCAGGTTTAATTCTGGTCAAGGGCACATGCCCAGGTTGCAGGCTTGATCCTCAGTAGGGGGCATGCAGGAGGCAGCTGATCAATGATTATCTCTCCTCATTGATGTTTATCTCTCTCTCTCCCTCTCTGAAATCAATAAAAATATATATATTTAAAAAGATTATAAAGCTTCACACAAATCCTTATATAGATTCTAGAGAAAATAATACCCATTAGCCAAGAAAAAGTCTTTAAAGGTCCTGAACATAATTTATCACCATCATAATGAAAATTAAAACTTCAGAGATATTTCCACCATAATTAATTTAGCAGCTTCCCTGAGTGTTGGTGAAGACCTGGGCAGCTGATGCTGTGACTCCGCTCCAGGAAAACCATTCTGGAAAAGTACTCCCAGTGTCAATCATCCAGTATGTCCTTTTTGGTGCATCCGCCGTAGAGAGATGAACACATGTCACCAAGAGACACATTTGATAACTTTCAGGGTAGCTATATTCTTAAGATATGAACATTAGAAATATTGCAGAGGAGTAAATAATTTGTGATATAGTCATGCAATCAAACATGACATAGCAATAAATAAAAGTACTCTTGGAATGCACAACTACATGACGCTTACAGATCTCATGTTGAGTGACAGAAGTTAGAGGCAAAAGAATGCAGTTATCTCCATAATATACAGTGTAAAAACAGGCAAAGCGAGTCTGTGGCATAAGCTGAGAGTGCAGTGTGTTGAGTGGCGCTGAGTGGTGTGTGGCATTCAGAAGTTCCCTGGGGCACCAGAAATTGTATATATCTCCCAATATATATTTTTATATTCATGTGGTGGTTACATAGAGTTTAGTTGCACTCTTAAAATTTGTGCCCTTTATTACATCTCATTTTAGTAATGAATAATGATAAATACAAATAAAATTAATTTGCTTTGCAATAAATTTTCTTATTTGACATTCATGTTTTCTTAGAATTAGTAAATAATTTTATTGTAATTAGGCACATGATGTCTGAATTAGAAAGAACAAATAATAGGACAATACGTGGAATGTATATGTTTGATGGCTTGAGAAAAGAACAACTACAAAAAAAAATCATTTCAAAGTGCAAATTAGTTATCTGAGTTCCTTCAAAGAAATTATTACCAAATCATAGGCATATAATTACATATCCTGATAGAACCATGGTAGTTTGCTTCCAGATTAATTCATCTCCTGGTACACATACATATAAACAGGGTGAAACAAACAAACAAAAAGAACACACAAAAGTAAACCTTTGCATTCAACAAAATTAAGAGATGGAGAAGTTTCAAAATTTTCTATTGTTTTCAAAGCAACTAAAGCCACTAGATTCCATGCAGGAAAGAGAGATGGACAAGTTGGGGAGAACCCACAGCCTGGAAGAGGCAGCAGAGGCAGAGATGATGAAGTGAGAGCAAGTACTCTACCAGAGAGAGAGGGTCCCCCTCTGTGCCCACAACCTGGGCATGTGCCCTTAACCAGAATCAAACCCGGATCCTTCAGTCTGCAGGTTTCAGTCCACAAGTTTCAGTCCGCAGGTTGATGCTCTTTCCACTGAGCCAAACAGGCTAGGGCTAGGTGTGTGTTTTTAATATCAGACAGTCTGAAAAAAGAATTCAAAACCATTGAAAGAAAATAAGGAGGGCACTGTGAATCAGTACAGTGTGCACTGTGAGCACAGAGCAGTTTTGAAAATTCATGCATACAATAGCAAATCCTTGTCATAAAGTAAAAATTATGGGAGAACTAGAAAAAAACAGACAAAAGGGCATTTATATTAGGACTAGAGGCCCGGTGCACAAAATCGTGCATGGGGGGCAGGGTCCCTCAGCCCGGCCTGCACCCTCTCCAATCCGGGACCCCTCAGGGGATGTCTGGAACCGCTGGCTCCTAATCACTCGCCTGCCTGCCTGACTGATAGCCCCTAACCACCTCTGCCTACTGGTCTGACCCCCCTAACTGCCCTCCCCTGCCAGCCTGATTTGCCCCTAACTGCCTCTGCCTCGACCCCTGACACTATGGCTTTGTCCAGAAGGATATCCAGAAGATGTCTGGTCTAATTAGCATATTACCCTTTTATTAGTATAGGTGTAAAATAGACAAAAGGAAGTAAGAATATAGAAGACAACACAATAAGCTATATCTTATGGAGATGATTGAAGATAGGGGATAAATAAGTAGATAGATGATGATAGATAGATGATAGATGATTGATAGATAGATAGATGATAGATAGATAGATGATAGATAATATTTATGGAGAGGTTTAGGTATGTAAAATTCCTCATGTTCTAGTACACACTTCTCTTAAGAACTCATGGAAAATTTATGAAAATTGACCATATAAGCAGGCCATTGAGAAAAATCAATAATTCTCACCCACAGAAAACAGAAGTGCTAGGGGAAATATTTTCTAATCACAATACAATACAAATATAAATAAATTAAAAAGCAGAAAACCAAAAAGATCACCCAATAAGATGTTAAACAAATAAAAGCTATTTTCACTCTATAGCCGAAGAAATTTTTTTTAAAAAAATGAGTGAAATAAATTATTTAAGTACTCACTAAAACTAATTTTAAATTTTTGCTAAATTAAAGATACACAGAAATAAGTAAATAATAAAAATAAGGGCAAAACACAGAAAAAAAAGATCTAATATACTTATCAAAATACCTGATTTTCAAAACTCTTTTGATGATTATATAAACCACCAGTTTAAATGATCAAAAGATGAAAACAAACAAAACAAAAGAAAAAATTCAATAAATCATAAGTGGTATATAATTTCAGAAATAAGAATCCTTTAATAAGTTAAGATATCTTGCAAAATTATATATTAAATATTAACACCTTATGAAATTGATTATTCTCTTGGAAAAATAATTTTCAAAACTGATCCATGAAGAGATATAACAAATAAACAAATCAATTGCTGTAAAATGAACTGAAGCTCTGGTCGGGTTCTTCAGTTGGCTGGAGCATCATTCGGTACACCAAAAGATGTGTGTTTGACTTGCAGTCAGAGCACATACCTAGTTTGTGTGTTCAACTACCAATCAAGGAGCCTATGGGAGGCAACTCATTGATATTCCTCTCTCTTTTCCTCTTTCTCTAAAACATCAATAAAAACATATGGCTGAAAATTAAAAAAAAAAAGGAACTGAAATGTTTACCAAAGTGCAACACTATCCCCTCCAAAAAAGCACCATATCTATTATCTCATAGAGCAGTGATTTTCAACCAGTGTGCCACAAGAATTTTTTTTTAAATGCAGTATTGATTATTTAGGCAAGGGCACTGACCTCTTTTTCATTAGATTGTCAAATAAAAAAAAAATAAAACCAAAAAACAGCCAACACAACAATAGCCATTTGGTGTGAATGAATAAAAATTATACCTATTTTTTTTTTTGTCAGATCAGCAAAAACATACTATTTTTTTTTGGTGTACCACAGAACTTTAGTAATTGGTTTATGTCTGCCACAAGATGAAAAAGATTGAAAATTGCTGTCCTGGTGGAATTCTATCAAAATTTTTGTTGTTGTTAATCCTCACCTGAAGATATTCTTCCATTGATTTTTAGAGAGAGTGGAAGTCGGGGGAGAGACAGAGAGAGAGAGAGAAACATTGACATGGGAGAGACACATCGCTTAGTTGCCTCAAGCATGTGCCCCAGTCAGGGATTGAGCCTGTAACTGAGGTACGTGCCCTTGACTGGAATCAAACCTGGGACCCTTCAGTCCAAAGACCAAAGCGCTATCCACTGAGCAAAGCCTGCTAGGACCTATTAAACTTTTAATTGCAGAATCTAAAGCAGTACAAGGATGGAAAATTCGCAAATATTATCATGAAGTTTTCAATATAAAATTAAAAAATACTGTACAATAAAGTAAAATTATGACAATTCCCATAGTAAATATTAGTGCTAAAGTCTTATGTGAAATATTAGCAAACATAATCCAGGTTTATAGTAAAGGAATAATACATCACAATCAAGTGAGATTTATTTCAGTAATGAAAAGACAATTTGATACTAATAAAATTCCTCATATTAATAGAACTAAGGAGAAAATATATGATGCTGAAAATGCAATTGGTAAAATTTAGTGACTATATTAGTTAAAGAAAACACTCAAAATAGGAGTTTGTGGATATGATAAATAGAATTAAATGCATTTTTTTACCCCAAATAATATTATCAAGCCTCTTGATTTAAAATGTGAAGCACTTCTGGAAAATCCAGGGACAGAAAGACATTTCTACTATTATCACTATTATTCAATTAAAAAAGAAAAGCAAGCAAAAGAGAAAAAGCAGTGATTGCCTTTTAAGGTAACTTATCCTGCAAAAAACTCTTGCACAAACGCTAAATGATGTATGTGCATGAGTGTGCGTTTCTGTACTCTATTAATTACCAAGATTAACAATGACCGATGGCCATCAATAGGGGTCTGTAGCATAAAGTCTCTCGCACACGACACAATACAAGAGTAAGTATGGCAGAGCCCCTGGCTCCCTCACCCCATCCTTGCCTCACTGTGGCCCCATGGCCATGGATGGAGCCTGAGTAGCTGGCGGCCTCCCACCATAGTACCTGCCTGGTATCTCAGCCTTCCTGCCTCTGGGCCTTCTCCTGGACCACTGAAGGCATCTCACCCCAGATGGGAAGTTCTCTGGTTTCCTATTCTTTGGATTCACTTCTGTTTCTGAGGTTCTTGTGTTATGGCTGGAAGCCTTTTGGAGTGCCAGAATGTCGACTTCAATGTTGAGAAAGGCCACTGCTTGGGCATGACAATAAGCCTGGGCATGGTCTTCAACATGCCCTAATCATTTTGAACTGATGGCCATTGTATGAAGCTGCATCCCTGATAGAACATACAGTTATAGTAGAAATAGGAATGGCCCCTCTCATGGTCTCCCAGTGATCCAGTGGGGTCCTGAACCTCCTGTCACTGCAGCAGTAACCTCTGTGGTGAGGTCTTCTCTCATTTTCAGAAGTGGAACCAGACTCTTTAATCACAAGACACAATAGGCACTCCACTGAACCTGACATTCTCACCACCAGGGAATCATCTGAGGTGTGTATGTATGTATTCAAATCCCACTTGTTAAAATGATTTGGCAAAGTTAGTCTTTGACCACTAGACACATTAGCCATAAGTTCTCGTTTGGTTTATCATGAACGTGGATGCGTGTATTTTCCCGCCCTTCTTGTCACTGCTGAATGGCAACGTGCCTTAAGTTTCTCCATCCACAACAACCTCCAAAGGTTCTAAAAATGTTCTTCAAGTACTGACAACATACCAAGTAGATGAAAGACATCTACACTTAGACCTCAGGGTGACAGAGCAGGAATTGAAGTCTGTGGTCTCTTGTTTTCATGTGTGTGTATGTGTATGTGTGTGTGTGTGTGTGTGTGTGTGCGCGCGTGCCTGTGCATGCACGCTAATTTTACTTCAGAAACCAAAGAATTTATAAAAACTATAACCACCCTCATTGGCAGAAAGGAGTTACTTACCAATTGACCCTGATAAGTGTGAGGAGTTTGTCTTTTTTGCTCCATAACTGGAACAGGAAGCTGTTTGCCTGGGACTCAAGGGATCCCTGAAGATCCTCACTCCGGGGGCTCCCACTCTCTGAGATAACTGTCAACCAGCAATTTCAGCAGCCATCATCTGACCTGACCTGTAACCAGAGATGGAGTGGAGTGATGGGATGGGTTTCTTATGATCCCACTGGGCAAGTGATCCAGACCAGCACAACCACTGCCCAAGGGATCAGAATGGTATAGCGGGCTGAAGGTGAATATGCATGTGAATCAGTTCTAGTGAAGGTGGGAATTATTGCTTGTATTATTCCACACTAGTGTTTCTGCTTTTTTTTTTAAAAAAAAATGTGACTTTCATCTGCTGAAAGAATCAGTAACAGGACAAAGTGACTTTAATGTGGGGCAAGCATGGAACTGGCATGCATGGGTGAATCCAGCCGTCTGTTGATGCTCTGCCTGTGTGCCTTCAGACCTCATTGCTCCCCTGCAAGCTGTTGGCTCCAATCATCCCACAAGTGCCTGCAGCCCAACCTGAGGGATTCCTCTGGCGGCAGAAAACCCTTGGCCTGCCAAAAGTTCTAGAGAGTTATAGCCGGAGGAAGCAGCCCTAGCAAATGACAGATGGGAGTTAATAGAAAATGACTTCCTCTCCCTTGTCCCTATGGTAAGTCAGAGGAGAGGTGACCTCTGTGGTTTGTAAACTATGCAAAGAGACATGAAGGGTGTCCGGGGTCCTGGAAATGATCTGGGTGGTGGCTATTTGGGTTCATATGTAGGTCCAATCTATCCAGCTTTACAGTTAAGATATTTGCACTTCACTGCATGTATGTTGTACCCAATTAATTTAAAATTTTGTGTGACTCAGAGAATAATGTTTTTCATTAATATTGGTTTTTAAGATATAGTTGTTATACAATATTATATTAGTTTCAGGTGTACAATATAATGATTTGACATTTACATACTTTACAATGTGATAACCCACTAATTCTAGTAATCATTTGTCACCATGCAACTTTATTCTGATATTATTGACTATATTCCACTTCACCTTTTTTGGCAACCTCTCTGGCAACCATCCTTTTGGTCTGTTTCTATTCTGTTTTGTTTATTCATTTGTTTTGTTTTGTTCAGGTTCCACATATAAGTGAAACCATACTGTATTTGTCTTTCTTTGTCTGACTTATTTCAATTAGCATAATACCCTCTAGGTCCTCTAATGTTGTCACAAAATACTACATGAAGCCCTATGTTCATTGCAGCATTATTCACAGGAGCCAAGATATGGATGCAACCTAAAACATAGAGAGGGTTCTAATTCATAAATGAATGAACCCAGAGATTATTTTCCCAACTTTCAAGAAATCCCATGGAAATAAATGTACAGAAAATAAGCAGACACATTTATAGTAGCAAACAGAACTGGAATAGGGATTAACTTCTGCCAGGCAGAAGGAGGTGGGCAGGCAGCTTGAAATCTGATGCAAGGAAGAGGAACACACAGCTCAGAATATATTTCAAGAGCTCTTCAATGAGGTGATTACTTACTGGTCACTCTGAAAGCATCAGGGAGAAATCTGCAAGAAATACTGGGAGTCACATAGGACCATCTGAGGAGGTCCATTAGTTGGCTAAAATACTGGTAACTCAAAACTATAGGCATAGTTAAGCTTTGCAGAGAGATGTACTTGTTATAACAAGACCTTTTTTAGCTGCATATGTTAAACCATCATCTTTAGATGAAGCTTTTTTAAGAGGACAAATGACTTTTGAATCCATCCTGGCACATCTTCAGCAGATTTATGTCTTTTGGGATCCATGCGGTCTTTGTACACAGTAGTGGGTGTGCTTGCCAGGGAACTGTTTTTTAAGGGTGCATACTTATCATATTTTTTGTTGTTTTTAAGAGAAGATATTCAGTGCTTAATTTTTCACTAAACAAATGCTTTTATCTTTAGCTTATTGCTGTCCAAAAAGCTTATTAAATAAAGTGTTATAGATTAATACCATTTAATAAATGGCAATGCTGTTACAACATAATTTTGAGAATGTCAGATTATTTTATATACACTTTATGGCAAAACTAGCTAAGCTTCTCCTTGTCAACCTATTTTAAGAGCAGTTAACTCATAATTTTCTGGTTTCCTGTGCCCCACTGGATGCATGTCACAGGCTTCCACAAAAATCAAAAATTAAGAGCAAGATCTCTCTTCACAACAGTAGCTGGAACTAGGAAATAGAAGTTTATCATACCTACCTTACCTAGTTTTAATAAAATTTAAAACCGAACATTGTTTTAAAGAAATAAAATAAAGCAAATTCTAAACCAGAAAATATGTCAGGACAATAGGAAGAAGCTAGGATGTATGACTAACCTATGTATAAACATATTGTTTAGGTAACCCAAGACTAAAAGAAATTGTTTAAAAAAAATAACAGTCCTCTTTAGAGTAGAAATGGTGAAATATCATGTGTGTTTGGACTCATTATTTTAATGTTTCTGTATATACAAAGTATGTATTTTTTGCTAGATAGATGGCATAGATGATGTGGGTATATGTGTAAGAGATGAAGAGAGAGAGAGAGAGAGAGAGAGAGAGAGAGAGAGAGAGAGAGAGAGAGGTGTAGATAGATACACCTATTTAGGTTAAGTAATGATATCTTACTAGACTATCACTTGGTAAGTTACCTAGTTATCTGGGTGCCAGATTATGAAATTTAATTGAGTTGACAATATCACTGGAAGGAGTTCTGAAGACAGACTTACTAGATTGAACCCCCGTGTTTGTGTTAGGTTGGCTGTACTGTGACCTCTTGGCATCTATTTTGCAGAATGAGCCTTACTCCAAAAAATACCCACTTTTTGTTTTATAGAAATACATCTTACTCCTCAGGGACAAAGACAGAGTACTTAGTTTCTCTTTTATTTGTGCTTTGTCTAGTGAAGTGCTCCATTCGTAAACACTTGTCCAAACTGAATTGTGCTTATTCTCCTGGCTGATGAAAGACAATGTATAGTTCTTGTTCATCTCAGAGAGCTAGCTGGTCAAATGCCAGAAAGAAAACACCACATGTGAATAAAGGGTTAGCCTTAAAGTAAGCAGGTAAGACACATTTAAGTGGTTGCTTTGCTAAATTTCATTTCTTACTCAATGTTATCTGTTTCTTATGAGGAACAAAAACAAATACAGGATTATGAACTATATCATCTTAACAATGCATATTTTAGGATGCTTAAGTTTTATCATCAGTTAATAAGAACTGTAAATAAAGGGACATCGGCAAATTTATAACTTATTGCTTGTTTTGAGGACAAAATTTCATTATCTTCAAAGGTTTCATATACCACACATAATATATTGATGAGAAAAAAAATCTTTTCAAAAATACTGAAGTAGTAGGTACTTTTTATTATTATAATGTAGTAGGTACCATTTATTAATGATATTAATTTGAGACATATAAAATTAATAATGTCCAAAAATAGCTTAGGGCAACACTCAAATATTGATTTTTCTGGGATGTTTTATGTTCTTCATTACTAAGGTTTTTAATGAAGATTTTAAATGCTCACTTACTTTAAGAAAACTTCAAAGTTAATAAAATATGAATGCAGAATATATATTTTTGGGGTAAATTAAAATGAAAATATATAATACATAAATATTATATATATTCAATTGTCCACTATTTTCATCTAAACCTAATTATATTGATTTAAGCAGTAAAGTCCTTCTTTTTTTTTGGAAAGTCCTTCTTATCAATGTAGAACACCAACCAATTGTATGGCAATATTCACCTGTTTCTCAGTGTAATTAAAAATAAATTATTCTAGAATCTCACTATCTCAAGGTATTATTGCCTAAAAGGACAAAACAAGAGATAATTATGAGAAGCATCTTATTTCAGAATGGACCTAATCCACAGTAAAAATTAATAATAACAATCTACTTATATAAAAACCTGGGTGGTGTTCATCACGACCAGATCAGAACCACGACCAAGAGGAAGGAAGTCAGTCCTGCAGGGGTTGTCTTGGCAATGGCTATGCCCTCCTCCGAGCAGTTTCCCTGAGCTGTTTCCTGTAAGGGCAGGGTTTGAGGCAGGAACCCGCCCTGGGAGCGTGGAGGAAGATCTTTATAAAGTGTGCCCCGCCAGCACAGCCAAGGGTGAACCTGAGTGGGGGCAGCTGAAAGGCTTAGAAAAGACAGACAAGAGAATGAAAGCCAGGTCTCAGTGGGACGCTGCTTCTCTGAGAGACAGCGACCATGCCCACAGCCATGCCTTTATTTTATAGCAGATGGTACGAGGCAAAGTAAGGGCATGACCAAGATGTTTACAACATTCTCCTGGGTTTCAATCCTACTCAACTACATGCACCTGAACTCTATCAAGCCCACATCACTCAGGCATGTGGGGCAATGTGTTCAGACCAGCCGTGGGCAAACTACGGCCCTCGGGTGGATCCAGCTCGTTTGAAATGAATAAAACTAAAAAAAAAAAAAGACCGTACCCTTTTATGTCATGATGTTTACTTTGAATTTATATTAGTTCACACAAACCCTCCATCCATGCTTTTGTTCCCGCCCTCCGGTCCAGTTTAAGAACCCATTGTGGCCCTCGAGTCAAAAAGTTTGCCCACCCCTGGTTCAGACCATAGGTTCAAGCTTACAACTATAGCTGTTGGCTATAATTGTGCTGGGAGGGCCCTGCCCTCCAAGCTGGGACTTGCACGTGGCAATGAGAGGACTGTGCCCTCTCATCAGTCCAAGGCTTGAACCTGTCCAAAACACTGTAGCGGCTCCCCACAATAAAGTTTTAATTCTGTTTCTTTGTTACTAATGTTGTGGCCTCACCCCATAACAAAGAAACAATTTCCGGAGGATGAGGCCCAGGAATCAGGATTTTATTTATTTATTTATTTATTTATTTATTTATTTATTTTTTAAATATTTTATTGATTTCTTATAGAGAAGAAGGGAGAGGAATAGAGAGAAACATTGATGAGAGAGATCGATCAGCTGCCTCCTGCACACCCCCCACTGGGGATGTGCCCACAACCAAGGCACATGCCCCTGACCGGAATCGAACCCGGGACCCTTCAGTCCCCAGGCCGACGCTCTATCCACTGAGCCAAACTGGTTCGGCGAAATCAGGATTTTAAAAAGATTCCCAGGTGATTCTAATGTGCAGCCAAGGTTGAGAACCACTGCTATAGATAATATTAAAAATATATCTAAACATGCAATTCTTTGTCCAAAAAACGAGCATGTTCAAAAATTAAATGAAGAAAATTTGGATATACTCAATAGGGATTTTCACACATATTTGAGTGATGATTCCATTGATTCCACAGATGATGCTTAAAAGGAACATTTTCCCATCGAATTTCTTAATAGTATTACTCCTTCGGGAATGCCGTGTCATAAATGAAAATTGAAAGTGGGTGCAATCATCATGCTATTGAGAAATCTCAATAGTAAATGGGGTCTTTGTAATGGTACCAAATTTATTATCAAAAGATTACGACCTAACATTATCGAAGCTGAAGTATTAACAGGATCTGCAGAGGGAGAGGCTGTTCTGATTCCAAGAATTAACTTGTCCCCATCTGACACTGGCCTCCCATTTAAATTGATTCAACGATGGTTTCCCTCGATGCCAGCATTTGTGATGACTATTGATAAATCACAAGAACAAACTCTAGACAAAGTAGGCATATTCCTACCTGAACCCATTTTTGCACATGGTCAGTTATATGTTGCTTTCTCTCGAGTTTGAAGAGCATGTGATATTACAGTTAAAGTTCTAAGTACTTCATCACAAGGGAAATTAGTCAAGCACTCTGAAAGTGTTTTCACTCTTAATGTGGTGTGCAGGGAGATATTAGAATAAGTTGAATCACTTTATCAGTCGTTTGCATCACTGTTGTTTTTACATCATGTTTCTGTTGTTTTCATATCATGTTTTTGTTGTTTTCATATCATGTTTTTGTCATTTTCATATCATGCCTCTGTTGTTTTTATATCCTTTTGTTACTGTTTATTTATTAATAAATTTATATATTATTTTCATATACATTTTAGTAATTTCCTTTCATCTTTCACACTTCTATTATAGAGAAAGGGCAAATAGCAATAGTAAAATATCTCCGTTAATTAATTCCCTTTTTAAAAAATATATTTTATTGATTTTTTACAGAGAGGGTGAGGGATAGAGAGTTAGAAACATCAATGACAAAGAAACATCGATCAGCAGCCCCCTGCACACTCCCCACTGGGATATACCCGCAACCAAGGTACATGCCCTTGACCGGAATCAAACCTGAGACCCTTGAGTCCACAGGCAGATGCTCTATCCACTGAGCCAAACTGGTTAGGGCAATTAATTCCCTTCTAATGTGCACACATTTTGTGCACTGGGCTACTAGTAATAATAATAATAATAATAATAATAATAATAATAATAATAATAATAATAATAAATGTGTGCTAACCCAAAAATGTTGACTTGACCAATGACTATGGACTTTAATTGAAAGAATTTTGAGCAATCGTGGATATACATAGAGGCTACATACTGCAATATGTATTCTACTTCCAATAGTTACTCATAGAAAAAAAAGGTGGTAATTGCTAGTCATAGACAGAAAGATGGGGACTTGATATCTTTTTAGTCACTTGGGTGACTCTTCAAGAGAAGTTATTCAGTGTATATCCAGTTGCTATTAGATGCCATAGTCAAAATAAAGACAGACCATTGTTTATTATTTGCATTACAAAAGTATATGTGTAACAAATAAAAAAGAAAACAAAAGAAATTCTAAAGTAGAAAAAAAATAGACCAATCCTATATAATAAAGAGCTAACATGCAAATGGTTGTCATTCCCTCATGCTGGGGCTGGGGCACCTGAGGCTGGGCCGGGGGACCTGAGGCCACGGGCCATGACCCCCGCCAGCTGGGTCTGGGTCTCACTCGATTTCTAGGCACTCACGGGTGGGCGAGGACTTGACTCTGTGTCGAGTGGCATGCCCCAGACCCTGACAGGAGGGAGATTTTCATATACATTTTACTAATTTCCTTTCATCTCTGACACTTCTATTATAGAGAAAGGGCAAATAGCAATATTAAAATATTTCCTCTAATTAATTCCCTTTTAATGTGCATGAATTTCGTACACTGGGCCACTAGTAACAAATAAAACCACATACACACAAACAGGAGATGTTCACATGAGGTAACAACAATACATAATACTGCTACTAGAAATATGGACAATGGGATGTATGGCTAGTGAACACAGTATTTGACAGAACTTTGTTTTTCTATGAAAATAGACCACCTCAGATTTCAGACAGCAGCTGCCAAATTTTATCACTTCCTCCACAGCATCTGGCCCTGGACTCCCTGCAGTGGCAATTTCTAACAGGACAAAGGAAGCATCCAAAGGTGGAGAGATTGGCTATGTTAAAAGATTTTAATAATACTTCGCCAGCTCTTAACATAATTGTAGCATTACCATTCATGCCTCTATAGTTAAGTAAATGTCATATTTGTACTGGGCACCTTTTCAAAGCCCAACGGTACATTTTATCTTCCCTACTGTAGGCTGCTATAATGCCTCCTCTTCATTACTGTTCCTACCCACAGAAATTCTGTGTTGCACCATATCTGAAGGTGTTATTACAGAGAAAATTACATTAATAACCCCTGATAAAGTTTTTTTCAAATATCATGAAACTGTGTATTTTATAAAGAACACCTTCTAAAACTTAACCACAGGCTACATGGATCCAGCCAAAAGTAATGTGATAGACAATGTATCCGGGAGAAGGATCAAACTTTTTAACTTAGTAGTTTACTCAGACATGTAGTAAAAGACAAGATTTGATAAATTGGGCATAAATTACATAAGGATTCTAATTGAATTTTTAATAATTGAATAATTTCAGTCAAATTGCTATTAATATTTTAATGACTATATGAATTAAAATACCATGAAAATATTATACCCAGGGAGCAAAGTGTATATGATAATGATATTGGGTGGGGGAGTGGAGATGCTAAGAAGATGTCCAATCTTGGAGTAGTATTCCCCGTCCTAAATTTTTCTTAAAAACTTAGAATGAGAGCACCTTAAATTCTGTGGCTTCAGAAGCACAGTGGAGCACTTTAAGAAAATTCATCAAAAGCAAACACTAGAAAATAGAGGCACTTTGTGAGATGTTTACATTCTCCTGTCCTAACACATCTGTACATTTTACAATTTTCATAATGGAAAAAAATTATTTTGGGGGTCACAATTAATATTCTTTGCAAAGATTTAGAAAGTCTGTCAAGAAGGTGTTCTGTCTGTGTACAGTGAGTTCATGAAACAGGCATATTTGATGAGTTGAATTTCTAGTCTCCTTTTATTATACCTAGTTTGATTCATTCATTTGGTGCAAAACAATCAGAAAAAAATGCTAAATTTGGGACACAATCATGAATGAGAGGCAACATCTGTTCTGCAAAGAACATGGCATAGTTAGATGAAGTAACAAACCCCAAAAACTCAATGGATTTACACAACAAAGTTTATGTGTGCTTAGAACAGGCTTGTAAAGTCTGTTCATATTTAACTGGCCAAACCCAGTCACATGGCTGCACCCAACTTCAAAGTCATCAGGTAACATGGTCAAGTTACCAACAGCTGCCTAAGTATCATGGTAGGAGTGACAATATTGCTTCTCAGCCTAGTGCAAAGAAACTCCTCTCCTCCCCTCTGTTCCCCTCTCCTCTTCATTTTCTTATCTTTCCTTCACTTATAAAAGTTGATAGTTTAACAGTGGAAGGAGAAGAGTAAATAGAAAAGATTAAATCACATGTAATGAAATTCACAATTTGTTCTGTGACAAAATCCCTCTGCTTATTTGAGCATCTTGAAAATGGTGGCTGACCAGCAGCATTAATTTAACTTTAATAAACTATCGTTGGCAAATCTGAATTTAAAAAGAAAGAGCAATATAGAAGTACTTACTCATCAAAGATCTTCAAATTAATCTAAAAGTGTCTGTCGGTATTATTGGACGTCATAATTAATTTGTTGTTAGGTTGATTTTTGTCATCACCCTCGCTTTTAGTAATTCTCCCCCAGGCAATTTCCCCAATGATGGTCCTAGCATTGTTGTTCTTGCAATGGACAGTGGTCACCTATAGCCCACTGGGGCTCTCATCTCTGTTTACTCGGCAGGATCCCAATGTGTCAAGATCTCCAAGACTCTAAGCTGATAAGTACCACTTAGTGCCCTAACCAAGTGTTCTCAGAATTGGGCTCTTCAAAGCATTTACCATCTGATAAGAGTATAAAAATTGTATTTATATTTGAATCTGTAACGGACATGCTAAATTATTTAGCATATGTAGTTATCAGTCAAAACAATCTAACCCCCATAAAAGTTCAAGACCATGAGTCACGCTAAACCATTTACTCAGACACAGACTGTGGGAGGTTAATTAGAAAAACTGACAGCATCATATGCCTTCACTAGAGAAGCTAGGAGAGTGTCAGAAATGAAGAGCTCTTTTGTGTGTGTTTTTTCTGAAAATGTTAGAGGGGAAAAAAACTAAAAACCCTTGTCCTTGAAAAGAGAAGAATGCTCAGCAGTAAATAATTTCTCTAAGAGTCAAGAATTGAACATGTGAAATCAAGAGCTGTGTTTCTTAGTAACGGTGACTAGAACATTGTGTAGGTGTTATGGGTCAACACTGGGCTCTTTTTCAAAACCAACTATGTATAAACTGAGCTAAAACAAGTTAGATTAAATAGGAGCAGAGTAAAAGGTGACAATAAATATTTCATTAATGAGGTATTTGGAGAAGAATCTGAACTAGGTGAAGATGTGTCTCTAGTTACAAATATTGACTTTGAAATTATTGATGTGTAGATGAGCCAAATTCTTCAAACACTAAAACCAGAAGTTAGGTAAGATAGAGCATAAAAAGAAGTAATGGGTTGATGTTAAAAAAATAACTAACAGGTAATGAGTAAATGTAGGTAATAGAATAATAAATGACATACAGATAGCAAGCTGGGAGAAAATGTTGCCATAGAAACAGAACTTGAAAAGAAAGTCTTGGTAACTCATCTTGAAAACCATAGAATGATTAGGCAGAAAGTGTGGAGGTCACTAAACACAGCCATCTTCATTTCACACACAGGATTTCTCGCATCTCCTCACACCACCATAGTTCCTCTCTTGCACACATTCACCAGGAGTAAGAATAGACAACAAAATAAAAGGGGACGAGAAGTAGACAGACTCTGTGACACACTAGTTAAGACAAAGAGAGGAAAAATATTTTTCTCTGAAATAACTAACTTTATACTAATAATGGCTACATAATTTTAATAGAATAGTCAGCTTATTATTATATTTTAAATATATTTTATTGATTTTTTGAGAGAGAGAGGAATGGAGAAGGAGAAAAAAACAGAAACACTGATGTGAGAGCAAGACATTGATCCATTGCCTCCTGCACACCTGTTGCTGGTGACTGAGCCCACAATGGAGGCATGTGCCCTGACTGGGAAATGGAGACTGCAACATTTTGGTGGAAGGTATGGTGCCCAACCAACTGAGCCAAACCTCATCTTATTATTTTTTTTTTAAAGTTCATAAGCTCATTGCAGAGATCCAAGCAAGGCTTACAATATAATTAAGAAACACTAAGTCATCCCCAGTTCCAGTTCCAGTACCAGTTTTATAATTAATAATCAAGCAAACCTGTGTGTGTGTTTGTGTTTGAGTTTATATAAAAACAAAACAAAACTGAGGGTGGTTAGATAATGAGAAAGACAAAGGGAGTTATCCATCCTTCACTAATAAATAAAATTGGAGTCTACATGGTGTTTAATATCTTAATTTAATTTACTTGAATTTCACTTAGGATAAAAATTACGTTAAACTGAAATCATAATGAATTTCAGGAAAGTGCTTCTTCATAACGGGATATATCTTAAGTGACCATGTTAAGGCTAAAAATAAGTATAAGAACAAACAGAGTGGATGACATATGTTATTTTTGTTCCTTGTTTTGTGATAGGCAGTTAGATGGTCATGAGCAGAGCAAGGACGATGTGCCAGGTACAGAAATTCATCAGCTTGGAAATCCCTGGGTGCCCAGCAATGGGCAAAACTGGGAAAACCAGGCCCTCATCCCCAGAGTAACCTTTCCTCCCCTACCATATCACTGGTCATGCTTTTCAGACCCCCTGATCTTTCATATGGCTGATCATGTGGTTTGGACCCTCCCCTGATCTTTCCTCCCCTGGCATGTTGCTAGTGATGTGTGTTACACCCCCTTAGAGGGGGAGCAAACAAAGGGGCTGGAAAATAGCCCTTAAGCATTAAGCCCCCAAGACAATGAGATTCTGACTCGCATCAAATACATGTAGGCCTGAGTTGTATTTCAGGCCCAGAAAAGCAGCAAAACCATACAAGGATACCATTGCTGACATTATGATCCACGGCATTGAATAATGATCTGAAAGGATACTCCTGAAATACTAATGAATATTCTATTGGGATCCTCCTCTGAGACCTCCAGATAAATTTCTTCAAAATGGAGGACCCAGCAGGGCTCACTCTATGGAGCACACCCACATCTTTCCCCCGGCATCCCTACCTTCTCCCCTCACCCCCACCCCTACTCTACTCCCATGGGTTTTCCTTGCCTCTCTTTTCCCCCTAAGTTCCATGGGCCCTTCTTTTGCCTCTGTAACTTGTTTCCTGAGCTCATTTCTTCTACAACTCACTCATTTCTTTGACCTCTTCAACTTTCTAAATAAGCTTTCTCTTGCAGTTCGAGTCTTGATTCTGAATTCTTTCCTGGCCAGAACTCAAGGACTGAGGTTGCTGAACCAAAGTTCTGTCTGACTCCACCTGTCTAATCGCTGGTGCCATTTTCTCCACCAACAGTTTTACTACATGTGTTATTGCTGCTGTGAAAGAAAGGAAATGCAATTCTTAACTCAGTCCTGCTCTCCACAATTCCTGCCATTTTCGCTGGTTTTATTATTTTGTTTACTTTGTAAGCAATTATGATATCTTTGCTATGTCTACTACCAAAATGTTTTTATTAAGATTTGTTCTTTTGCCCTATCTATTGTGGCTCAGTTGGTTGCATGTTATCCGTCCCATGTTCCATGCACCTAAAGGTTGTCAGTTTGATTCCCAGTCAGTGCACATGCCTGGCTTGTGGTTGTTCAGGAGGCAGCCCATCAAATGGTTCACTCTCACATGGATGTTTCCCCTCTCTCTCCCTCTCCCTACCCCTCTCTCTAAAAATAAATAAGAAAAATCTTTTAAAAAAAGATTTGTTCTTTTACTTTTTGAGATATACCTGACATATTACATTAGGTTCAGGTGTACATAATGATTCAATATTTGTCTATATTGTGAAATGATCACTATAGTAAGTCTAGTTAACATTGGTCACCACACGTAGTTACAATTATTTTTCTTGTGATGAGAACTTTTAAGATCTACTCCTTTAGCAATGTTCAAATATACAATACAATATTGTTAACTACAGTCACCATGCTGCACGTACAAGATATGGGGCAGATGTTCCCAGTCTCATGCTCACTGTTGCTCTCTGCCACAATTTCCGCATTCCCTTTCTGAGTTTTTCATTTTCTTGCTTCACTGGCTGGATTATGTCAGAGCCAATGCTTCAGGAGGTTGTCATTTACTGTCTTTGGCCTACTACTGTGTGTGGTTGGGAGTATCTATCTGCTCTGTTGAAATTTTATTCCTCAGATTGGGATACTGATTCATTGAGTTTTGGCAGAAAATTTACAGTGAAATGTCCTACCTAAAACTGACCACTCTCCCACATGACAGCACCCTGGAGCACTGTGTAAGTTTGGACATCATATTAGTTAATTTGGGCTGTGTAAAAAAATACCATAGGCTGGAGAGCTTGCACAGAAGAAATTCATAAACTCACAGTTCTGGAGGCTGAAAGTTTGAGGTCAAGGTGTCAATAAGATTGGTTTCTCCTCAGGCTTCTTTCCTTGTCTTCTAAACAGGTGTCTCCTCCCACCTGTATGCCTAGAAGAGTTTCTTGACATCTCACTAGTTATATAGTAGGTCAGTAATGATAGTTCCTTTGGTCCTGAATTTGAATCCTTATGTTGTTTGGTCATCACATTTTTTAAAGTCCTTCTTTACTTCACTTCATATTAGTATTATATTTTTATATACCAGGGATTATCCTTGAAGGATTTCATTAAAATTCTTGTGGATTTTTTTCCTACTGCATGTAATTCATTTTATTTTGCATGCTTTCATGTTTTTGTGTGTTTTTTTCCTTTTGTTACATTTTATACTTTTCCCATAGAACCCTTATATAATTATCATAGTGGTTACATTCCCAAGCTTAGCTCCATCAGACGGGTCAGACCATCCTCTTGTTTTGTTGTGAATTAATGACTTTCAATGGATTTCCTACTCGCAGTTCATTTTACCATCTCAGCCTTCAAGACATACTGTGGGCTGAAGCATGTGAACACTGGACATACATGAAAGACCTTTCTCTTCTGGGCTGATTCTCCAGCTCCAGAATCCATTTCAATAGCCAGTGGTGTATAGAATTCCAAAGTTGGGTTCTATTTTGACGTAAAACTTGTAATTTTCAACACTATACAAGTAATATTCCCTCTGAAAAAAATTAATTTAATGATATGGTGCCTTATATGGTACACAGAAACAATTGTTAAAGAGTATAATAACATCCTTTATGTCCTCAGGCAATGATGTGCAATCTTAACAAAATACTAATGCTAATACTGTCTATAATATTAGTAGTATAATATTATTAACATTAATAATAATTTCTCATTTAGTTAAAAAACAGATTATTTGTGGCAAAACTTGAATTAACCTTTTGAATGTCAATAGTGTTTTTTCATAAATAAAATTTACAAATAAAAATAATAATTCTTATTATAGTCATCAAGAAGTCAATGGAATATCCACTTTAGAATATAAAAGTTCACATTGGGATATAGATTAAATTTGAAATTTAAAAGTTCCATAATGAAGTCTCTCATTATATTGAAACCTAGTCATTATACAAATTTGAGAGATTCAAATGGGGTTAATAATATTCTCTTTATTTCTGAAAATCATTTAAAAGAGACTATAAATTCATAAAAATCACAATTTTACACAAAATGAGTAATACATAAAAATACACTAACAGATAAATTAATTCTGAAAAGTGCATGTTAATGAGACACAAAAAACTTCAGATCAACTTAACTAAGGAGGAAAAAGACCTGTACTCAGAAAACTACAGGACACTGAAAAAAGAGATAGAGAAAGACATAAACAGATGGAAGAACATACCATGTTCATGGATTGGTAGAATCAACATCCATTAAAATCTCCATACTACCCAAAGCAATCTATAGATTCAATGCACTCCTCATTAAAATACCAAGAGCATATTTCACAGACCTAGAACAAACTCTCTGAAAATTCATCTGGAATAAAAAAGACACCCCGAATAGCTGCAACAATCCCCGTATAGCTGTAGCAATCCTGAAAGTAGGAGGGATCACAATACCAGATATCAAGCTGTATTACAAAGCCACTGTTCTCAAAACTGCCTGGTACTGGCACAAGAACAGATATATAGACCAATGGAATAGAATAGAGCACCCAGAAATCAACCCAAACCACTATGCTCAATTAATATTTGACAAAGGAGGCAAGAACATACAATGGAGTCAAGACAGTCTCTTTAATAAATGGTGTTGGGGAAATTGGACAGATATATGCAAAAAAATGAAACTAGACCACCAACTTGCACCATACATAAAAATAAACTCAAAATGGATAAAGGACTTTAAAAATATTAGAGGAATCCACAGGCAGCGAAATCTCAGACATATGCCGAAGCAAGTTCTTCACCGATACCACTCCTAGGGCAATGGAAACTAAAGAGAAAATAAACAAATGGGACTACATCAAAATAAAAAGCTTCTGTACAGCAAAAGTAACCATCAACAAAACAACAAGAAAGCCCACTGCATGGGAGAACATATTTGCAAATGTTATCACCAATAAGGGTTTAATCTCCAACATTTACAGGGAAATCATACAACTTAACAAAAAGAAGATAAACAACCCAATCAAAAACTGGGCAACAGACCTACTAGTAAACAGATACTTTTCAAAAGAGGAGATAAGGAAGGCCAAGAGACATATGAAAACATGTTCAAAGTCACTAATCATTGGAGAGATGCAAATCAAAATGACAATGTGGTACCATCTCACACCTGTCAGAATGGCTATCATCAACAAACAACAAGTGCTGCTGAGGATGTGGAGAAAAAGGAACTCTCGTGCACTACTGGTGGGAATGCAGACTGGTGCAGCCACTGTGGAGAACAGTATGGAGAGTCCTCAGAAAAATAAAAATGGAACTCCCATTTGACCCAGTAATCCCACTTCTAGGAATATATCCCAAGAAATTAGAAACACCAATCAGAAAGGATATATGTACCCCTATGTTCACAGTAGCACAATTTACCATAGGTAAGATTTGGAAACAGGCTAAATGGCCATCAGCAGGTGAGTGAATTAAAAAACTGTGGTACATTTACACAATGGAATACTACACTGCAATAAAAATAAGTAATTCTTACCATTTGCAACAGCATGGATGGAACTGGAAAGCATTATGCTAAACAAAATAAACCAGTCAGAGAAAGATAAATATCACAGGATCTCATTCATTTGTGGAATATAATGGACAACATAAACTGATGAACAAAAACAGATCCAGAGACAGAGAAGCATCGATCAGACCATCAAACCTTAGAGGGAAGGTAGGGGAGGGTGGGAGTAAGGGGGAGAGATCAACCAAAGGACTTGTATGCATGAATAGAAGCCTAATCAATGGACACAAACAGCAGCGGGCTGAGGGCATGAGTGGGGGGGTGTGGGGCAATGGGGGCATAAGGACACATATGTAATACCTTAATCAATTAAAAAAAATCCTTCAGATCATGGAATTAATGTTTAGTATAATTGTGTTGATGACAATTTTAGCTTTTTTAATTTTTATAAAGACACCCTTAAGTTAAAGTTCAATATGACAGTTTATCTAAATTTAAGCTAATGGTGTTTATGTGATTTGCATGGAAATATCATTATTCATTTAGAACAAAAGATATACAGCCAGGTGAACATTTGGATCTATAGTATCAGAGAGATCAAAGTGAGACACAGCTCTGAAGGAAGCTTTCTCAGTTCTGCCCCATCATTTCACTCAGTCAAATCTTAAAATCCTTTAAAGGGAAACTTTCTCATTACTGCTTTTAAAATATGTAGAATGATGGACAGCATATTGTATAGTGATTAATACGTTAGTCTCCTTATATTCATATATATATATATATTAGAGGCCCAGTGCACAAAATTCATGGGAGGGGATGCCCCTCAGCCCAGCCTGCACCCTCTCCAATCTGGGACCCCTCGGGGGATGTCTGACTGCCAGTTTAGGCATGTGACCTGACTAGGAATCAAAGCAGCAACTTCTCGGGATATAGGACGATGCTCAACCAACTGAGCCACACCAACCAGGGCAGTATAATAATAATTTCTATGTCATAGGGTTGTGTTGCAGATTATATGAGTACACACAAACCAGTTTGCAGAGTACCAGACACATCCTGAGGGCTCATCAACCATTAGCTATTATTATAAAAAACTAGAGGACTGGTGCACAAAATTCATGCACTGGGGGTGGGGGGGGTGTCCCTCAGCCCAGCCTGCACCCTCTCCAATTTGGGACCCCTCAGGGGATGTCCAACTGCCGGTTTAGGCCCCATCCCGGGATCGGGCCTAAACCTGCAGTCGGACATCCCTATCACAATCCAGAACTGCTGGCTCCCAACTGCTTGCCTGCCTGATTGCCCCTAACCTCTCCACTGCCAGCTCGAACGATGCCTAACTGCTCCCCTGCTGGCCCAATCGCCCCCCAACTGCCCTCCCCTGCAGGCCTATCACCCCCCAACTGCTCCCCACTGCTGGCCTGATCACTCCTAACTGCCTTTCCCTGCTGGCCTGATCACCAACAACTGCCCTCCCCTGCTGGCCATCTTGTGGTGGCCATCTTGTGACCACATGGGGGCAGCCAATTTGCATATTACCTATTTATTATATAGAATATATATATGTATATATATATATATATATACACACACACACATATATATATATACTTGTAAGTCCCTAAAAAAGTAACCTTATGTTTCAAAATAGAGGAATTATAATGCATTGCAATTTTTCCCCTTATAGATAGACTAACTTTTAAATCAAAGAATGTTCATTATTCATAAATATTTATAATTCTATGAATCAGCTTGTTCTGTTCTTCTGTGCCAGGCTTAGCTGATCCTGTCTGGGTCCAGTTGTCCATCTCTGCCCAGCCAGTTGGTCCTCAGGAGAATACTCTTGGATAGCCCCAGCTGAGATTGTCTCGCATTGCTCCATGTGCACCTCTCCTACAACAGATGGATCTGGAAGGGTGTGAGAGTGGAGGCAAAAGTCCAGATGAAAGTGAGAGAAACCTTGAAGACAGCAATCAGCAGGGAACAAGCCCCCAGAGGCCAGGCCCAGAAGTGACTCATGGGCACTGATTCACAATTCTGTCCTCCTAACCTTATTCACTAACTAGTGGCCCACTGCATGAAATTTGTGCACATTAAAAGGGAATTAATTAGAGGAAATACTTTAATATTGCTATTTGCCCTTTCTCTATAATAGAAGTGTCAGAGATGAAAGAAAATTAGTAAAATGTATATGAAAATCTCCCTCCTGTCAGAGTCTGGGGCACGCCATGGGACCTAGAGTCAAGACCCCACCCACCACCCACATGCACTTCGAAAAAGCAGGAGACCCAGACCCGGCCATCCCCACCCCATTGGGTGAGACCCAGACCTGGCCGGCCCCACCCCTGTCAAGTCCCTCCAGGCGGGGGGTGCAGCCTCAAGTCCCCCAGCCCAGTGCCATGCAGGGGGCACAGCCTCAGGTCCCTGGCCCAGCACCGGGGCAGGGGGCATGACCTGAGGCCCCCTGTCGAGCCCTACTGGGCAGGGGGGGCAGCTTGAGGTCCCTTGCCCCGCCCGGTCAGGCACCATGTAGCCTCGGGTCCCTGCTGTTCGGTCATGATGTTATGGCTTCCTGGCTAATTTGCATATTCCTCTATTATAAAGATAGATAAGAAATAGAATCTGCCTTGGGAATGGGAGGAACTGCTCACATTGAAAAGGGAATGGGAGATAAGGAGGCCATCAATTATAGCCATTGATGAAATCTATCCACCATTACCTGCTCTTTGCCTTCATCTATTCACTTTCTCCCATGTAAGAATCCACTCCCAAGACCTTCGAAAGTCTCATCAAGTCACTACATCATGCTCAAAGTTGTAGATCTTATCATCTTCATCAGGTTTAGACATGGTTCTCTGTCATTCAAAGAGAGTGGTATGCTCATTAATACTCAACAACTAACAGGAAAACAACCCTGATTTGTATCATTGCCTATGTCTGTGGTGTAAAAGCTCCTGTCATGGCCTATTTCACAAGCATGATGGAGACATGGGAACTGAAAAGACAAGTTATCACACACACACAAGTACGTGCGCTTGCACGCGCGCACACACACACACACACACACACATATTGATGAGATATAATAACCACCATAAACAGGCCCCACTGAAACAATTTCTTGGAAGGTGTTGGAACAGAAGCACAGGCAGTCTAAGAAATTCTGAAATCCCACCAATCAAAACTCCCTTTTGAGGAAGAAGGCAAGTTGAGGAAGAAGGCAAGTGCCTTGATTAGGTCCTCGTTTGCCCTGAGAATGATTCCCATGGTTCGTGTCTTCCCATCACCTTAAATGGCCACTTTTGAAGAAATGGTCCACATTGGCAGCTGAGTAGATTTCTTAGGCTTTCTACTCTACAAAAGCGGGGAACCCAGAGCTCTTTTTGTATTTGGACAATTTCAGTCAATGTTCATGGCCCTTGATCCTGTGCAACTCTGATGCAAACCCTGCAGACTTCTTTGTTCCTAGTTCAATTTCAATTCATTTGGAAAAAGAGAAACTCACAATTCTTTTCCAAACACACTTCTCTCTCTAATCTTAAATATATATATACTAGAGGCCCGATGCACGAAGATTCATGCAAGAATAGGCCTTCCTTCTCCTGGCTGCCAGCACCAGTTTCCCTCCGGCACCCAGGACCCGGGCCTTCGCTCTGGCCACCGCCTCCTGCCATCACTCTGGGACAGGAGCCGCCTCCTACCTTCACTCCAGGGCCAGGAGCCGCCATCTTTGTTGCATTAATTTGCATATTCCCTCCTTATTGGCTGTGGGCGCTGCCATCTTTTGTCACAAAGTGATGGTCAATTTGCATATTCTGTCTTTATTAGACAGGCTATATAGATATATATATATTTTAGAGAGAGAAAGAGGGGGGGGGAGAGAGAGAGAGAGATACATCAATGATGAGAGAGAATCATTGATCAGCTACCTCTTGCATACCCCACACTGGGGATCAAACCATGACGTCCTGGTTAATAGGTCGATACTCAACCACTGAGCCACGGCAGCCGGGCTCTCCCTAGTCTTTATCTGTGCTTGTTTGGGCGCATCAGGCTTTCTGGGGACAATCCTTTGCAGTCCTTTGTTTAGCTGAAATTGTCTACTAGGCTCTGCCTCAATCTTTCAGAGATCCAACAAAATTTCTTCCTGACACACTATAGATTTGATCTGTGCCCCAAGCTACATGTTATTTTGAGAGGCCTTTGCTGGCTGGAGAGAGAAGAAAGATGAGAAACAGCTTTATTTTCCAAACCTATAAAAACCAGATCTCTACATATCCCTCTAAATCCTAATTACAAACTGGTCACTTCTTTACTTCACACACCTTTTACTTTTCAAACCTTCTAATCTGCAGTTGAGATCAAGCTCTTTCAATATTTTGGCTGGAGACCTGTTAGTCAATCCTAAAACCTCATCAGGTTTATTTTCTATCTTCCATGTTACTGCAGATGAAAGGATTGTAATTATTTCTCAACCACTTAAAATGGTTCACTGTTTTGTAGTCTTCAATGAGAATTTTTTCAATATTTTCCCTCAAGAATTCATAACAATTTGATCAGTTTGCCCAGAAAGGTTTTGGTTATGTCAGCACCTTACTCCCTAGAACCAATTTCTGTATCCATTATCAAAGACAGGGGTCCTCAAACTTTTTAAACAGGGGGCCAGTTCACTGTCCCTCAGACTGTTGGAGGGCTGGACTATAGTTTAAAAAAAAACTATGAACAAATTCCTATGCACTCTGCACATATCTTATTTTGAAGTAAATAAACAAAATGGGAACAAATACAATATTTGTATTTGCATGTGGCCCACGGGCCGTAGTTTGAGGACCCCTGATCTAAGGTCTTGATGATGCCACCTAACCAACCACAAACTCTGCAAATCTAGGCATGGGCTGTGTAATTCTGCTGTTTGGGGTACAAATTACATAAAGGTCAACTTTAACTGTTAAGAATACGAGTTTGAAATTTTTGTATCTGAATTCAGGTGAAAGGTCACCAAGAAATATATCCATAACATAGTGAGGCCCACCTCCCCTCCAACTCCCACCATTGCTAAAGGGAGATCTGGCTTTATGGTCAGGATCTGCAGGATGCTAAGTGCAAGTCCCCCTCTACTCAGCTTCCCTTCCCTCATCCTACCAGAATCCCATAAGCATACAGCAACCTTTGGTTAAACCAAACATTTTCGGAAGCACTAAATGCATGCTATGAATGAATGAGTGATTCATAATTACCATTAGTTACTTGGTGAATGAGGTGAGCTCAGACTGATGGCTGGTGGGGAAAAATGACCACCAGATAAATTTGAAATTCTGGGAATCTCATTACCGTGGACTAAATTGTGGCCCCTTAAAAGCCACAAGTGACCCCCAGGACCTCAGAATATGTATTTGGAGATGGAGGTCTTTAAAGTAGTGACTAAGTTAAATGAGGTCATGAGGGTGGGCTCTAATGCAGCAGAACTGGTATCTTTGTGAAAACAAATTTGATGTGAGTCCAGGTTCATTGTCTCTCAAAATTAAAGAATCAGTTCCAGGGACAAAGAGATAAATGAGAGCAAAGTTTTATTACAGAAAAGCTCCCTGCTGCAGGGAAGGGGCCAGAACAGGTTACCGCAGCAGCTCCTTGGCCTAGGGGTTAATATGTGCCCTGTGATCTTCCCATTGGTTGGTTCAAAAAGTTTTATATGGGAAAGGGTGTGGCTGACGAACTGGTTCCTGTCCCTGTCCAGAGTATCCAGCTGTACCTCCCCTTTACATTCCTCTCCCGTAGTCCTGTCCCTAACTGCCTAGCCACCCCTAACTCCTCACTTATAAGAATAGGTTAGGGTACAGATATGCACAGAGTGGTGACCATGTGAGGACATAGAGAGAAGACAGCTGTCTACAGGCAAAGGAGGAACCAGCCCTGCCCACACTTTGATCTTAGACTTCTAGCCTCTAGAAGTGAGAAGTTGAAGTCATTATGGTTTACACATTAAAATAAACAAACTGTGTTACCTTGATTTTGGTGCTGGTTTTATAAGTGTATACAAAACTAATCAAATTTTACACCTTAAATATATGCAGTGAAGTGTACTTTAATCAAACCTCAATAAAATGAAATAAAAATAAAATAGACTTCATTTTCCATAAAAACTAATGAAGTAAAATGTAATAGCTATACTATTTTGCGCTTTAGACTTTGATACATAAATTATAATTACCTCCTTATATGGTATACTCTATTACATTATAAATCACAATATTCCTTTACTTTTAAAATTTTCCATTTGTAATTCTTTTTTATGAGGCCTTAACTCATTCCTATTTTATATTTTATTTTCTTCTGTGTTTTCATTATTGTTTCCCTTGCTTTGGCTGAGTTGTTAAATAACTCCATAAATGGTTTTCACTGTTTTTATTTCACTATTGGCTATTTTGATTTATGAGTGAAACATAATTGAGCATGAACGTAATTATCAAAATCAGGAGATACATAATAGCTCAGACCAACATCCTATCCCATCATAAGACTTTCAGCAAAATGTTACACTGATTCTCCTATACCCATATCTCTATTTACTAAACTTATCCAGAACGTTAGTGCCAGGTGACTGCTCATTTTAATAATATGTTTATTATGAAAATGCAACAGCATGTTATTAATAATTTTATTATACTTGAGCTACTGTTACCAGCTTTTCTATATTTAAATCAGAGTGCACTCATTTCAATCCTCATCCATGTTCTTATTATGTCATATCAGCCATTGCCTTTGGCTTTTTTCCCCCTGATTCAATTCTAACTTGACAGATTTCAGATGCTTATTTTACAAGTGTCTACTGTTCTGAAAGTGTGTCTGTTCCATGTTTGCCTGAAAATGTCTTTTCCCTCAAGAAGATATGAAGGACATTTTAACTTGTTCTAATACACTCAGATCGCAATTCTGTAATCTCCTGGGGATACAAAACATATTTTATTCTACTGCAGCAATTATTATTTGTTAATTAATAGTAACAAATACAAAACATATAGGTTTTTGGTTTTGCCAGTCAATTAATTATGCTATTTATACAAGTTCACCCATTAGGACACCCTATGAGGTGTTACTGTTATTAGAGTTAATGTGCCTGATGCTAATTTGATCTTCTCTTTCTACGTAATATATTTTCTCTATTTGCAAGCTTGTTGATTTTCTCTTGATCCTTAAAATTATGAATTTTACTATGATATGTGTATGTCATTTCCTTTTCAAACCTCCCCTATGTTCAATGAGCCCTTCAATCTAAAAAAAACTGAGTATGTTTGTTTAAAATTTATCTTTAATGTTGAAAGTATTAAAGATGTCCCCACTCCCTTTTTCCCATTAACCCCTTCCATTCTGCATCCACCCTTCCCAGGCCTTTACTACACTATAGTCTGTGTCCATGGGCTATGCATATATGCATATAGATTCTCCTATTAATCTCCCCCACCACCCAGAAACTGAGTATGTCTTTACCTCAAAAGCAATTCTTCCATCCTATCTTTGATTACTACTACATCTCTTATTACTTCATTCTTACCTGAACATCTTATAGGGATTTTACACGTGTTGGGGTTATTTTCTTTCATAGTTCTCAGGTTTTCTCTCTTAATATTCATTTTCGTTAATAATTTTAGCTCATATCATAGAATAATTTCCCAGTATGGTCTCCTAAGTTAGTTTTTAAAATCTTATCCTGATGTTAATCACCATCTTGGATGAATTTTAAGGCAATAATTATTTTCATGTCTAATTATTCATGTTTAACAGTTCTCTATTTTACATAACAGCTTCCTATAGTTTTAATCATAAAATCTTTTTAGCAACTGGAATATACATATTACAGGGGTGTTTTTTTTTTACAGATTGATTTTTTTTTTACAGATTGATAGCAATGATAAAAGATCAAATAGTTTGGTCTTGCTCAATGTAGCCATTTATTCACTTAAATGTCCATTAATTTTTTAACCATGTTCTCAGTATTAATAACAAGGGTATAAAAGGATGTGTATGCATGTTGTTAGAAGATGGTGGGAAACTTGGGCACAGGTTGACCTTAGATATAAAAATAAGAGGAAATAATTCTCTCTTGAGTTGGATCAGAAATAACTGAGTTTGTAATTCTGCTCTTTTGGTGAAATAAAAGGCCACTTGTTCTCCCAGATATAGCAAATGGTTAAAGCCAGCCTCTTCCAGGAGACTTAGTGAGGGTATCTGCTTGGATATCTGTCTGGTCATCTTTCAATGACTATGGCTAAGAGAAGCAGGTCCAGGCTGCAGAACAAGCTAAGCATTGGAAACGTTAAGGGAGTTGTTGTTTATTGCTGGATAATGGTGGTAGGGTGAGACGGCATCATCCTTCAAAGAGTTCTTTACAGTTTCATGTCCATGAAGATTCAAAGCTTCCTGAACATATGAGGTGCTTCAAGGGGGCAGTGGGATGGAGTGACAGGCACATGTATGCATCACCATCTTAGAATCTCCTAGATTAGACAGTAGAGTGTTCCTACTGGGGTTTTCTCAATGACCTGTTCTTAAGTAAAGATCACTGTGTGAGGCTTTTAGAGTGTATTTGGTGTCAGGTGGAAGAGAGAAAAAAAGTTATAGAAGGAGTTATATTAATTCCATCCACTTTATAATTTTCTAGATGATTCATCTTTTCAATGTGAGTATCCGTGAAAAGGATATAAGCATGGATTGTTAAGATTTCACTTGTTATTTTTTTAAGTGATATTTGTTTCTTAGGCTGGGTCACACAAACTTCTGAAGTAACCTTTCTTTAGCTATTCTGACTTTCCAAATTCCAAATCTGAACTCCACTGTTGATATCAGGACCTGAGCCCAGTTTCATTCCTCAGTCCTTCAGAGGCCTGAGTCTTTGACACGCTCAGGAGCTGTGCAATATAGGGGTGGCATTTTGGCACAGTATAGAAGGAAAAGCTTCCTGCACTGTAGAGCCCTAAAGCAGATCATGGGAAAGTTCGATGGCAAAATTTGGGCAAACAGGAGGACTCTGATATAAAGGGGTGAGCTCTTCGTGTGGCTCCTTTGAACTTTGGCTACTGCTTCGAAGTCTTTTGCTAATGAAAGAGTGCATTGATTTCAAATTTATTTGCTGTTGGTTGATGTAAATATGTACAGTTTTTGGCTTGCATTACTTTGAGTCATTATTAGATTTTAGCTTTTAACAAAATTCCTTCCTCAAGTTATTTCTTTGAGAATTGAAATAGATATCTAAGTCTGGCAACTCACTTTACATACTGTACAAATATATTTCTTATTTAATTTGGCAGTTTGATTATATCATAGTTCCCATTAAATGCTAAGCTCAAAACCAGACTCTCTCAAGCTTAAAGCACAATGGTAAGAATGGTACTAAAGTATGTCTTAGCCCTTACAGCAGAATTCTGTACATTTAACCTAATCAAGTTTAATTCCTTTTATGCAGAATTATATAGTGCAGTACATTTAGAGATATCAGAAACCTAGGAGAAAACATGCTTTAAACATAGACACTAACATAACTGAGCTAAAAAATGAAGAGTTTGTATCTGATCTATGTTGAAAGTGAGAAGCACTGATGCTGGCAGAAACAGCACGATTTCAAAATATATGCTAAATACTAATTTGTGTCATGGATATTTTATCCCTTCCTCCTCTCTCCCCTTAATCTTTTCTCACGGCATGCTCAAGCAGAAAAAGATAATAATTAAGCTCATCTGCATTGTCTTTCATTGTCTTTTGGAATTTATGAAATGAGACAGAAGAATAGGCCCTCCAAAAGCTCTTTCTAAATTGTGATATGATATTTATGTCTTGTGAATTTAAATAAAAGTGCCAGCATCTCTGACCAACTACATAGCTTTTAGTTTGAAATATCAAACCTATGTTATAATCTCTCAAAGTGACCAGGATAGAGTTGAATATTGATAATGCTCAGTTTTAAGAATTTACCTCCCATGGCTGGTGATGTGAACTTTTTTTTACACAAGAGAAAAGGTCCTATTTTTATCTCAGGATATTTCCAGAAAACCCTTATAGGTTAGAAACACTGGGAAATTTTGAATCACTAGTGTTTATGTTAGTCCTATTGACAAATTTAAGTTTTAGATTGGATTTTATAGAACAACTAGAGGCCCGGTGCATGAAATCATGCACTGGGGGCGGGGGAGAGGGGTGGGGGGCCGGTGTTCCTCAGCCTGGCCTGAGCCCTCTCCCAGTCCGGGACCTCTCGCTCCTTACTGCCCACTTGCTTGTTGCTCCTTACCGCTCAACTTGATGCTCCTTAGCGCTGCCATGGAGGCAGGAGAGGCTCCCGCCACTGCCACTGTGCTCGCCAGCCATGAGCCCGGCTTCTGGCTGAGGAAGCATCTGCCCCCTGGTGGTCAGTGCACATAATAGCGACTGGTCGTTCTGGTTGTTCTGCCATAATGATCGCTTAGGCTTTTATTATATAGATGTTAATCTTACCAGTGTTGCAGATTCTGACTTTTCTTTGACATATTTTGGCATTCTATTTTCCAGAGAGTACAATCCTTTAAAGCCAAAGAATATTTCATAGCTTTTGCATCAGGATAGCCTTTTTAAAAAGAAGTGAGTGAAAGCATACCCATTCCTAGAGAAGAGCTCCAATGCCTGTGTCTCTAATTTGAGCAATCATTTGTCTCATGAATCGACTCCAGGGTTTCCATTTTCCTTTGCATACTTTATTGTCTTTATTGTATGTGATGATTTTTTGGTTGATGCAAACAAGTTACAATGACAACAGTTATCCAAAAATGTTATCTAACTACAGTTGATGTGTGGACCTTCTGGAGAAATTGTGTAGGGTGGATGTGAGCTTGATGCCAAATATTAGGGAATTGGCTTAGCATTGAATATTTACTGAATTTTCTACCATAAAATGAGGGTTAGAAAGAGATGCTATAATCCTAGTAGAAATAGGTAGTTAATATTCAGAGTAAGCTAATAGAAAACATACAGAATTTGGTCATTGTTGCATGATAAATGATAGCATTTTTTTTTTACCAATTCCCACCAACATAACACAGTAAACAACAAGTATTTACCATATATGTTAAACCCTGTCCCCCCGCCCCAAATCTAACTGGAATAGAAGTAAAATGTACAAAACGGAATGTATCCATTATTGCTCTAAGAAAAGTAAAATAGGTATGGGTGGACTAGATACTTCAGCAAAATTATATAAAATAGAAAATCAATGGAACATATTAATGGATTAACCAGAGAAGATAGAACCAGTCTCAAATCCCAATAAGTACATACAAATTTAATGTATAAGGGGGATATTCTTGGAAGAGCTCCAGATTCATTGTTACATGTATAGAGAGAGTAGAGATGTAACCCGGATGGTTAGTTAACAGATTATTTGTAGAAGAGCTGTACAGGTCCTCTTTTACACTTGTTGCTTTCATTTTCCAATTCCAGCACCGCTTGCATATACAAGAACAAACAGTATTCAAAATGCATTGGTTGATCTGCCATGGAGGGCTCTGTTCCCGGTGGAGGGCTTGGCACTTCAGGGTAGATCACTCCTTAGTCTGGCACTTGAGAGAGGGTCTCAGCCAATTTACCATCCTCCAGTGCAGCCAATTCAAACTGAAGCTTAATTAGCAATGCAAATAGAACCCATCTACAAAGTGCTTTGCCGAAGTGTCCTGATTTATTACAAATATCTGATTTACCAGACCATGGGTAGAAAGGGGGGGAAAGTGTTAACATTGTATATCAATAAAAAAAATCTGTCCTGGCCATTGTGGCTCAGTTGGTTGGGCATCATCCTGTGTACCAAAGGACTGTCAGTTTGATTCCTGGTCAGAGTACATGCCTGGAGTTGCAGACTCCAGTGGGGGGTGGGGGAGGGGGAATGCAAGAGGCATATATTTTAATTCTGCATGTTTGTAGTGTGAATACACATCTATTACCAAAACTTTGAGGGTAATAGACATCACAAAAGGTAAGTCTAAATACAAACAAAAAATAAATAAACTACTGAATTCAGAAAAACTGTCACCAAAAACCAATTAAATTTTAAAATTTTTAACTTAATACCTCTTAGAAAACTTGAGGAACATAAACATACAATGAGTAAAAATAGGTTGCTCTAACAAGGAAACTAACCAGAGATTTTTAAAAATCATGAGGTAAAAATACTTACAGTTACATACATAATAATTAAGATTTAAAAATAAATAGTCTATATTATAAATTTAAGAATACTCATACAATTAGATCCAATTATATGTATAAATAGGTGGAAAAAGTTAGAAGGCAAAACTATTCAAGAATGGCAACATACAGTTTAAAGAATTTTCCAGGAACAGAATAAAGAAAATATGAGGGATGATAAACCATCATGGCTATTATTTTAAATTAAAATTACATTTTTAGGTGCTGAAGAAAGATGAGTCATCAGTATGCTGAAAACCATACTCTGCAACATGCAATATAAATTAATGAATTACATTTAGAAGAGCAATGACAAAGTGAAGCTCCTAAAAGCTTCTCAGAAGGAAAGAAAGAAAAATTTACCTTCAAAAGAGCAAAAAGGAGCCTGAAAGCATTGGCAATATTCATTCTTGAAGGCAAAGAAACATTATCTCAATTTCAGAAGGAGGGTCATTTTCAAGATGGAATTTCACATCAAACCAAATTATCACTCTTAAGAAACACAATTTCTGACATAAAAGGCTTAGAAAATGTATTCATTATTGAAAGTGGGATATTGAAGTCTCCTACTATTATTGTATTGCTTCCTGTTTCTCCCTTCAGGTCTGTCAATGTTTGCTTGATAGATTTAGGTGCTCTAATGTTGGGTACATATATATTTAAAATTGTTGTATTTTTCTGTTGTATTGATGCTTTTATCATTACATAATATCCTTCCTTATCTCTTAAAGGATAGAACATCAAAACAGAAGATCAATAAAGAAACTGAGGACTTGAGCAATACTATAGACCAAATGGACAAAGCAAATATGAAAGAATATTCCACTCACCAGCAGCAGAATATGGATTTTTCTCATGTGCATATAAAATTTTCCACTGTAAATCATGTGGTAGGTAAAAAAAAAGTCTTCACAAATTTAAGGATAAATCATACCAAGCATCTTTTTTACCACATTTGAATAAAAACTGAAATCAATTAACATAAAGAAAATGAAAAATTACAAATATGTGGAAATTAAACAACAGAATCTTGAACAGCCATAAGGTCAGAGAGGAAACAATAAATAAAATCAGAAAAAAAGTCAATAAATTAAAAATGATGACAAAACATACCAAACCTGACAGGATGCAGCAAAAGCAATAGGATTTTTTTTTTACCATAATGAGTCTACATTTAAAAAGAGGAAAAATATAAAATAAAACCTAAAATCACACCACAAGGAACTATAGTAATAAAACTAAAGTAAGCCCAAAATTAGCAGAAGAAAGGAAATAACAGGCTAGTGTACATATAAAGAAAATAGAGAATAGAAAAAAATCAATAAAACTAGAGTTGATTTTTTGAAAAAATGCACAAAATTGGCAACCACTTAGCTGGAATAACTAAGAAAGAAAAGAAGACTTAAATAAATAAAATCATAAATGAAAGAGGAGCCATTATAAATAATGTCAAAGAAAAAGAAAGGATAATAAGAACAACTACATGCCAACAAACTGGATAATAAGAAGAAACAGATAAATTTTTAGAAATATACAATGTACCAAGACTGAATAATAAAAAATACAAAGTCTGAACAGATCTACAACTGGTATGGAAAATTAATCAGTTACCAAAAACATCCCAAGGAGAAAAGTCCCATTACTACATGGATTTATTGGTGACTTCTACCAAAATTATTTTTTTCACTTCCTCACTTTTCTTTTCTTTTCTTTTTTTAATAATTCTTTATTGTTGAAAGTATTACATATGTCCTCTTTCCCCCCCCATTGACCTCCATCAGCCCACCTCCAGCCACCACCCCAGGCCTTTAGCGCCCTCTACTAAGATTTTAAAGATGAATTAAGCAATCCTTCTCAAACTCTTCCCCAAAAAATGAGAAGGAAACACTCAGAAACTCATTATAAGAAATCAGGATTAGTTTATTCTCATTCCAAAGCCAGACTTGGACACTACAAGGAAAGAAAACTATAGGGCCAATATCCCTATTGAATAGAAATGCTTTAAAAAATCCTCACCAAAACACTAGCAAATTGAATCCAAGAGCACATTAAAAGAATCACACACCAAGATAATGTGGGATTTAATCCTATGATATAAGGATAGTTCAACACATGCAAATCAATAAATGTGATTGATACACCTCTAACAGAATGAAGAGTAAAAATCATGATTATCTCAATAAATGCAGAAAAAGCATTGGACAAAATTTAACATCTTTTCATGATGAAAACTTGACAAATTGGGTACAGAAGAAAAGTATCTCTACATAGGAAAGACCACATATGAAAAGCCTAGAGTGAACATCAAACTCAGCAGTGAAAAATTTGCAAACTTTTCATCTGGAATCAGGAGAAAGGCAAGGAAGCACACTCTCACCACTTCTATGCAACACAATGTTGGAAGCTCTAGCCAGTGCAATTAGGCAATTTAAAAAAGGCATCCAAATCAGAAAGGAAGAAGTGATACTGTCCCTATTTGCCGAGGGCATGATGTTACATATAGAAAACTACAAATACTCCATCAAAAACAGTTGGAACTAATTTTAAAAATTCAGAAAATTTGAAAGATACAAATTAAAATTCAAAAATCATTTACAGTTCTAAATGCCGATAACAAACTACAAGGAAAGGAATTAGGATAAAATTCCAATTACAATAACATCAAAAATAATTAAATGTTTAGAAATAAACTTAACTAAGTGTTGTAGAATTGGCACAAAAGAAGCAACAGTTGAGCACTCCGAGACACCATGAAAGACCAAAACAGCGCTGCTGGCTCAGGGGATTCAAAGATCCAAAGCCTGAACAAAGGATAGAATGAGATTGCCCCATATATATATTCCTAGGTTTCTTTGTTTTCTATCTGTTTCTTAACTACCAGGCTTTTGTGGTGGGCATCCACAGCCCCTCCTGAGTCAGTTAGAATGGGGGAAGTTAGATTGTATCTAAATGCCTGGTCTGGATGGTGCCATGACCTCCCCTCCAGCCAAGCAGTTACATTCTTTGTTTGTAAATTGGGTGTAACAGGTCTTGCAAGACCGGATTGTTAAGAAAGGGACAATGACTTAATGATAGGCTATCAAGAATGTACATTAGATTACTGGCACAAATTCAGATTGCTAGTTTGCCAAAAAATGTCTTCTATTCCCCATCATAAGGAAGTAAAAGACATTCCATACAAAAACGTTGATGAAAGAAATTTAAAAAGATGCAAACATAATGGAAAGACATCCTGTGCTTATTAATTAGAATTAATACAGGGTTGGGCAAAAGTAGGTTTACAGTTGTTTGTAGGGAAAATAATACAATAATTAATACATAATAATATGAGAATAAACTCCGATTCACATACCCACAACTATAAGCCTGTATTGTTATAATGTAGTATGTTCATACTACCCCAATCAGTCTAAAGATTCTATGAAGTTCCTATAAAAATCCCACTGGCATTTTTGTTTTTACAGATATAGTAAAAGCAATCCCTAAATTCATATGGAACCACAAAAGACCGTAACAGTCAAATACATTTTGAGAAAGAAGAACAAGGCTAGAAGCATCACACTTACTGATATCAAATTATATTATAAATCTATAGTAAACAAATAGTTTGATGTTAGGATAAAGCCAGACACATAGATTAATGGAACAGAGGTGAAAGCTCAGCAATAAACCCAGATTATACAGTAAAATTTAATCCAAGAGCACAAGGGTGCCAAGAATACACAATGGGGAAAAAACAATGTCTTCAGCAAATGGTACTGAGAGAACTGGGTATCCATTTGCAAAAGACTAAAATTAAATCTTTACCTTATGCCATACACAAAAATTAACTCAAAATGGATTAAAGACTGAAATGTAAGACCTGAAACTTTAAAATTCCCAGAAGAAAACATAGGCAGAAAACTTCATGACATATGTCTTGGCAATAATATTATGGATATGACATTAAACCATAGGCAACAAAAGGAAAAATAGATAAGTGGAATCACATTAAACTAAAAGCTTCAACACAGCAAAATAAATTATCAATAGAGTAAAAAGGGAAATCTATGGAGTGGGAGAAAATATTATATCTGATATTTTGTTAAGCCATTTATCTGATATGATGTTAATCTCCAAAATGTACAAGGAACTCCTACAACTCAATAGAAAAAAACAAAAACTTCTAATAGCTAAGATCTGGAAACAGCCCATCAGTAGATGAATGGATAAAAAGCTGTGGTACATTTACACCACGGAATACTATGCAGCAGTAAAAAAGAAGGATATATTACCCTTTGAGACAGCATGTAGGGACATGGAGAGTATTGTGATAAGCAAAATAAATAAGCCGGTCAGAGAAAGACAAGTATCACATTATCTCACTCATAAGTGAAATCTAAAAAAAAATAAACTGATAAACAAATAGATTCAGAGACATAGAAGCATGGAATAGATCATCAACTCTCAGTGAGAAGGTGGAGGTGGGTGGGTGGGAAGAGATCAACTAAAGAACTTGTAGCATATATACATAACCTACGGACACAGACCATAGTGTGGAGAAGGTCTGGGGCAGGGGGTGGGAGTATGGGTTAGGCTAGAATGGGCCAATGGGGGAAAAAGAGGGCATATGTAATACTTTCAACATTAAAAATTAAAAAAAAACACTTCTAAATGGACTAATGACTTGAATAGACATTTATTCAAAGAAGGCTTACAAATAGTCAATCCTATATAATAAAAGCCTCATATGCTAAGTTTCCGGTCAGCCAGTCAGCCATTCAACCAATCAAAGCATAATATGCTAATCATATGCTAAGGCCACTCAACTGCTCACTATGACATGCACTGACCACCAAGGGGCAGATGCTCCGACCAGTAGGTTAGCTTGCTGCTGGAGTCTGGCTGAATGGAACTGAGTGAAACAGGCCAGACATGCCTTCCCGTAACCCCTCCCCAGCTGGCCAACCTCCTGCATTCCTTCCTTCCCCAGTCCTGCACTGGTGGGATCCTTTGGCCTGGTCTGCACCCTCTTGCAATCCGGGACCCCTCAGGGGATGTTGGAGAGACAGTTTCAGCCTGATCCCACAGGCCAGGCTAAAGGACCCCACTGGTGCACAAATTTGTGCACTGAGCCTCTAATATATATATATATATATATATATATATATATATATATAATACTCAACATCACTAATCATTGGGGAAATACAACAAAAATACACTATAAGATATCACCTAACACATGTTAGAAAGATTCATCAAGATTGTGAGGATGTGGAGAAAAAGAAACCATCATACATTGTTGGTGAAAATGCAAAATGGTAAAGTTACTATGGAAAACAGTATGGAGATTCTTTATTAGAAATAGAACTACTATATGGCCCAGCAATCCCACTTCTGGATCTTTATTTTAAAAAAATTGAAATCAAGATCTCAAAGAGATACCTTACTCCCATGTTCATTGTAACATTATTAGCCACAACTTAAATGTCCATCAATGGATGGATGGATAAAGAAAATGTGGCATACACATATAATGAAATATTACAAAAAGGAGGAAATTCTGCCTTTCGCAACAATATGGATGAAGTTTGAGGACATTATGCTAAGTGAAATAAGCCAGTCCCAGAATGAGAAATACTATGTGATTCCACTTATCTGAGATATCTAAATAGCCAAGTTCATAGAATCTAAGAGTGAAATGGTGGCTGTTAGGGGCCATGAGGAGGGAAATGGGGAGTTGCTAATCAAAGGGCATAAGGTTTCAGTTACGTAAGGTGAACAGGTTCTAGGAATCCTCTATACAACATTGTACATACAGTTCGCAAAACTGTATCATTCACTTAAAAAATTTTAGTGTATATCTCAGAAAAGTGTACTTACCACAAAAAAAGTAAAATTAAAATAATAAATGAATCTTACAAAAACTTTCAGGAAAGAACATTCAAAATATTGCTTGGAAGGATTAAAGTTTTATTTGATACAGAAGAACATATGAGATTTGAGAGTTACTGATTGAGCCATTCATCTGATAGGTATACTAACAAAATAAAAAATTTATAAATTCAGGATAAAATAAATAAATCTGTAAAACATAGTACAAAATAAAAGATTAAATGTGAATTTCCTCAGTAAGAGTATAATGAATACAAATACTTTTAAACTTGACAAGTAATATTTCTTCAAACTTAGTAACATATAAAATTGTATTTCCTAGATGAAAACATAACATTTAGGTAACTAAATATTCCAAATATTGCTTATTGGATTTCTATTTTTTAAAACATCATATATATACATTGAATGACTGGAACTAGCCTGCATTCAGCCATTTATCTATAAAAGCAATGGCATGATTAAGTTTAATATAAAGTATAACAATGTTGATTAAAAGTGATTATGAAAGTTATGGGTAAAAAAGGTAACAAAGATAAAACTAAAAATAACAAAATAGCAAGATAATTTTATTAAAATCTAATACATGAGCATGGAACAGAGAAGAATGCATGTATTTATGTTGCCCAGATTTATTAAAACCATCAGTTAAGCCTTTTATGCCTGAGGAGCAGCTAAGCCAGTGTCAGAATATGGGTGGGAGGGAAAATATGGGTGTAAAAGGGAGAGACAGAGCTTATGGATTCTATTTTTCACTTAGAATCCAATTTTATTTTATGAATTAAGTTTTATTCCCACATTTGTTTTATTTTGTATTTCAAAGAAGCAATCATCACAATAAAAAAATAGACCCCTGATGCCCCCCTGAGGCCTTACCATTAGATTCTCTGATTCCTAAGGTCCTCTGGTATCCTCTGTCTCTAGCATGTTGTCAAGATCTTAGTGGGGAGAGAAAAGAGAATGGGGTATTTAAAAGGTCTCTGGGGGCTTTTCTGAAAGATGGTCATATAGAAGCACTGTTTTATGAAACCAATGGTGATCCATGTTTGCAAGGGAGGTTTGAGGACCCAGTAAAGCAAATTAACTAGTAAACTTTATTTAAAAAATAATATGAAGTCTTTGGAAATGTGCTCAAGGAGCCACTGTTCCCACCCCAGCTTAGATCAGTGGCTGGGAGATTTTGCCCAGGAAGAAGCAAATAGTAAGTACAGAGAACCCCAAAGCTCTCCATAAAGGAAGGCTTTATTCAGAACAGAGTAGAAAACTAACCAAATATATAATTTATCCTCACCCCTTTCCAAGTAGATAAGTAGATAAAGTAATTCCTATGGACTGAATGTCTTTGTCCCCAACAGTCATATGTTGAATCCCTAAAACTTTTGCTGGCAGTATTAAAAGATCATTAGGACCTGTTGAAGTCATGAGGGTGGCCCCCATGAGAGGATTAGCACTCATAAGAAGAGTCATTTGGGATCTTACTGTCTCTCTCTGCCATGTGAGGAGACAGCAAGAAGGTGACAGTGTGATTTCCTGGAAGAGAGCTCTCATCAGAACCTAGGTATGAAGTACCTTAATCTCAGACTTCCAGCCTCCTGACTATAAAAAATAAAAGTCTGGTATTTAAGGCACCTAGTCTATGGTATTTTGTTACAGCAGCCCAAGCTGACTATTATACTAGTAGCCCCATGCACGAAATTCATGCACATTAAAAGGGAATTAATTGCCCTAACCGGTTTGCTCAGTGGATAGAGCATCGGCCTATGGACTCAAGGGTCCCGGGTTTGATTCCGGTCAAGGGCATGTACCTTGGTTGTGGGCACATCCCCAGTGGGGAGTATGCAGGAGGCAGCTGATCGATGTTTCTCTCTCATCGATGTTTCTAACTCTCTATCCCTCTCCCTTCCTCTCTGTAAAAAATCAATAAAATATATTTTTTTTAAAAAAGGAATTAATTAGCAGAGATATTTTAATATTGCTATTTGCCCTTTCTCTATAATAGGAGTGTGAGAGATGAAAGGAAATTAGTAAAATGCATATGAAAATAATATATAAATTTATTAATAAATAAACAGGAACAAAAGGATATAACAACAACAGAGGCATGATATAAAAACGACAAAAACATGATATGAAAACAACAAAAACATGATATAAAAACAACAAAAACATGATATAAAAACAATAGTGATGCAAACAATGACTGATAAAGTGATCCAACTTATTCTAATATCTCCCTGCATACCACATTAAGAGTGAAAACACTTTCAGAGTGCTTGACTAATTTCCCTTGTGATGAAGTATTTAGAACTTTAACTGTAACATCACATGCTCTTCAAACTCGAGAGAAAGCAACATATAACTGACCATGTGCAAAAATGGGTTCAGGTAGGAACATGCCTACTCTGTCTAGAGTTTGTCCTTGTGATTTATTAATAGTCATCACAAATGCTGGCATCACTGGAAACCGTCGTCGAATCAATTTAAATGGGAGGCCAGTGTCAGATGGGGACAAATTAATTCTTGGAATCAGAACAGCCTCTCCCTCTACAGATCCTGTTAATACTTCAGCTTTGAAAATGTTAGGTCGTAATCTTTTGATAATAAATCTGGTACCATTATAAAGACCCCATTTACTATTGAGATTTCTCAATAGCATAATTGCACCCACTTTCAATTTTAATTTATGACACAGCATTCCCGAAAGAGTAATACTATTAAGAAATTCCTTTTCAGCATCATCTGTGGAATCAATGGAATCATCACTCAAATATGTGTGAAAATCTCCATCGAGTGTATCCCAATTTTCTTCATTTAATTTTTGAACATGCTCATTTTTTGGACAAAGAATTGCATGTTTAGATATATTTTTAATATTATCTCTAGCAGTGGTTCTCAACCTTGGCTGCACATTAGAATTACCTGGGAATCTTTTTAAAATCCTGACTCTTGGGCCTCATCCTCCATAAATTGTTTCTTTGTTATGCCGTGGGGCCACAACATTAGTAACAAAGAAACAGAATTAAAACTTTATTGTGGGGAGCTGCTACAGTGTTTTGGACAGGTGCAAGCCTTGGACTGATGAGAGGGCACAGTCCTCTCATTGCCACGTGCAAGTCCCAGCTTGGAAGGCAGGGCCCTCCCAGCACAATTATAGCCAACAGCTATAGTTGTAAGCTTGAACCTATGGCCTGAACACGTGGCCCCACGTGCCTGAGTGATGTGGGCTTGATAGAGTTCAGGTGCATGTAGTTTAGTAGGATTGAAACCCAGGAGAATGTTGTAAACATCTTGGTCACGCCCTTACTTTGCCTCATAGCATCTGCTATAAAATAAAGGCATGGCTGTGGGCATGGTCTCTGTCTCTCAGAGAAGCAGCATCCCACCGAGACCCAGCTTTCATTCTCTTGTCTGTCTTTTCTAAGCCTTTCAGCTGCCCCCACTCAGGTTCACCCTTGGCCGTGCTGGCGCGGCACACTTTATAAAGATCTGCCTCCATGCTCCCAGGGCAGGTTCCTGCCTCAAACCCCTTCTTTACAGGAAACAGCTCGGGGAAACAGCTCTAGGGAGGGCTCAGCCATTGCCAATACAACCCTTGTAGGACTGACTTCCTTCTGCTGGTCGCTGTTCCTCCATATGTGACAAACACCACCCATCGTTTTTATATAAGTAGATAAAGCAGGATATAACTTAAAATATGAAAAGAAGATTTTAATAGCATTAGGGAAATGTGAAAAGTAAAAATCCATGAACATCATTTTGAAATAAATATTAATATTTGTTGAACTTTTCTCTATTCAAATGACAAAAGAGAAATACAACAAGAGAAGTTCCCCAAAGAGTAAGGAATTAAAAGATAATCTATCACAAAGAGCATGATGAAATATATCACTTAGTTTTAAAATATTTATATTTTAAAATGTAAACAGCATCTCTTTGAATTGTCTTAGAAATGGAGAAAAGTACTGTGGGCTCTAAGAAACAGGAAAGGATAAGTTTTAAAATACCAATGGCCTACTTCACAGATCTAGAACAAACTCTCCAAAAATTCATCTGGAATAAAAAAAGACCCCGAGTAGCTGCAGCGATCCTGAAAAAGAACAAAGTAGGTGGGATCTCAATGCCAGATATCAAGCTGTATTACAAAGCCACTGTTCTCAAAACTGCCTGGTACTGGCACAAGAACAGACATATAGATCAATGGAATAGAATAGAGACCCCAGAAATCGGCCCGAACCAATATGCTCAATTAATATTTGACAAAGGAGGCAAGAACATACAATGGAGCCAAGATAGTCTCTTCAATAAATGGTGTTAGGAAAATTGGACAGATATATGCAAGAAAATGAAACTAGACCACCAACTTACACCATACACAAGAATAAACTCAAAATGGATAAAGGACTTAAATGTACGACAGGAAACCATAAAAATTCTAGAAGAATCCAAAGGCAACAAAATCTCAGACATATGCCGAAGCAATTTCTTCACTAATACAGCTCCTAGGGCAGTTGAAACTAAAGAGAAAATGAACAAATGGGACTACATCAAAATAAAAAGCTTCTGCACAGCAAAAGAAACCATCAACAAAACAACAAGAAAACCCACTGCGTGGGAAAACATATTTGCCAACGTCATATCTGATAAGGGCCTAATCTCCAAAATTTATAGGGAACTCATACAACTTAACAAAAAGAAGATAAATAATCCAATCAAAAAATGGGCAAAGGATCTAAATAGACACCTTTCAAAAGAGGACATTCAGAAAGCCAAGAGACATATGAAAACATGCTCAAAGTCACTAATCATCCGAGAGATGCAAATCAAAACAACAATGAGGTACCATCTCACACCTGTCAGAATGGCCATCATCAACAAATCAACAAACGATAAGTGCTGGAGAGGATGTGGAGAAAAGGGAACACTTGTGCACTGCTGGTGGGAATGCAGACTGGTGCAGCCACTATGGAAGACAGTATGGAGTTTCCTCAAAAAATTGGAAATGGAACTCCCATTTGACCCTGTGATCCCACTTCTAGGAATATATCCCAAGAAACCAGAAACACCAATCAGAAAGGATATATGCACCCAGATGTTCATAGCAGCACAATTCACCATAGCTAAGATCTGGAAACAGCCTAAGTGCCACATCAGTAGATGAATGGATTAGAAAACTGTGGTACAGGTAC
>NW_005871095.1:6523297-6656417 GCF_000147115.1 Myotis lucifugus
TAAAAAGGAGTTTTTTCTCATTCGCACAGATTGTTGGACCTGGAGCCATTTATTTAGGTGAAATAAGCCACTCAATGACGAAAAATCCCCATCTTTCCTTCTTCTCGAGGAAATAAGGGTCATACAAACTTTTTGAACATTAATAGATCCGGAGGCAGGGCTCCTCAAATTGATTGCCAAACTCCACTGGGAAGCCAGGGAGGTTCGAGCGCCGGAGGGGGGGGGCTTCGGGTTCACCCGTGGGATTGTGGCCTGCATATAAGTATAACTAATGGAAATAAGACACTGGGGGGTAAGGGAGCCAGGGGTTTGTCAAGGGCGGGGGGGGGGGGGGGGAGGACACATATGTAATACCCTTTGTAATACTTTTAGCAATAAAAAATAAATAAATAAAAAAATAAAAATAAAAAAATAAATAAATCCTTGAGGCAAGCACAAAAAAAAAAAGGATGAGTTAGCTACAAGAGCAAAAGATGCAATGAAGAGATTTGATGCTCAAAAGAATAAAGGGAAAAAAGATATGGCATTACTCAAAATAGCATTAAAGCTGAAAAGAGATTATTATGTATTGCAGAGACTCAAATCAGTGATAGAAATATCTACATTCAGGAATTTTTAGACTAGATTAAAGAAAAAAAATTTAAATAAAAAAATACATAAAGGAAACATTTTTGGATTGGAAAAGAACCTGACTATAAAAGCAAAAGACCTAAAAATCAGAGCTTGAACTTTGGGACCTAAATTTACAGGAAAATTGCCCCCTTTCCAATGCTAAATAAAGCAGGAAATAAGTACTTACATAATACAGAAATGCATATTTAAAAAAAATGATGCAGGTTATATATGTACAAAGAAGTTGTAACAAAAATCTATATATATAAAAGCCTAAGCGACCGTTACGACCGGTCAATGCAGGAGGCAGATGCTCAAAGCAGGAGCTTCCCCCTGGTGGTCAGTGAGCTCCCACAGCCAACCTCCGATGGTCCCTCCCCCCTTCTGGCCGGCTCCAAGGGGCCCCAATCAGGACAGGGTGAGATGGCCCAATCAGCCCCCATCGCCAGCCAGGCCGAGAAACCACACAATGGGCCTCTAGTATTTTATAAAAACAATTGCTTCAATATTAAAATTGGAGTTAATCTTAATAAATTTTAGACTTATAAATCCCTTTTGTACTGCAGGAATTTCAATTAAAAACAATTGATAGTTAACAACCATACATTATTGTTAAAACCCTGTCTTGATAGACATCTAGGTTTTGCTCAAGTTCCATGAATTTTCCATTCATCTCACTACCAGGTCACCAGCACCACATGCTCTATGCTTTCTTTCAATGTCGGGCACCCTTTGTGAGGATAAAGTACAAATCCACTCAAACGCAGCAGCTGTGTACTGTGTGCAGCAGCTTTGTTCCCTGGTAATTGGGGCTGGTTCCAGATGGTCGTATTAATTACTGATTTCAATTGCATTTTGACTAATAGCAGTTCACTTTATACAAATCTCATTCTCTAATGAATCGACAGACAAATATATTCAGTCCATGTTATTAAATGGAACTCTCTAAATTACAGCCTATGTTACCAACTAAGAGAGAAACTTTCTTTTCTCTCTACTACTTTAACACTTTGGGATAGTTATAAAGATTTTAAACTAAATTAAAAAATAAAAGTTGTTTTTAGTTTTTTTTTTCCAAATTGCTAGTTGACAATATATATACACCATTAAATAAGATTGGTAGAATTATGAGGGAAATAATTGTGAACCCTGAATTATGGAAGCAATTCAGTTCATTACATGAATTAAAATAATATTATACTTTATAAAATTAGTAAAAACTATATAAAACTATAAATGTGCTCATTTTATTCATAATATATTTTATACTATAAAATGTAGCATGAACTACACTTAAAACTATGTAAAAACTGTTTAAACTATATAGAATAATATAAAAGACTAGAGGCTCAGTGCATTAAACTCATGCATGGCGGAGGGGTTCCCTCAGCCCAGCCTACACCCTCTAGCAATCCGGGAACCCTCAGGAAATGTCCGACTGCCTGCAGGATCAGGCCTAAACCAGCAGTTGAACATCGCTCTTGCAATCCATGACAACTGGCTCCTAACTGCTCACCTGCCTGCCTGCCTGATTGCCCCTAACCACTCTGCCTGCCTGCCTGATCACCTCTTATCTCTCTGTCTGCCTGCCTGATCACACTAAATACTCACCTACCTGCCTGATCACGCCTAACTGCTTGCCTGCCTGCTTAATCACACCTAACCGCCTCTGCCTCAGCCCCCACCATGGCGGATTCATCCGGAAGGATGTCCAGAATGACATCTGGAAGGTCATTCAGCTGTCCAGTCTAATTAGCATATTATGCTTTTATTATTATAGATAATAGGCTATATATGTATGCTATGTCCAGACTCATTCTGGAAAAACGATCTGAAGTTATACTGCAGTTAGCTGAAGGATAAGTCAGTTTTGTTGCTCTTTTTGCTGTTGTTTTGTTAGTTGGTTGGTTGATTTTAGTGGCATTATGATACTAAATTATGATGGCCAGCACTTTAAACAAACTCCAGATAAGTTGAATAATAATATTTGAGAACATCTATTGAGTTTCTGCTTTGAGAAAGAACTTGTCCAAAGCATTTGATGAAGGTTAACTCATTTGCTCTTCAAACCAACTCTATATAACAATATTTGTAAAATAAAAGAAAATATTTAAATGCATAATGCCACTATCAACATTTCACAATTAAAATCACTGAGGATAATCACATTACATATCAGCAGGCAGTAGGTAGGATATAAATATTAGCATGAAAGTGTCTTCAAATTTTATACAAATTCACTAGATACAGTTTTATTTTCCATATTAAAACTTAGAGTAATATAAATGTTAATGTATACTTATATTATTTGAATATCTAGACATTAGCCCTTGAAATCCATTGGAAAAAAAACAAAAAATATCTCAGACAAAAGAAAACAACAAGAAGGTATTAAAATAGAAAATATGAAATAAGCTTACAAATTATAACAAAATATTGCTGGTATTACAATAGATGTAAATGGATTGAACACACTCATTTGAAAAAAATCTAAGATTTTTTTCTAGAAAAAAATCCAAAAATATGGAGTATTACATTTATATGTACTAGTAATGAACAAGGGGAAACCAATTAAAAAAATAATACTAATACAATTGCTCAAGAAAAAATGAATATTAATTATAAATCTAAGAAAACAAGTTAAGAAATAATATGAAGAAAACTATAAATGCTTAGGTAAGAAATTAAGGAATATGTCAATAAATAGGCTTATGATAACCATGGGTTAGAAGACTCAAAATAATAAAGATGCCAGTTCTTCCCCAATTGACATATAGTTTAATGTATTTCTATTAAATTTCAAGCAAAATGTTTATAGATATAGATAAGCTTATTCAAAAGATTATATGAAAAGAGAAAGGGACAAATATAGAAAAAACACTTTTGCAAAAGTGGAATAAAGCAGAAAGTTTCACAGCACTCAATTTTAAAATTCACTACATATCTGCACACTCAAGACATTTTTTGCATTAGCAGAGCAACAGCCACCCATATCATAAGAACATAACAAAGAACTCAAAAATAGACACATTCATTTATGGTCAACTAATTTTTTTTCATTCAACTGATCTTTAGCAAATGTGCAAAAGTATTTCTATGAAGATAAAATAATAATTTTAACAAACAATGCTGAAGCAATTGGACGTACATACATTGAAAATGAGCGTCAACCTTAAGTCTAAAACTTAAAAAATATTAAGTAACAATGGATCATAGATTTAATATTAAAACTTAAAATATAACACTCTGAGAAAAAAATATAGGAGGCAATCTTAAAGATTTAGAAATAGAATTCTTAAACATAGCACCAAAAGCATGATCCATAAAAGAAAAAAATAAGCCAATAAATTGGACTTCACCAAAATGAAAATAAAGGTCTATAAAAGTTCATGATAAGATTAAATGACAATAAAAAGAATGGGATAAATTACTTGCAAGCCATAAAACTGAGGAAGAACTCATCTCCAGAAAATGTGAACTCTCAAAATTTAATACTAATAAACAAATGATAAATAATAGAATACTAGAGGCCCAGTGCATGAAATTTGTGCACGGGGGGAGGGGGCCCTCAGCCCAGCCTGCACCCTCTCCAATCTGGAACCACTCAGGAGATGTCCGACTGCCGGTTTAGGCCCAATCTTCACAATGCAGGACCACTGGCTCTTAACTGCTCACCTACCTGTCTGCCTGATTGCCTCTAACTGCCCCCCACCCCCTGCCAGCCTGATCACCCCTAACTGCCTCTGTCTTCCGGCTTGGTTGCCCCTAACTTCCCCCCACTGCTGGCATGGTCGCCTCCAACTGCCCCCCTCTGCTGGCCTAGTTGCCCCTAACTACCACCCCCACTGGCCTGGTCGCCCCCAACTGCTTTCCTCACCCCCGCTGGCCTGGTCACCCCATGCAGCCTGCTGTTCAGTTGCTTGGTCATCACTCACTAACCCCCCTGCCGGCCTGGTTGCTCCACACAGACTGCTGTTCAGTCATTTGGTAATCCCTCACTAACTTCCCTGCTGGCCTGGCCACCCCACCCCCATGCAGCCTGCTGTTTGGTCATTACTGTTACTGTGACAGCATCCTGGACAATTTGCATATTCTTCTCTTATTAGTATAGATGGGTGAAAGGTATGAACTGACACTTCAGCAAGAGGAATATGTGGATTATACATGAGAAGACAAAAAGATGTATAACTTCATTAGCCATTAGAAAAATTCAGATAAAAACCAAAATTGGATTTCTCATACATTGCATATAAGAGTGTAAAATGCCATGGTCACTCTGGAAAATAGTTTCTTATAGATTAGACATATATTTACCATATGATTAAGCAATCACACTCCTATGTATTTAACCTAGAGTAATGAAAACTTATGTTGACATAAAAATCAGTACACCTAAGTTCACATCAGATTTATTTTTATCAGATTTATATAAAACTAGAGGCCCCATGCACGAAATTCAAGTTAGGGTTAACCCTAACCCTCTGTCTGGGCCCCCGTGGCTTCATCTAGTTTAATTAGCATATTATGCTTTTATTATTATAGATAAATTACATCCCCTTGGCTTCCAATAAGTATAATCAAGTTAAGGTAGCTTTTTTCTTCTCTTAGCTTACTAAAGAGTGGAATTCATTCCATTATTAAATTTCCCACCATAGACCATTTTTCACTTCCTGGCACACATTCTTTATATATACTGCTATTCAGTTGGCTATTACTGTGCTTTGGATGCTCCATATTTCATTAAAAAGCAAAATTGGCACCTATACACAAATACATATAGTATTTGCGTGTATGTAATCTACACATGAAGTGTTGTTACCAATGTTATATAAGCCACTAAAACTAAATCTGCAAACTTTCCATCTCTGTGTATACTGTACATGTCTAAATAATGTAAGAATTGTTTTCCTGAGATTTCATACAATTTTAACATAAAATAATCTCAGTCAAAGATCTCTTCATAAATTTTTATTGTCTTTCATAATTTTCAATGATTGTTAATTTATTCAACATGTATATTATACCGGAAGTAATTTTGATATTTAATTTTTGAAAAATGTTGTTCATGTTAATTAGATTTCCCAACATATTAGTGAAAATTTGTCCACAGTAGCCTCTTATAATTTAAAATTTTTAAGTTTGTGGCTACATATCTCAATATGCTATTATTAAAGTTTATTTCTATGTTCCTTCATTGCCAGAGAACTGTGTATTTTATTACTAGAACAATCTCTTGATATTTTTAATGATCTCATTTACAAATGTATGCTTTTTCTCTTAAATTCATTCATTTTATTTTGTTGCTATTATTGTTTTCTATGTCTAAAAATCTTATGTCTAATATTTATCTTATTGCATATTCTGGTCTTTCATTGCTAGATTTTCTGTATTTTACTACCACTTCAGAGTTTCTAAAGGGAATTTTATTAAAATAAAAGTTCATAGTGTTTTGGGATTCATTGCGCTGTTTTGTTCTTAAGCTTTGGCTACCTTAATTGTTATCAAAATAACTGGTAAGTTTATTTTCTATTTTAATTATTATTTTATATTTTCTTAGGAGCCTCATATACAGCACATTTAAAAACTTTTAATTGTATTTTATTACCTTCTAACATCTTTGATGCTAATTCGATATTGTCATTAACCTTTATGTGTTTAAAAGTATAACATCAATATAAAAAAAAGAAATATAGGGAAAATACTACAAAATCTCTTGAGTTTACAAATTAAAAAGCAATTTTTCTATCTATAGTGAAAATTGTATTTAAACTATCCTAGAATTTATTGTATTTCATCTTCCATTTGCATTGTCCTATGTTTTCAAAACAAAAGTATAATCAGTGCTATAGAAAACATTTTTCTTACTCTCCCCCTCCCTCCCATGATTTTAGTGGCAATGCATTTAGCACAGCATTGTTCAAACAGTATTCCTTAAACCTCAAGTCACCAGAGATGTTTCTCAAGTAACTATTCAGTGATAACCTAGTTTGGATGTTTTTATAACATCTTGCTTATTTTTTCATTACTGTTTCCTTTGCTTTCATGATATATATTATTTTCCTTAGGGATTAGGCAAATATGCATCCCATTTTCCTTATTTCAAATTTCATATCTCAAATCATGATTCCTTTATCATTTGTATGGATGACCTATCCAATACATTGGCTTTCCCATTTCTGTTTCAATTCACTTCTGAAATTCTCCATCATCCATTCATACCTCATGCTAGAGTGGGCTGTTGTAAATTTGTAAGAACAGTTCAGAAGCTGGGCAGCATATGAGTGATAATGTAACCTAACTGGAGGCACTGGCTTTCTTTCTCTGCTTTTCTGCCCCTCTGTTTGACTCTAGACTCCCTTTGTTCTGTGGCTGTGGCTTAACCTGGGTTTCAAACCTAGCTTCTGACAGGTGCAGCTCTCCTATAATCCCACTTTTCCTGTTTTCTGAATATTGGAACCTTCTCGAATTTGCTCAGCTGCTGGTGCATTCACAGATTTACAGCAATGAAACAAACTGATAACATTCCTTATAATTGTTCCTTTATCAATTTTAGTGGATCCTCCTTTTGGTTTTTTGAGTTCAACATTAAGGATGAGTGACTATAAGATGGAAGGAACAGGAATCCTAGTACCATGATATATATTTTATCAGTTTTTAATATGAAAATTTTGAGTAATTTTCCATGAGTTAGATTATTTTACCTAAAATATCTCAGATATGTTTATAATATTTTATTTCCATTCTTTTTAAAAATATGTTTTTATTTATATCAGAGAGGAAGTGAGAGGGACGGAGAGATAGAAACATCCATGATGAGAGAGAATCATAAATCATAAATCAGCTGCCTCCTGCATGTCCCCTTATCCCCACACTGGGGATCAAGCCCATAACCTGAGCAAGTTCCCTGACCAAAAATCAAACTGTGATCTCCTGGTTCATGGGTCAATGCTCAACCACTGGACAACACTGGCTGGGGTATTTCCATTCTTTTAGAATGTTTTAATTGGGAATTAAAGAACTGCTTTTAGCTGTACAAGTGGTCAAGATCTATAGTAAAATATATCCAACCATTTTTATTCAAAATACACAGCATAAAATTTATTATTTTAACCATTTTTAAGTGTATAGTTCTGTGGCATTAAATAAATTCACACAGTTGTGTGACTAAAGTGTTTCCATCTTGAACTTGAATATAAGCAATAAGGCTGAACATAATTAGATCACTTAAGCTTTTTTTAGATAACTTGATGTTAAATATAATTGACTAATATTTTTTCACCAGTAGTGACAAATAGCCAACAACTCTTCCTTCCCAAATTACTCTTAATTTGCCAGGACCATTAAGCTCTGATGCCATAGGAGAGAAAAAGTAAAATGAATGGGTCAGAAATTCATCATTAAGCTATCTTGATTTTTGTTTTGTTGTGTGTTTTTTTTAATTTACAGAATAGAATTTTAGAACGTTGAGAGGATTCTTTCAGAGGTCTTCCATTATCAGTCCTCAACTTACAGTTAAGAGCCTCATATCTCTGTTTTCTCTTTTTTGCTGATATTTCTACTTCTCTGGAATAAATGTTTTCATGTGATTTATTTTAGGTTAAGCATAGCAATAATTTTCATAAATCAATAATAGAGAAAACCAGCTGTGTAGAAGATAATTGCCATCTTCAGATTAATTATTAATCATAATTTATTACAATCTATTACCAAACTTAGACATTTCTTCACCCCATTACCTAGGTACTTCTTTGTTGTTACTTTCTCCCATAGTTTCAGGATTTTTTATAGTTTTTGCATTCTCAAAATGTGGTCTCTGGTCACCTACATTAAGTCATTTTGGGTGTTTTTATAAAGAGCAGATATATTGACCTCCCCAAACTCACAGGGATGAGAGAGCTACATACTAACAACTCCTTGGATCATGATTATGTATTATGTTTAATGAGAACTCCTGGATCTAATTAAACATTTGAGACTAAGTAAATCATTAAAATCTTTGAAATTTTCAGTTTAAAAAGCATTTTCACTCACACTGGTTAATGCAGTTTTCAATATAGTCCATTGAGCAATGGGCTACCAATAATCTCAACTAGATTAAAAGACTAGCAATGGCTTAAATAGACAAGAATACAGAGAGTCATATGGATTAGTAAATTTGTCTAAGACTTCTCAACAACAACACTGGGAAAGAAAGGCTCACATATTCTTCAAGCAAGAGCATTTTCTATTTCCACTGTGGACAGTAAAGGAAATTAATGACCAAATAAAACTTGGTGAAAAAGTAGGCCAAGCTATCTATTTCCATCACACAGCTATCATCAACATCAACATGATGACCATCGCTGACTGATAGGTAATAGGCACTTACCCTGTGCCAGGCTCTGCACTGGAAATCTATTTGCATTCTCCCATTTTAACATAGGAGAGTGAGGGTTAGAGCAGAAAATAAGATATTTTAAAAATACACTTCTAGTAAATAAGAGAGTGGGGACTTGAACCCAGGTGCGTTTGCTTCCACCATTCTTGTTCCTAACCTTTATGTTTAAACTACAGAGTCATAAACCAAAAGCAATTGCAAAATTAAAATAACAGTAAAATGATTTCATAATCATGTCTGATCATCAGCTCCAACCAATATCTGTTTAGAGATAGATTGAAGCCAAAGGTGATAAAGTAGATGGCTGGGGAGAAAAGCCAGGTAGATTACCAAAATAAGTAAATGAGTTGCTTCAGATATTTTACCAAAACAAAGCCACAGATTCAGCTATTTTAATTTTTCCACATTTTATGATTATCAGTGTGTGTATTTCCTAATTTTGCAAGTACATTTATCTGTAACAATTGATGGCATTCTGACTGGGTGGATGCCAGGACTGACCAGCAGACCCTTAGCAATGGATGAATGATTACTCTGACACAAGTTTCTGTGAAAGAGAGGGCTAAGGGACTGCCTGGCTAAAGGAACCAGACATCCCCATTCACCTGCCTCCTTAGGCTTTTATTGTAGCAACAACTTGAACTAATATTAACCTCTAGGTACTATCATCAGGGTATGTATCCTTGATAAAATAGATGTATCTATAGTGTCTTTTAAACAAGGACATTTAAAGAATAAACATAAATATTCCAGCAAAACATCCCAGGGCTCAGACTTGTTTGGAAAAGTCAAGGCAGGGTCTTCCACCTTCTGCAAGGTCCCCCTAGAGGTCTCCCACCTTTCAGAGAATCCTCCTTACAGACTTTCCAACCAAGTCCCATGCTTCCCCACAGGTGGATGTTTTAATCATCACCTGTGTGAGAATACAGGCATACCTCAAAAATCTCATAGGTTTGGATCCAGACCAGTCTCAATAAAGCAACTATCCCAATAAAAAAAGGCCACATAATTTTTTTTTGCTTCCCAGTGCATGTAAAAGCTATGTTTACATTATACTTTGGTCTATTGTGTGCATTATACCCTCAAAATGTACAAACCTTAATTTAAAAATACTTTACTGCTAAAAAATGCTAACCATTGTCTGAACATGTTGGAAAAATAGTGCCAATAGAGCTGCTCAATGTAGGGCTGGCACAAACCTTCAATTTGTAAGAAACATGGTATTGGCAAAGCACAATAAAAAGCAAGGTGCAATAAAAAGAAGTATGCCTGCACTACAAGAGACTAAATAAATTGCCATATCGCTTATTCTACACCACATAAAAGAGATATTTAAAAACCAAAATATGGGAGAACAGAATATCAGCTAACTAAAAAAAAAAAAAAAGGCAATAGAGTGGTGAAGGCCTGGGGCAGTGGTTGGAGGTGGGTTAGAAGGGCACAATGGTGGAGGGAGGGGACATATGTTACTTCCAATAAGGATTTAAAAAATAAAAATAGATTACCCCCCCCCCAAAAATGCAAGTGTTTCTGAAGTCAGGGAAACCTGAAACATGAATCTTTGGTTTTCTGACATTCTGAAATTGATGAGCATGATCCAGCATATAACTGAGTTGAAGCGTAAATAAAACCTAGAACAGAAAGAGGGGAGTAAGAGAAAACTGGTGATTTCATCATTTGTACAGACTTAAATTCTGAAAAGATCACAGACACTTCTAAAGGCGGGACGTGCCCATAGGAATGTTGTTCCATAATCTATTTTTTTTTTACTCTCTTCATAGAATGAATTAGAAATAAAGCCCCTATATATTTCTTCATCAAAATTAACTATATGAGAACATGTTTTAACTCTAAATGACTGTAATTTTCATTATGACTTTTCCATGTTGCTCATTTCTCTAATAGGAAATAGTCCTTCAAATTCCAAAAATCAAAATGAAAAAACAGAATTATTGCATGTGTAGGTGCATGTGTATATTGAATAGATTTCAGATTAAATCATGAAGTTAATTTTGATACATGTTTAAAGATATTTCTTGGTTCCACTATTAGCCTATGGTGATTTATATACTGAGGAAGGATACACAGGCATATGTATATCCATATCCATATCCATATCCATATCCATATCATATCCATATCCATATCCATATCCATATTCACATCCACACCCATATAATCTTAAATGCTTAAATAAAAATGTTACTAATGTGGCTATGTAATTTAATTGTTCTTGTTTTGGCACCAATTAAGAAGTCTGGGAGAATCTTCAGTAGCTAAATATTGGACAGAAGGCTTCTGAAAAATCCAGGGATTGCTGTCGGAAAGCAATTAAGCAGAAGAAATTACATTAGCAAAGAGCAGATGCCATATTCAACTCAGTCGCCTATTTTTCATGCAGTTGGGTTTCGCTGGTCTTTTATTTCCCAATAAACAAAAGATTGACAAACACCTGTCCCTTGCACAGCCAGGTGAGGTTGTTTACTTGAAGAGGAAGTAGAACACTACCAACAACTTGGCTCAGCTCTTGCAATTCAAAGTGCATTTCTGATGAAGGTGAAGAGAACATACAAGAAGGTGGGAGGTTCTTCCCCTTTTAGACTGAGCTTCAGTAATGTCCTCAGACAGTTTTACTTGTTTGTTTTTATTCTAAAATCATTCCAGAATGGCACATGTTTTGGTAACTAATACCGTTTAATAGTGACAACCGATTTTTCTAGATGACTTGTGCCCCTGTCAACATAACAAGCTTTTATTCTTCTTTGAATAAATCATAAATGAGAAAAACACTGAGCATAATTAGAATTATATGTTTTAATGTATCATAGAAATAACATTTTTATTTTAAAAACATGTTTGGCAGAGTAATTTTCTTATGTAATAAATCCCAATGGTGGCCAAATGTTAGGTACATTTTAAAATATGTTGAATATTATCATCATCAACAGATTTCAGAATTTTTTATTGTTTTTTTATTTTACTGTGACATGTATTTACTTTTCATATTTTTCATACTTGCACCTCCTCTACACAAATGTGCAGATGACTTTATCTCCTCTTTGACACTTTAAAAATGCCTTTCTGTTTTTCAATTTAAGGATTCATTTCACCATATGGTCTGTTTAGCCTGATAAACCCTCCTGCACATTATGAAATAATTGTAGCTGTGGAAAACCATTCATACCTCTGTAGTTAAGGTTATGTGAGGGTTTTTATGGGCACTGACCCCTTCTCCAATTCCAGGAATTTATCACTGAGCAGTCAATTTGTTTAAACCTGCAACCTGGCATATATGAACTCTTTGCCAATATGCATGTTGCACAAGAGAGCATTTTGGGTCACAAATGTGATGGTTTTATTCAAATGCATTCTTTGGGGAAGTTGAAATGAAGCAACCATCTATGTTACTTATTCATGCTGTCATAAGTAAAAGAACTGATATTCTCTCAAATTAAAACAGAATTAAGTATAAAATAAATATTCAAGGGCCTTACTAGTGTATAAATTAAATGCAATAATGCAGAGAGCAGATGCTAAAGTCAATGGGTGGGTAGGAACATCATTGCCTACAAAGAAAAGCATATTTTATTTTTGTGTAATTTAATTTCTACAGGAAATATGCCTTTAGCATTGCTAAATTTGCAGCCCTTGCTGTATTTTGATTTTATTCATATTTGTGGGACTTAAGTCATAAATACATACCATCTGAAATGTTGTACACAGTGAAGAAAAACAAAAAAAAATGCCAACTACCTCACTCTAAGTATCCAGGTCTCACTTTTCTCTCTCTCTCTCTCTCTCTCTCTCTCTCTCTCTCTCTCTCATTTTATATTATCCATGCCAAACAATATATTTGTTCTGCCACCTGGAATAGTTCCACCATCCTTTTTACCAATCCTATCTGTTTTTTAGAGCCCAGCTTTCTTATAAAGATAGATATATCCATGAATTATAATTAGCCATTTGTTCACTTGTCTACTAAAACTATATCACACCTAGTATGTGCCAGACCCTTTTCTAGGTGATGAGGTTCCTTAAGAATTATATGTTCCAGTGTTGGGAATAAACAAATTCTTAAATAGTAATTTATCTAAAGTATTTTTATTTAGTTAATTAAACACAATGACAAATAAAACATAAATTAGTATTTCCCACCTTAAATAAAATTTGGAAAAACTTTACTCAATGCCTTGTTCTCATTTCAGAAGTAACATTGTTCTATCCATGTTACATTATGTTCAGTAATTACTATACTTTATAATTATCTGAATTATTTAATTTTTTAAAAAATATATTTTATTGATTTTTTACAGAGAGGAAGGGAGAGAGATAGAGAGCCAGAAACATCGATGAGAGAGAAACATCGATCAGCTGCCTCCTGCACATCTCCTACTGGGGATGTGCCCGCAACCCAGGTACATGCCCTTGACCGGAATCGAACCTGGGACCCTTCAGTCCGCAGGCCGACGCTCTATCCACTGAGCCAAACCGGTTTCGGCTGAATTATTTAATTTTTGTGGCATTTTCTACATGATACTGAAATAGTCAACTGGGTGAGTGTCCTGATATTTAACCCAAGAGCTCAAGAAAAAAAGGCATGTTTTGTGAAATCTTTAACATAAATACTCCTATACTTTAACAGTATACAAATGCTTGGGATTAAAAAATTACTACCTCCAATTTAGACTATTTTCAGCTGTCCCACAGTATACGATAAATAGCTATTTGAGTGTCTGGATGGATATAACTTTTTGTGATTAGTTAACTTCTCTGACTATCCAGCGTCCACATTCCAATGGGACCCCTCTTGTTGACCATTCACATGTATGTCTCCTGGAGACACAATACCTTCCTGTGTGTGTGGAGCAGGGAGGATGGAGGGAGGAATAGCACACAAAAACTCAACTTCTAATGATTGTGATGGAGGCAAAGAAAATATCAAAGATTTAAGCAGTGAGTGGTCCTTTGCCAAAATATAGAAACTTTTAATAAATTTAGGGACAGAATTTCAAATAACTCACTGGGGAAGAGGTATCAATTCACTCTGTATTTAGTATGATTTTAAAAAAAATTAGTACCAAAAACAATTACTTTGTTATTATAAAACAAGTCACACTAGAAAGTTGAAAAGGCAGTTCAGTGTCAGGTGAGAATGCATAAGAGACAGATGGAAACTTGCTTAGGGCCAACCAGAGGCATTCGCAGGACTTCCTGGAAATAAAGTTTTAGAAAGAGACAGGGACCCTAGCCGGTTTGGCTCAGTGGATAGAGCATCAGCTTGTGGACAGAAGGGTCCCAGGTTTGACTCTGATCAAGGACATGTGCCAGGGTTGCAGACTTAAACTCCAGTAGGGGGTGTGCAGGAGACAACTAATCAATGATTCTCTCTCATCATTGATTTTTCTATCTCTTTCCCTACCTCTCTGAAATCAAATATATTTTTAAAAAAGAGAGAGACGAGGGAAGCTACTGTTTGTTTAAAAATGCTGAGATACACTTTTCTTTGCATAATGAATGTGTTGAACAATAGAAATAACAATAAAACCAATAGCTCATGAGGGTAATAAGCATAATGATAGCAGCACCTTGATATAGCACTTATGTTTCAGCTACCATTCTAAGCTCCTCAGAGATGGATTTACAAAATTATTAATGACTACAGGCCCGATGCATGAAATTTGTGTGTGGTTTGCCCAGGCCCTTGCAGCCCCAGCTTCATCCGGAAGGTCGTCTGGGAGGACGTCCGGAAGGATCGTTGGCTGTCCGGTCTAATTAGCATATTATGCTTTTATTATTATAGACTAGGGGCCCAGTGCACGAAATTCGTGCACTGGGGGGGGGGGGTGTCCCTCAGCCCAGCCTGTCCCCTCTCACATACTGGGAGCCCTCAGGGGATGTCCTAGTGATGGCTTAGGCCAGCTCCCCGCTCCCCCTGGGGAGCAGGCCTAAGCCGCAGTCTAGCCTCCCTTTGTGGGAGGTGACCGGGATGATCAGGGGAAGGCACCAGCCCCATCACCCCGCTGCTGCAGCCACTGCCAGTCACTGCAGCCACCAAGGTGTTTTGATCAACACGGACTCTGGTCTCTTCACCATGAAAAAATGACAACTTTCTTTAGGCATTTTCAAGATGTGTCTTTCATATAATAATAATTTCTTTATTTTTTTTATCCTCACCTGAGGATATGTTTCCATTGATTTTTAGAGAATGTGGAAGAGAAGGGAAAGACAGAGAGAAACATCAAAGTGAGAGGAACACTTTGATTGGTTGCCTCCTGCATGAGCCTTGCCCTGGGCCCCGGCCAGGGAGGAGCCTGCAACCTAGGTACATGCCCTTGGTCAGAATTGAACCCAGACCCTGCCATCGGCAGGCCAAGGCATTATCCATTGAGCCAAACCGGCTAGGGCAGGATATGACATTTCTTAGCCCTCCAGCTGCAGACCTTCGTTTTCTTCACCAGGAGTGTGGTGAAAAACCCTAGATCACCTTTTTGGATTCTTATTACCCAAGTTACTAAGAATATTACCAGTGGCATACAGGAAGCTTAGCCAATGAGCGGTCAGAAAAGGTGTTTCCTCTGTAGTTCACACCAATCACCAGATTGGCCCCTTGCCCAGGCCTGACGCCTCCACCAGAAGTGTCAGGCCTGGGCAGGGGACCCACATCACCCTCTTATCACCGGCTCCAACCCCTGCCCAGGCCTGACGCCTCTGGCCCAGGCTTCAGGCCTGGGCAGGGGACCCCCATCTCACCCCGATCACCGGCTCTGCCCTCGCCCAGGCCTGATGCCTCAGGCAGAGGCGTCGACCCCCATCACCCTCCGATCGCTGGCTCCGCCCCCCGCCCAGGCCTGACGCCTCTGGCCCAGGCTTCAGGCCTGGGCAGGGGACCTCCATATACCCCTGATCACCGGCTCCACCCCCCACCCAGGCCTGATGCCTCTGGTCCAGGCGTCAGGTCTGGGCAGGGGACCCCCATCTCCCCCTGATCACCGGCTTCTGGGCGGCTTCTGGGGCTTCTGGGGCCGGCCCTGCTTGCAATATGCAAATTAGCCACCATCTTTGTTGGTGGTTAATTTGCATATTGTGCTGATTACCCAATGGGAGGTGTAGCGAAGGTACAGTCAATTACCATGTTTGTCTATTATTAGATAGGATTATGAAGAAAATACTTATAATTTTTATTTTAGCTCTAAACATCTAGGAAAATGTATATCTATAATAATAAAAGCGTAATATGCAAATCGGCTCAACGGCTGAATAGCAAAACGACCATCCAGACGGCCTTTCAGACGACCTTCCAGATGACCTTCTAGATCAAGCCGGGGCTGTGAGGATGGACACTTTTATAAATTCCATTTGGTTTATATTTATGAGTATTTCTATTTGGTGCATTTCTAGAGTAGATATTCTGGGTTCTTTTATGTACATATATCCAATTAGTTATACTTCCACCAGCAGTGTACATGACTTCCCTTTGTTTCAGAGCCTGACCAACAATAAGCCTTTTTGAAAAATATTTATTGTTGAGAGTATTACAGATGTCCCCTGTTTGTCCCCATTACCCTCCTAACTCAGTTCCTGCTCTTCCCTAGCACTTCAACACCCTATTGTCTGTGTCCATAGGTAATGCATATCTATATATATAAAAGCCTAAGTGATCGTCTGACCCTTTGACCATTTGCCTGGTAGCTATGACATGCGCTGACCACCAGGGAAGATGCTCAATGCATGAGTGGAAATCACATAGGCATGGAAACAGGAACAGGCTGATGAATCTCAGAGGGTGGTGGGGAGGGGATTCGTGCACCAGTGGGGTCCCCTCAGCCTGTAAATTATTGTTTATTTCAGTTAGTGTATGCTTAATTTCTGACTGATCTTTTTTTCATGTCTTTGATATTCTCAATAATCTCCTTGAAATTCTCACTAAGTCCCTTCAAGCTCTCATTAAGATCCTTGAGCATCCTTATAATTATTGTTTTGAACTCTGTATTTAGTAGTTTGCTTGCCTCTATTTTATTTAGTTATGTTTCTGTAGACTTCCTCTGTTCTTTCATTTGCGTCATGTTTCTTTGTCTCCTCATTTTGTCTGCTTCCCTGTGTTTGTTTCTATGTATTAGGTAAAGCTTCTATGTCTCAAATTAGTAGAGAAGTCTTGTGTAGTAAGTGTCCTGTAGGGCCCAGTGGCTCAGCGTGTGTGGGCTGTGTGCAGTCTTGTTGTAGTTATGCCTTGATTGCTGTAGGTGTCACTGGGAGGAATGGACCTACAGGTCAATTGGCTGTGAGGACCAGTTTTGACTACAGAGGAAGATCTGCTGTGCGGGAGACACCCCAGGAACAGGACTTGCTTCAGTGGGGCTTTGGTGCTCACTGAGTCTGCCCCTTGAGTGTGTTGCTTGTGGATGTGTAGTGTTGTAATCTGGTGTGGTCTGAAGCTATCCACTGGGTGCACTGGCTCTGGGGCCTCCAGAGAGGTGCAAAGATAGCCACTGTCGGAAGCCACCCAGCAGGAGCTACAGAGTGATCTGCAGATGGCTGCTACTTGTATTGGGCTTGGAAGTGCCCAGGAGAGGCCAAGTTGTGAAGCAAGGTAGGTTGCTGCTACTGCCAGGCCTTGGCCCTCTTATTGAGAGGTATGGGGCATGCTGATGCCAGTTTATGCTTGTTTGAGAGATTTTATGAAAGTTTAAAGCCAGAGTCAGGACAGGCCATTCATATGCTGCTGAAAATGGATTGGATGGGGCTTCAAATTGAGTGGGGGTGGGGTCTCAGGGAATCTCCAGGGTGGAGCAAACAGTGCGAGCCAGGTTTGTGGAGACTCAGATATAGCACCTGCCAATCAGCTCTGCGACAGGGTTGGTGTCAGCATAGGAACAATGAACCTTTTGAGCACTCCTGTCTCAGGGAGAAAGCCACCCTTGAGTTCTTGCTCTGAAGCCAGACAATCTAGTTCCTCCCCCTCTGTTGCTGGATATCCCCAAGCTTCTGCCCCAGTGCTGGAGCTCAGCACTTACTTCACAACTTGGCCTTTCCTGGGTACTTCCAAGTCCAACACAAGTAGGGAGGCTAAGTCTGTGCACCAAACCTTTAAGAGGAAGTGCTGGGTCTCCAGTAGCCTCAGCCACAATCCCCACTGATTTTTACAGCCCAAGTTATGGATACTTCTCTTCCTGGCACTGGAAGCCTTGACAAAGGGGTCTGGTGTGGGGCTGGGACCTCTTGATCCTCATGGGAGGCCTCCACTGCTGAGATACCCCCCTGATTAAAAACACACCCTACATGGGTATTGGATCAGCCTGTCTACTGCCTCTGCACCCCCCCCCGCCCCCCACCACCACCAATTTAGATGCGTTTTCTTCTTTACTTCTCTAGTTGTAGGACTTCCATTCAACCAGCTTTCAAAGGGTTCTGAATGACGGTTGTTCTGTATTTTAGTTGTAATTCTGATGTCATGGTGGGAGGTGGTGAGTATTACATTTACCTACACTGCTATCTTAGTTCTTCCTCTGCCTTTTTTTAAATGTCACTTTACCTTTCCTGGTGAGAATATAGTGCACTGACTTGTATTGTTCTACTTAGTAATTAAATATCTTGTCTTCTGTCTGTGTACATTTGGATGTCCTTTTATGAAGCAACCACCCAAAATTCCCTTATTTTGCCCATTTTATTTCTATAGGATCATTTGTCTTAGTGATTTTAGTTCTCTTTATGTTCTCATTATGAACTATTTGTTGATCAAATATCCTCTCCCCACTTTGGCCTACCTATTCATTCTTCAAATGGTATCTTTTAATATTTTAATAAACACAAGTTTTCATTCTAAGGAAAAGTACATTATTTCTTATGAAATAAGTGTGTCTCAAGTCTTATATAATAAATATTTCTCTACCAGAAAATCATGAAAATTTTTCTCATATATATCTATACTAGAGGCCTGGTGCACTAGATTTGTGCACTCTGGGGGAGGGGTGGGCTCAGACAGGCCTGCGCCCTCTAGCAGTCTGGGACCCCTTGGGGATGTCTGCCTGCCAGAGGATTGGGCCTAAGCCAACAGACAGACATTGCTCTCCCAGTCTGGGGCTCTCACAGTCTGGAACCCATTGCTCCTTTCTGCAAGCCTGCAGTGGAGGTGGGAGAGGCTCCCACTGTAGCCGCTGCACTCACCAACCGTGAGTCTGGCTTCTGGCTGAGTGGAACTCCCCCTGTGGGAGTGCACTGACCACCAGGAGGCAGCTCCTGTGTTGAGCATCTGCCCCTGGTGGTCAGTGCACATCATGGCAACCAGTTGTTCTGCCGTTTGGTCTATTTGCAAATTACACTTTTATTATATAGGATATGTAGTGGTTTTATTGGTTCACTGTTTATATTTAGATTTAAAATTCACCCAGAATTATTTTTCATATATGGTATAGGTAGAGGTCAAGTTTTAATTTTTTAAATCTATTACTTCAACACTCTACATTGAATAGATCTTCTCATGGCTTTAAAATGCTAACTTAGTGTCCATACATATGTGCATTTATTTCTATGGCCTAAATTCTTTTTATATATGTCTCTAGCTGTACCAATGCCACTGTGTCATAATTAATGTAGGAATAAATATTTATATCAAGTGATATAAGTCCTTTTACTTTGTCTTCTTCATAATTTTCATGTTTCTTTTTGGTTATTGGCCTTTTAGCTTATCCAGTTACACACATGTGCTCATATATCTCACCACTGTGTTGTGATTTTGATTGAGATTTAATTGAATCAATAGATTAATGCTGGTAAAATTGAATATATTTGCAATGTTGAGTCTTCCAACCTATAAACATGGAATATCTCTTCATTTATTTATTTAATTTGCCATTGTTTTCTTTCAGAAAGTTTTGATAGTTTCTTTCTGCATTACTCAGACCTTGTTTGGCTGTTTCCCTAGTTATTGGGTATGTTTTCATGCTATTCTAAATGCTATCTGCTATCTCCTCAATTTTTTATTAGTACCTGCTGGTGCTGACACATAAAATTACAGTTGTCTAAAGTGACTGACCTTGTATTGAGCAGACTTGATAAACTTCATTATAAATTTGAATGCCACTATTTTCAAAAATTTCATGTCCATATCATACCATCTGCAAATAATGACAGGTTTATTTTGCCTTCCACCCTTCTTGCCTTTTATTTCAACATCTAGTGGATACCATTGTTTTGCTCCTTTTATCAAACAGAAAACCAAAAACATATTACCCATAAATATAATGCTCAATATTTGGAGGTATTCTCTTTCAGATAAAGGAGTTTCTTATTCATTGCTAATGTTCTGAGAGTTATTGTAAATATGATACACTTGAATAAATATATGATTTTACTTCTTTACTCAGTCAATGTGGTGAATTATGATTTTCAATTATACTATTTTCAATTAATCATATGATTTTCAAAAATCTTGCATTAAGTGATATCACTTGAGTCCTGGCCCATGTTCCTCAGACGGTAAAGTGTCTTCCTGTGCACTGAAAGGTTGTCAGTTGGATTCCCAGTCAGGGAACATGCCCAGATGGACGTTAGGTCCCTAATTGTGGTGTGTGTGGGAGGCAGCCAATAGATGATTCTCTCTCACATTTTCCCTCTTCCTTCTTCTCTCTCTCTCCAAAATAAATAAAACACATTTTTTTAAAATTAAATATTTTTATTGATTTTTTTAAATTAAATATTTTTTATTGATTTAAGAGAGGGAGGGAGAGAGAGAGAGAAGGAAACCTCAATTATTAGAAAGAATTATTGATCGGCTGCCTCCTGCTCGCCCCTCACTGCGGATCAAGCTGCAACATGGCATATGCCCTTGACCAGAATCGAACCCTGGACCCTTCAGTTCACAGGCTGACACTCTATCCACTGAGCCAAACCACTTAGGGCTTTAATTTTTTTTAATTGATGCAACTTGGTCATAATTAAGTATGATCTATTAATATGATTTTATTAATTTTGTTAATATTTTGTTCACCTTTTTTGTATCTCAGTGTATGAGTGATATTAATTTCCTTTTCATGCTCTTCATGAAAGATTTTACTGCCAGAAAATGTACTGGCCACATTAAATAAACTTTCAAGGCCATTAGTATTATTTCCTTCTTTCTTTTCTTCTTCAATCAGCTACTCAACATGTCCTTCTCTGTTCACAATGATTTTATAAAGTGACTAAAGGTCCGATGCACGAAATTCATGCAAGGGGCTCGGCCCCTGCTGCTGCTGAGGCCACCTTGGCCCCGCCACCGTGGCTTCGTCCAGAAGGTCATCTGGAAGGGCGTCCGGTCTAATTAGCATGTTATGCTTTTATTATTATAGATTCCTGTGTTTAGGGTTGTTTTAAAACATTATCTAACATTTTACAAATATAAAAAATCAATAGCTTTTCACACACAGAAAATAATTAACTAAAATAAAAATGTAGGGCAACCCATTTATAAAAGAAATAACATGTTAACTAAGAATAACCTCAGTAGGCTACACCAAGGAACAACGTAAAAATACTATAAAATTTGGCTTACCAAAAAGGTATAAAGTAATACTCAAATTAAGTATCATAAAAGATCTTTCAATTTGGAAAGATAAACTATTTTGAAAAGAACAATTCCTCTGAAATTATACATATTTGAAAAAGACCTTTCCTGAAAAATATGAAAACAAAATAAGAAAGTAAGAACAAAATTAGAAAATTTCAAAATCCTAACTATTATAATTCTAAGGCAGGCATAGCAGAGAAATAAGTTGAGTAGAAAATATATAAAAATACAATCTTTTTATTATTGTTCTTCAATGCCTCATTTTATATACAAACTTACTTTAAAAATGTAAAATCCATTTTGTATGTAAAATGTGGCAGCCCAAAAGAGTGCAGGGTTTGACTTATTTAATAAATGTGGCTAGAATATTGGTTTTATGAGAAAATATGTACTCACACAATTCCTAATCAAATTCTAGATGGGTTCAAGAGATAAAGAGAAAATCAAAGCATAGAAAGAGGAGGAAATGTTGATTAATATTTATCTGATTTCTAGGTGGGGAGAGACTGCTGAGCATAAAGAAATGAAACCTGATTTAGAGCAGGATTTGGTCATAGATTATTTCCAGTGACTGTGGGCTGCTTGGAAAAGGCAGAACCTGAGATAGGTGGATGGCAGATGCATTCAGGCAGGCGCTCAACCCAGAACTTTCAGAAGGACATACAGATCCCTCCCAAGTTACATTTATTGAGCAAGGAAATGCACAATAAAACTTCATTAGGTATCATCACTTTTAAGTGGCAATTTAGCAAAGATTGGTTTTAAAAAGGTACAATTCAGTGATGTTAAGAAGAATTTAGTATAATTTTTAAATAAAGGAATTTTGATACACTTAACCCTGGAAATAAACAGATTCAAAAAAAAAGTTGTCTCTATGTAGAAATTAGAAAGTCCTCTTAGACCCAACAAAGTATGTGAACTAAAATATAACTATCCTGGGGCAGACTGTTCTCTTTGTATGAGTCTGTTGAGGCTTTACATAGAATCTTTCATTATATACAGAAGCTAATGAATAGAGGCCAGATATGCAGCAGCTCATTATTTTTTTATTTTTTTATTTTTGTGTGTGTGTATGTTTTAATCTTCATCAGAGGACAGGGGGTGGGGGGTGGAAAGAGGGAGGGAGGAAGATAGAGAGAGAAAAAGAGAGAGAGAGAGAGAGAGAGAGAGAGAGAGAGAGAGAGAGAATGAATTGATCGGTTGCCTTCGATATGTGCCCAAACCGGGGATGAAACCTATACTCTAGATATATGCCCTGACCAGGAATCTTACCAGCAACCTTTTGGTGCACAGGGCAATGCTCAATGAACTGAGCCACTCTGACTGAGCTGTAGCAGCTGTTTTTTCATCTGTGTTGCCAAGGTTACTTTCTACCGTGGGAGAGTAGGAAAAAATTATTTTATTTTACTTATTACTGTCCATAAGAAATAAATAGCAAAATGACAGTTTTATCCTTTTTTAGGAGGGAAGGTAACATAAAGAAGAGTATCTCCTTTTTTTGATTTGACAAAATGATGGATATGTGTATAGAAATTCAGAATTAAAAAGAAACCAGCAGAACTTCAGGCATAGACCTGGAAAATGCCATACTCTCTCCCCTGCAGCTTGGTTTGTGGTAGAAGAGGCCAGAGACTATCCTTGTTCCATGCCTACCAAGAGTGAGATCTGGACAGTGTGGGCAGATGCTTAATTCAACCCTCAGTACACCTAGAATCTTTTCTTTCTGAGCCAGTTCAGTTTTCTAATTAGAAAATGTGGGATAGAAGTCACTTTCAGATGATGGAAACTAGTCATTCAATAGTAAATATAAGAGATACTTCAAATTCATGGAAGTGGAGCAAGAACCAGGAGGTGCCCATCCCACTTATTCCTAATAATTTTTTAATTGAGGTATAATCGATAGTTAAAAATTGTACATACTTAGGTACTATTTGGTGATTTGATAGATGTTTTGACATAATCACCACAATCAAAGTAACACCTCACTCATCCCCCATAGTTACCATTGTGTGTGTGTGTTTGTGTGTGGTGAGGTGTAGGGAGCAGCTCGGGGGTCAAGCCTCGGGCTGACCTGTGGCAGGGCCACAAACAAGTCCCAGCCTGGAGGGCAGAGCTCTCCTAGCATAATTAAGCCTGACCTTGTAGCCCTCCCTAATTCCTTCCTAAGTAGCTAATGGGCTGTGGGAGGTGCAGCAAGTGTTGCCAAAACAAGAACATTTGTATACATGTTAATCTACCCTTGTTTTAATCAGACTATAAAATAAAGCATCGGCTTGCAGGCTGGATTTTTGTGTCCTCATCCAGGCATGGAAGATCCACTGAGCCCCAGCTGTATACTCTTGTCTGTCTTTTTTTCAATCCTTCACCACCCCTCCTCAGGTTCACCCTTGGCCATGCTGGCGCAGCACAGTGAGGACTAAGATCTACTCTATCAGCAAACACCTGGGATGGTAACCACCTGCGTTTCAGATTCAGAAGGATGGGTGGTAACCTCTTCCTGGGGCACAGCTGTCCCTGGACCCAAAGTTCCCAGGTGACTACAAGCCTGTGTAAGTCCCCAGCCCAGGTCTCCTATGCCAGGCCTGCCTTTCACCCATGTCACATGCTCCAGTGCCCTTATTTTCTAGGCTTACTGGGTGGAAATCAGTAGCACCCAGTCAATTCTGCAATACTGACACCTGCATTCCCATCACTGGCCTTTGCTCAGCCAGGCCTGCACCCAGTTCACAACACATCAGCCTGCATCTTTTCAATGCTCCTTAAGTTGACCAACCCTCCCATGGCTTCTACCTTTCTGCATGTAATTGCTCTGTCTCCATAAAGCCGTCTCCACCCCTGTGCTAGCTCAGACTGCCTTTACATATTGTGTTACTGATTGAATGGTCTTATACCATTCCTGAATTTTTCCAGGTATCTTTGGTTTGTCTTGCCTTGGGAAAGGAGACTCTATTACATGTATATTCAGAATTATTTTCTCTACCTAACAGAATATAAACCAAAGGCTCATTGGGCATGCATTCAGAATGGGCATCATTTATCTTTCATGATTTAGGATTCTCCCCCTTCCTCCACCCTCAGAAGCTCTCTCCCACCCCAGACATCTAGCACCCTCTGAGCTCTCTCCCCACCCCACCTGCATTCATGGAGCTCATTTTTGAGAGTCTAATAATGGTCTCTGCTCCCTGGGCAGCTTCTGAACCAAACTTCTTTCTTCCCAATTCCCACCAAACCTTCCTGTAAATAATCTAATTTCACTCCTTCCATAGGTCATATACCTTCCTTCCCCTGTTACATCTTAACTATTCTCAACTAGAGAGAGTTTTATGTGTCTTCATTATTTGGAAGCTCTTATGTTTGTGAAAAGGAAAAGACTCACATTGTGAATCAGGTAATGTGTTCCCATAAAGGTGACTCTTGCTCCCCTGAAGTTTGTGAAGGCTCAACCCATTCCTGAAATCGAGTTGAATAAGTACAATGGTGTTTCCATTTAGGTTCCAAAAGCAATCCATTCCTACTCTAAAGTGCTATAAAATGTTAGTGGTATGAATTTAATAACAATGAAACAGGCAGCATAGTGAAGGATGCTGATGGGGTTTGAGTAAGATTAAAGAAGAAAATAAAAATGAGGGGATTTCAAATAACTTAGCATATTGTTACCACAACAAATACCTCTCCTCTTTCATTCAATGATAATAATTATAATAACTTTGCATGCATCCTGAAAATATATGCAAGTATTTAACCAACATATTTGCCTAAATAATAAAATATTTAAATGCAGAACATTTAAGTAAAGAAATTATGCATATGCTAAACATACATTGGTTGGAAACATTTATTTGTGATTTTTTTTCAAAGAAATAGATTAATGTTATAACCAATTTCAAGTGAGCTAAATCAAGCTTTATGTCATATATTAATTTCAAGCTCTAAATTTCCTCCGTTATGGAGTAGTGTACCCTTAAATCTATAAATGAAATGCTTAGAATGTTTTATTTTATTTTGACTTTCAAATAAAATTGAATAGTATGTAAAGTCCAAACTCTGAAATGTGAGAGCTAAGACTCACCATAGACAATATCGTTTTTTAGAGTAACATAACTGTACAATAAAAATAAATGCAATAAGATTTACCCAATTTAGAGTTTTATGTGAGGTAATAGTTATTACAGTATTTATGCATTAGTGAATTTGAAGCTACCTATATCTCTTTATATTAATAATAATTATTACAACTTGAAGCACACCCCATATTTTTTATTAAATGCAAAATATTAAAAGGGAAAGTGGCAAAGGCTATCTATACTAATAATAGAGGAATATGAAAATTGTCCATGACGCCATAAGGTAACGACCGAACAGCAGGGACCTGAGGCTGCATGGCACCTGGCCGGGGTGGGGGACCTCAGGCCGCGCCCCTCATCCGGCAGGGCTTGACAGGGGACCTCAGGTCACAACCCCAACCTGGCAACAGACCAGAGGACATGAGGTTGCACCCCCTGCCTGGTGGGGCTTGACGAGGGACCTGAGGCCACACACTCTGCACAGTGGGGCTTGACAGGGAACCTCAGGCTGTGCCCCCCACCCCAGCACTGGGCTGGGGGACCTGAGGTTGCACTGAGGGACTTAAGACTGCACATCCCCACCCGACGGGGCTTCATGGGGAATCTTAGGCTGCACCCCCCACCTGGTGGGGCTTTATGGGAGACCTGAGACTGCGACCCCCACCCAGCACCAGGCCGGGGGACCTGAGGCTGCACCCCCCCACCCAGCAGGGCTTGATTGGGGACCTCAGGCCATGCCCCCTGTCCCAGCACTGAGCCTGGGGACCTCAGGTCACACTCCCCACCTGGTGGGCATTGACAGGGGACCTCAGGCCATGCCCCCCACCCAGTGCCGGGCTGAGGGACCTGAAGCTTCACCCCCCAGCAGGAGGGGCTTGACGGAGGTGGGGCCAGCTGGGTCTGGGTCTCCTGTGTTTTCAAAGCATGTGCGGGTGGTGGGCGGGGACTTGACTCTAGGTCCTGCTGTATGCCCCAGACTCTGACAGGAGGGAGATTTTCATATAAATTTTACTAATTTTCTTTTATCTCTGACATTTCTATTACAGAGAAAGGGCAAATAGCAATCTTATCTAATAAAGGACAAAAAGGGTAATTAACCGTACCTCCACTACGCTTCCCATTGGCTAATCAGGGCGATATGCAAATTAACTGCCAACAAAGATGGCGGCCGGCAGCCATGCAGCTGAAGCGAACATGAGGCTTGCTTGCTCCAGTGATGGAGGAAGCCAAGGTTCCCCGCCTGCCGCAGCCCGGCTCTGAGCCCGAAAGCAACAATGTTGCAATTATAGAAGCTAATCAAACCCCAGATACCTGCTTTCAGCCAGCCGCGGCCTCAGCGCTGGGAGCGCCAGTGACGGCAACAATGTTTCAATTATAGAAGGTAAATAAATCCCAGAAAAAAAAAGAAAAGAAAAAAAGGAGAGGCTGGGAGCTTCAGTCGCCAGCCAGTCTGAAAATGGCCCTCAGCCCCTCACCCAGACTGGCCAGGCACCCCAGTGGGGACCCCCATCCTGAAGGGGGTGTGACCAGCTGCCAGCAGCCATCAGCCCCTCACCCAGGCTGGCCAGGCACCCAAGTGGGACCCCCACCCTGATCCGGGACACCCTTCAGGGCAAACCAGCCTGCCCCCATCCGTGCACCAGGCCTCTATCCTATATAGTAAAAGGGTAATATGCAAACTGACCCTAACAGCAGAAAGACTGGAAATGACTGGTCACTATGACACACACTGACCACCAGGGGGCAGACGATCAATGCAAGAGCTCCCCTCTGGTGGTCAGTGTGCTCCCACAGGGAGAGCTCTGCTCAACCACAAGCCAGGCTGATGGCTGCCAGTATAGCGGTGGTGGTGGGAGCCTCTCCTGCCTCCTCAGCAGCACTAAGGATGTCTTACTGCAGCTTAGGTCTGCTCCCAGCTGGCAAGTGGACATCCCCCGAGGGCTGCCGGACTGCCAGAGGGATGTCTGACTGCCATCTTAGGCCCAATCCCCCGGGGAGCATGCCTAAGCCAGCAGGTGGTCATCCCCCGAGGGGTCCCAGACTGTGAGAGGGCACAGGCCGGGCTGAGGGACCCCCCCCCCTGAGTGCACAAATTTTTGTGCACCGGGCCTCTAGTATTAAAATATTTCCTCTAATTAATTCCTTTTAATGTGCACGAATTTCGTGTACCGGGCCACTAGTCTATATATATAAAAGCCTAAGTGAGTGGCTGATCAGCTGACTGTTCAACCATATGACTGGTAGTTATGATACGCAATGACCACCAGGGGGCAGATGTTCTAACCTATAGCTATGATGCGCAATTACCATCCGGGGGCAGGTGCTCAATGCAGAAGCTGCTGAGCTGCCATGACTTGGCAGCTGTAGTTCTCTGATTATGCACCCAGAACCAGAGAGGAGGGAGCCTGATTCCAGGGTGTGTCATCTGAGAACTGCCCTCTTGCAATTCGGGACCCCTTGGGGGATGTTAGAGAGCCGGTTTCAATCCAATTCTCCCAGGCCAGGCCGAAGGACCCCACCGGTGCACAAATCCAGTGGGGTCTTCATTGAATTTGCTCATTCCAAACCATACTATTTTTCCCCAAATAGCAAACCAATGTTTAAAATCCAGGTATCAACACATATTTTATAAGATATCTACTTGCCCTTATAAAGGCATATTATTTTTAGTTCCCCTTTTTCTTTGGTATTTTTTAAATATCTTACAACATACAAATTTATTTCTGTAATTTAAAAAGCTTAATTTTCAAAACATTTTAAGAGGAATAGAATGTTAAAATAGCTGTAATGTAACTTCAGAGAACCAAGAGGCCAACTATGTGGGTTGTTCCTATAATATCTTGTGTTCCAGGATATAATAAGCATTATTTAATGGTCTATGTGATCTTTTAAGATCTATTTAGGTATAACTGAGAATTAAAATTTTAAGATATTTAAAATGTACCTATGTACCTTGTGGTGATTTGACATACATATACATGGTATACATGGTGAAAAGATTTCCCCCATGCCCAGCCAGCATGGCTCAGTGGTTGAGCATTGACATATGAACCAGGAAGTCACAATTCAATTCCCAGTCAGGGCACATGCCAGGGTTGCAGCTCATCCCCAATGTAGGGCATGCAGGAGGCAGCCAATCAATGATCTCTCTCATCATTAATCTCTCTCTCTCTCTCTCTCTCTCTCTCTCTCCCTTCCTCTCTGAAATCAATAAAAATGTATTTAAGAAATAAAAATTTCCCCCATAGAGATAATTAACACATCCATCACCTCACATATTTACCTTTTTATTTTTGGTGAGAACATTAAGTCCTACTCTCCCAGAACATTTTAATTGTATAATACAGTGTTATCACTGTAGTCATCATGTTTTACATTAAATTCTCAGACCTTATTAGTCTTGTAACTGAAAACTTGTGTCCTTTTACCAAACTCTCCCTATTTAATCCACCCCCTAATGCCATTAACCTTTTTTCTACTCTCTCTTCCTATTAGTTTAATTTTACTATTTTTAGATTCCACATATAAGTGATACCATGAAGTAGTTATCCTTCTCTGTCTGACTTATTTCATTTAGCATAATACCCTCAAGATCCACCTATATTGTGTAGATGACAGGATATCCTTCTTTCTTAATGGCTGAGTAATATTCCATTGTACATATATAGTATATTTTTTTCATTCATCTGTTGATGGACACTTAGATTGCTTCCATGCCTTGGCTATTATATGAATAACACTGCAATGAACATGGAAGTGCAAATATCTCTTCAAGATAATGTGTTTTTGGGGTTTTTTCCTTTGTACATATACCCATAAGTGGAGTTGCTGGATCATATGGTAGATTTATTTTTATTTTTTTAAGAATCTCTATATACTGTTTTCCATGATAGCTGTAATAGTTACATTCCCATAAACAGTGCAAAAGGGTTTTCTTTTCATTACATCCTTGCAAGCATTTGTTATCTCTTGTCTTTTTTATAATAGACATCCTAACGGGTGTGAGGTGACATCACATTGTGGTTTTAATTTGCATTTTCCTGATGATTAGTGATGTTGAGCATCTTCTCATGTACCTATTGATATTCTGTATGTACTAGTATTTTGGGCCTATTTTGAATTATATATTTATTTTTGTTGTTAAGTTTCATAAGTTATTTGTTTATTTTGGATTGTTAGCCCCTTAGCAAATATGTGCTTTGCAAATATTTTCTTCCTTTCAGTAGGTTGCTTTTTCATTTGTTGATAGTTTTCTGTGCTTTGCAGAAGCTTTTCAGTTGGGTAGTCCCACTTGTTTATTTGTTTCTTTTTAATTTTTTAAAAAATATATTTTATTGATTTTTTAAAGAGAGGAAGGGAGAGGGATAGAGAGTTAGAAACATCAATGAGAGAGAAACATCTTGGCCAGAATCGAACCTGTGACCCTTCAGTCCACAGGCTGACACTCTATCCACTGAGCCAAACCAGTTAGGGCCCCACTTGTTTATATTTGCTTTTGTTGCCTCTCATTTGGTCTCAGATTTTCAAAATTTATCAAGATTAATGTCAAGTAGCTTGACTCTTATATTTCCTTCTAGGAGTTTTTTGGTTTCAGGTATTACATTTAAGTCTTTAATTCATTTAGAGTTTATTTTTGTATAAGGTAGTGGTTCAGTTTCATTCTTTTGCATGTGGCTGTCCAGTTTTCCCAACACCATTTATTGAAGAGATTGTCTTTTCTGCATTGTATATTTTTATTTCCTTTGTCATAGATTGATCAACCACACATACCCAGGTGTATTTCTTAACTCTAGATTATGTTCTATTCATACATGGGTCTTTCTTATTTTTTTAACTTTATTTTTATTGTTAACACTATTACAGATGTCCCCATTTCTAAAATTTATATGGAAACACAAAGGGCCAATAATAGCCAAAACAATCGTGAGAAAGAATGAACAAACCTAGAGGCACCACACTTCTTGATGTCAAGCTACACACCAAACTATAGTGATAAAAACAGTATGGTATTGGCATAATAGAGTATGTCAGGGGTTTGGTGGAGAGGGCAAGGGAGGGTAAGAATGGGGGACATATGTATTACTACCAACAATAAAAAAAACTTAAAAAAAAGAAAATTTGATATGGGGGGTGGTGAGGCCTCCAGCTTTGTTCTTCTTTCTTAAGATTTTTTCAGGTATTTATAGTCTTTTGTGTTTCCATATAAATATTAGAATTTTTTTCTGTTTCTGTAAAAAATGTCCTTAGAATTTTGATAGGGATGGCATTTAGCTTATGGATTGCTTTGGGTGGTATGGACATTTTAACACTATCATTTATTCTAATCCAGGAATATAGTATATATTTCTGTTTATTTGTGTCCTCAGTTTCTTTCATCAATGACTTCTAGTTTTCAGTGCACAGGTCCTTGGTTAAATTTCACAGGTTTCTGGGAGGTCTGATGGCCAGGCACTCTGGCTTCTCGGATCAATGCCAGACACTGTGTCTGGAGGTTCAGACCTGATGCTGGCTCCCTCCCAGTTTCTGAGGGCCAAATCCTCTTGGCTAATATCTTCCCTCCACCCCTAGACCATTTGGTAGACCATAGCAACCTGTAAGAAAATGCCAGAATACCCCCACTGTGATGTCTTAAAGATATGTTCTGAACCATTTGCTTTATAAAGGTTACAATATTTTTTTTTTTAATTAGAGCACTAGACAGGTGGCAAATGAATCTTTCCTGGGTTCAAATATCTTGAGATGGGCTGGGTGATGTAACTATTCTGGACTTCATATGTTACTTAGTTTTTCTAATATGAAGCACTGTGTTGAGGTAACATCTTCAGACTTTTCTAATATGGAACACTGTGATGAGGTAATCATACATTTAAACCAGGTGGGTAAGATATTAGCAGAGGTGAATTTAGGTAAAGAGGACTCAGCGTGTCTCTTCTGTGTCACCCTCAGTCTTCTTCAACTGCAAACAATCATCAATTCAAATTCACTCTCCTCCTATTAGATTCTCAAGATATTGGACAATGTTGGGTAAAGAACAGACAGGAGAAAGTTCTGCAAGGCATGGACTTGATTACTCCCCCTGCACAAGATAAAATTCCACAATAATGCTGACCGCTTCAGAATCTCTGTCCACTCCTACAGCAAATTTGTAATTGAATGATTTTTTAAAATTAATTTCTTGAACTATTGCTCCGATGGAACCTCTGCAGCTGTCTTGGACACAGTGGTCCTCTTATACTAGGTGTACTGGTTAAGAATGGCAGATTTTGTAATCAAAGAAACACAATAATTTCAAGAGAAACATCAAAAGTGCTTTATTCAAAGTAATGTCCATCGCTAGCTACACATTTCCCCATATTTCAGGTAATTCGTGGATCCCATCCCAATAGAACTTTTCTTGTTTTGAGGCAAACCATTCAGAGACCCAATTTTCCACTTCTTCATATGTTTTGAAGTGTTGCTGAGAAAGTGCATGTGCCATTGATCGGAACAAGTGGTAATCTGAAGGAGCAAGGTCTGGTGAATATGGTGGGTGGATTAATACTTCCCAGGCAAGATCTTTTAATGTGTCTTTAACTGGTTTTGAAGTGTGTGATGGTGTGTCATCATGAAGCAAAATTACTTTGCCGTGTCTTCTGGAACATTCTGGTCATTTCACAATCAAAGCGTGGTTCAAATTGATTATTTGTTGTTGGTAGCGATCAGTATCAACAGTTTCACCTGGTTTTAGAAGCTCATAATACACCACAGCTTCCTGATCCCACCAAACGCAGAGCATTGTCTTCTTTCCGAAGCGATTTGGCCTTGCAGTCAATGTTGATGGTTGACCTGGATCAACCCATGATTTTGTGCATATTTGGGATTCTCAAAATAAATCCACTTTTCATCGCCAGTCACAATTTGATGCAAAAAAGTCTTTCATGCAATTGAAGCAACATTTTACTGATGACTTTTCGGTTGTTCATTTGTCTTTCGTTCAGTTGATGTGGCACCCATTTTCCTTCCAATAAAATCTTTCCCATTGCTTGTAAACCAGGGGTCCTCAAACTATGGCCCACGGGCCACATGCAAATACAAATATTGTATTTGTTCCCATTTTGTTTTTTTACTTCAAAATAAGATATGTGCAGTGTGCATAGGAATTTGTTTATAGTTTTTTTTTAAACTATAGTCTGGCCCTCCAACGGTCTGAGGGACAGTGAACTGGCCTCCTGTTTAAAAAGTTTGAGGACCCCTGTTGTAAACGATCGGAAATCGTTTGCTAAGCAACGTTTAATCTTTCTGCAAGTTGTGTTTGAGTTTGACACACATCTTCATCCAATAATGCTTGTAGTTGTTGGTCTTCAAACTTTTTCGGTTGACCTGGCCGTTCATTGTCTTTCACATCAAAATCATCACTTTTAAAGTGTTTAAACCAGCGATCACAAGTATCTTGAGATGGAGCATGTTCACCATAAGCTTCCCGAAGTATATGATAACTTTTTCTTCAAAATAAAGTAATGAATTAAAACTTCCTGCAAATGCTCTTTTTTTGGCACGAAATTCGACATTTTTAAGCATAAAAATATCTATGATGTTAACACCTTCAGCAAATTTGACATAGGAAGTTTTGAAACTTGATGTCAATACAACAAAATAGCATACATATCCAATCGCATATTATCAACATATGTGTAACTCCATCTATTGAAAAAAATCCGCATTATTAACTGGTACACCTAGAAGATGTTATAACTGTTTCAGGTTAGCCTAGCAAGGGGGCTGGCATTTGCTTAAACATTTGTTCTGGTAGAAAATGGGACTTCTGTGTAGTAATGAGAAGGTCAAGTAACAATGGAAATGCTTAACTGACTAGAAAAATTAAGAGAAGAGAAACACATTGGCTAAAACATAATTCTATTATGTAAGCATTTAAAATACTCTTCAGAGCATAAATAATGTAATTAATTCTAGAACTATTATCATTAAGTATTTAATTTGTGCTTACTTCCTATTCTAATGTTGAAACTCATTGACAGAAAGAAAAAAAAATAAAAGAATAGGGTTTACCATTATGCAATTAAAAACATAGTGAAAATAATTTGAAGTGCCATTCTACTCAAAGAGTCCTAGAAATGGTCACTGCTTTCTCAGACAATAGAGTGGCCTTCTCAAACTGCATGATGCTAACATATTAGAAAAAGTGCATTTATTATAGCTTCTTACCAACCTAGGTGACTCTGATTTAAAGTCATGCATTCTAATGTGTTTTGACAAGTAAATTGCTTGCCTTTTTTCCATGATAGCCAACCACATAAATAATGCATGCATGGTAATAGCAAGAGCAATAATGTAAAAGTCAAGCACAGGGCACCTGCAGCATGTTAATGCTAAAGGGGTTTCAGTCTTTGAAGAAGCAACCCAAAGAAAGCTGACGTACCTAAAGCCAGACATTTTCCTGTGATATGGCTAAGGTTTAACTTCCTTTTCCCTCCACCACATCTCCCCAGTTTAAGATATAAATACTTTTTTTTAGAAAATATTAAGATTCATGATATCGTTTTGACTTTCATAAAATAGTTGATTTTACTTGGAGTTATCTTGTGAATATTACAATATGGGACAGCATCCTAAAAATAATGATCAAGGTAATTGTATAGCACAGAAGGTAATTTTATCCTAAATCTACTACAGTGGTCAATCCTTTTAGATATCAAACCATAACATAAAACAAAACAAAAGTTGTCAAAATTATTCTTCTTTATCTTCTGGGTAGTTTATGGTACACATCATTCTTCCTTATTTTCTCTACCATTGTCTTCAGTTCTATACATTTTGGGTCTAATTTGAATTAACAGAATAATGTATACACCTACTCAAACCACTATAATTATCACCATCAACATCACCATCAACATCATCTTCATCATCATCATCACCATATCATAATCACTACCATTGTTATCACCATCATAAGAAAATCATATATATATGTGTATATATATATATATATAGATAGATATATATATGGAGAGAGAGAGAGAGAGAGAGAGAGGAGGAGGATTAAATAAAGAATAAAGGTAAAAATGAAAAAATGAATTATTTTATTTTTCTAATACTTAATTTGCTCTATGATAAAATTATGTTCAAAATAACAATGATTAGGTATTTGATGATTATATCTTATAGATAAGTGAAATGAAGAACAGAAGTGGTAGAAGGAATGGGAGAGAGAAATTAGGAATACTTTGTTACAAAGTACTTGTACTACTCATGAAACAATAAAGTGTTATTTGAAAGTTTACTTGGATTAGTTGTATACACAAACTGTGGTGCAAACATCAATAAAGTAAAAATAGAAATATAATTAATTGCTATAAATGGAGAGAAAGTGGAATAATATAAAATAATTAAAATCACAGAAAGCAGAAAATTAGAAGATAAAAAAGAAAAAACAGTGACAACAAATAAAAACTAATAAATATGGTAGATATGACTCCAACTATATAAGTAACTTGAGGCCTGGTGCATGAAATTCATGCATGAGTAGGGTCCCTAAGCCTGGCCAGCGATCAGAGCCTATCGGGGCTTTCCAGCTCCCAGCCAGAGCCTTTCTTCCCAGGCTGCTGGCTCCCGGCCAGTGCCTTCCTTCATTCCGTGACGTCCCCTGGTGGTCAGCACACATCATAGCAAGCTATCAAACTCCCAGTCTCCCAGTCAAACTCCTGAGGGGGACAATTTGCATATTAGGCTTTTATATATATAGATAATTTTAAACATCAATGGTCTAAATACACCAATTAAAATACAGAGACTGTCAGAGTGGATCCAAAATGTGACCCAACTATATAAAATACAGAGACTGTCAGAGTGGATCCAAAATGTGACCCAACTATATGCTGTTTATAAGAATCCTACTTTAAATATACATTGCTAAATTAACAAACAGAGCAGACATCAAAGCAAGTAAAATTATCAGGTAACAAACAGAGCAGACATCAAATCAAGTAAAATTATCAGGCAGAATCTTTAACATGTATGTGCCTAACAACAAAACATCAATTACATAAGTCAAAAACTGACAGAACAGCAAGGAGAAATTGATGCATCTACTCCCATAGTTGGAGATTTCAACACCCCTATATCTGTAATGGAAAAATCAGTTGAGAGGTCAGAAGATTAGTAAGGACATAGTCAAACTGAGTAGCATGATCAATCAACTGGCTATAATTGACATCTATACATTATTTCATCCAACAATAGCAAAACACACATTTTTCTCAAGCTCACATTTAACATTGACTAAGACAGATCACATTCTGGTCCATAAAACATATGTTAATAAATTAAAAATAATAGAAATCATACAATGTGTGATTTCAAACTCCAGTGGATAAAACAGAAAATAAGCTACAGAAAGTAGCTGAAAAACCCAAAATGCTTGGAAATTAAATAACACACTTCTAAATACCACATGGATCAAAAAGAAAATCCCAAGATAAACTTGAACTAATTGATTTTGAACTAAAATAAAATTAAAATATAACTTAGCAAAATATGTGGGATGTAGCAAAAGCTGTGCTTAGAGGGATATTAATGCATCTTAGAAAACAGAAAAATCTAAAATCAACAATCTAAACTTCTACCTTCGGAAACAAGAAAAAGAAGACATAGTGGATATTATGCTAAGTGAAATAAGTCAGACAGAGAAAGACAAATACTGTGTGATTCCACTTTTACATGAAATCTAAAAAACAAACAAACAAAACCCCAAAACAAGTGAATAAACAAAATAAAACAGAAACAGACTCACAGATATAGAGAACAAGCTGATGATTGCTAAAGGGAAGGGGGACAGGGAATTGAAGTAAAAAAATAAAAACTGAGATAAAAGAGCAATAATGCTTAAACTGAGTCACTGAAAATAATTTAAAAATTTCTAGTAGGATTACTCAAGAGAAAAGGAGAGATAGCCTATATAAATAATAACATAGAAGATAAGAGAATATAATGAATAGAATACAAAAATAAGCTGGGAAATGAAAAAAGAGTTTTAACAGAAAATATATAGGTGAAATAATAATGGTTTAAATCAATAACACAAACTTCTATGAATGTTTTATGATTTCAGGAGGTTTTATATAATATTTTGAGTTGCTTCTAATTTTCTATTTTAAAACAATACATATAAATTTGTTTCAAAAAAATAAATAATATAAAATACTGTTTTAACTATAAAAGAAAAGAAAAGGAAGCCCTGACCAGTGTGGCTCAGTTGGTTGGGCATTATCCCATGCATTGAGAGGTTGCTCCTTGGATTCCTGGTCAGGGAACATGCCCAGGTTGCAGGTTTGGTCCCCGGTAGGGGCCCTGTAGGAGGCAACCAATCAATGTTTCTCTCTCATCAAGGTTTCTCTCTCTCCCTCTCCCTTCCTCTATCTAAAATCAATTTTAAAAAATGAAAGAAAAGAAAGAGAAAATTAAATCTAAAATAAACAGAAAAATAAATCAAAACATAAATCATGAAATTGAAAACAGGAAATGAATTGAGAAAATGTCTTTGAGATGACCAATATAATTGATAACACTTTAGCCAGGTAACTAATATCAAAAGAGAAAAGACACCAATTACTAGTATCAAAAATAAAAGAGAAAACAATTCCATTGACCTCATGGGCATTAAATGAATCATAAAGAAATATAAATAACTATATGCCCACAAATTTTATAACCTAAATAGAATGAATCAATTCTTTGAAATACATGATCTTCCCAAACTCAAACAAAAAGAAATACAATCGCCGAAACCGGTTTGGCTCAGTGGATAGAGCGTCGGCCTGCGGACTGAAAGGTCCCAGGTTCGATTCCAGTCAAGGGCATGTACCTGGGTTGCGGGCACATCCCCAGTAGGAGATGTGCAGGAGGCAGCTGATCGATGTTTCTCTCTCATTAATGTTTCTAACTCTCTATCTCTCTCCCTTCCTCTCTGTAAAAAATCAATAAAATATATTAAAAAAAAAGAAGAAATACAATCATATTAGGTCTATATGTATTAAAGAAATTGAAAGCATAATTAATATTACCCCCTAGCAGAACCCTTTATGACCAGATGAGTTTACTGATGGATTCTTACAAGTATTTAAATAAGAAATTATACAAATACTCAACATTGTGTTCCAGATGACAGAAGCAGAGGGAATATATAAAGCTAGAATTACCTAATATCAAAACCAGAAAGACATTTAAAAAAAGAAAAGCTATGGACTAATATCTCTCATGAACATAGATGCAAACAACCTTAACAAATATTAGCAAATCAAATCAAATTAGTAACATTTAACCCCACCATGACCAAGTAAGATTTATCCAGGTACACAAGACTCATTCAATACTCAAATTGTAATTAATGTAATCTGTCACATCATTGCCATTTCACAAATTCAACACCCATCCTATATAATAAAAGGCTAATATGCAAATTGTCCCCATGGGCGAGAGTTCAATCAACCTGGAGTTAGACCACCAGGTCTAACTGTGCTGACCACCAGGGGCCAGTGTGGAACATGGCGGGCTTCAGTGACTCGGCACTGGCTGTGGGCAGCAGTGGAGCTGGCCCCGATGGGACCTGATGAGAGCACGACCTTGGTGGGATGGTGGAGCAGGCCAAGGCGGGTGCGAGCAGGGGCCCCGATCGCTCCACTGGTTGCCCCGCAGGTTGGCCCTGATCGTTGACCAGGCCTAGGGACCCAAACCCATGCACAAATTTCATGCACTGGGCCTCTAGTTTATCATAAAATCTCTCAGTAAGTTAGGGATAGAAGGAAACTTCCTCAACTTGGTAAAGAACTTCTACAGAAAACCTACAACTAATGTCAAACTTTCTTTTTTAATTTGTATTAAATTTTTGGGGTGGTAACATTGCTTGACAACATTATATAAATTTCAGATGTATAATACAAAATCTGTATACTCTATTGTGTGTTTACCACCCAAAATCTAGGTTTTTTTTCTATCACCATGTATTTGATTCCCTTTTACTCTCTCGACCTCCCCCCACCCACCTTTGCCTCTGGTAACCACCGTTCTGCTCTCTGTACCTATGTTTGTTTTTTGGTTGGTTTGTATGTTTGTTCATTTGTTGTTTTTTTAATAGTGGGGAGTTATGCTTTACCACTGAGGTCAGGAGCAAGGAAAGTATGTCCCCTTCTTACAACTAATTTTCAACATTGTAATGGAACACCTAAGTCAATGAGGAAAAAAAATGAAATAAAAGATACAGATTGAAAAAAAAAACACACAAAAACTTTTGTTAGCAGATGATATGATTATCTACATAGAAAACCCCAAAGAATCAATTTAAAAAGTCTGGAACTAAAAAGCAATTTTAGCAATGTTTCAGAATACAAGGTTAATGTAGCAAAGTCAATTAGTTTCCTGTATATGAGCAATAAACATTAGGAATTTAAAATTTAAAACATAATTCCATTTACATTAGCACCAAAAGAATGAAATACCAAGGTATAAATCTAATAACATATGTAAGATCTATATGAAAGTAACTTAAACTCTGATGACAAAAAAAAAAATAAGAGAACTAAATAAATAGTTATTTGTCATTCATAGATAGGAAGATCCAGTTTCTACCAATTTGATCTATAGATTCAATGCAATTTCACTTAAAATACCAGAAAGTTAGCTTGTGGTTGTTGACAAATTGTTTTAAAGTTTATATGGAGAGGCAAAAGACCCAGAATAGCCAACAAAATACTGAAAGAACAGAATTAAGTTGGGGGACTGACACTGCCCAACTTCAAGACTTACAATAAGCTACAGTAAGACAGCATGGTACTGGCAAAATAGGTGAGTGGATCAGAATATAAACCAAAAAATAGACCCACATAAATATAACCAACCAATCTTTGACAAAGACAGTTTAATGGAGTAAAGACAGTCTTTTCAATAAGTAGTACTAGAACAACTAAACATCACATGCAAAAAAATGGATCTAGACATAGATCTTACATTAATACAACATTAAATCAAAATGGGTCTTATAAAAGTTTTATAGATAACTAAAAGAAAATTTATATGACTTTATGAATATGGCAATTACTTTTAAAATACTCCACCAAAATCATAATTCATAAAATAAATATTTAAAATTGATAAGCTGGACTTCATTCAAATTAAAAATTTTGCTCTGAGAAATTATACACTGTCAAGAGAATGGGAGGACAAGCTGCCACAGATTGCAAGAAATTATTTGCAAAGGAAACATCTAATAAAGGACTGTCATCCAAAATGTACAAAGTGACCTTAAAATTTAACAATAAGAACATAAACACCCTGCCCTGACCGGTTTGGCTCAGTGGATAGAATGTCCGCCTGTGGACTGAAGGGTCCCGGGTTCGATTCCAGCCAACAGCATGTACCTTGGTTGTGGGCACATACCCAGTAGGAGGTGTGCAGGAGGCAGCTGATCAATGTTTCTCTCTCATCGATGTTTCTAACTCTCTATCCCTCTCCCTTCCTCTCTGTAAAAAATCAATAAAATATATATCTTTTTAAAAAAAGAACATAAGCACCCTGATTTAAAAAAAAAATGAGTCAAAGACCTTAACAAACACTTAGACAAAGAAGATATGCAGATTGCAAATAAGTGCATGAAAAGATGCTTCACATCATAAGTCATCAGGGAAATGTCCATTAAAATGAGATACAACTACTTATGTATTAGAATGGCCAAAATCTGGAACACTGACAACACCAAATGCTGATGAGCATGTGGAGGAATAGGAACTCTCATTCATTGCCGGTGGGAATGAAAAATGGTTCAGCCACTTTAGAACTCAGTCATTTCTTGCAGAATGAAACATATTATTACCATACTAGAGTCCTGGTGCACGAATTCGTGCACGGGTAGGGTCCCTTGGGGTGGCCTGTGGAGATCAGGCTCCAGCTTGTGCACCCAGCCTCGCAGCCCTGCCTTGGCCTGGTGCCACCCCCTCACCTGCTCCACCATCCTGCCTATGGGGCGATCGATTGGGGCCAGGCCCCCGCCCACCTCCTTCAGGGCCTGGGAGCCAAGCAGTGGCCCTGCCTCCCGCTGCTGCTCCTGGTCACTGTCTGTGGGGCAATCGGCAGGGCGATCGGGCCTCCACTCACACCCTCCTTGGCCTGGTGCTGCCTGCTCACCTGCTCCACCATCCTGCCATGATCCTGCTCTTGTCAGGGACCATCGGGGCTGGCAGCGCCTCCACTGCTGCCTGCTGCCAGCATCGCATTGCCTACTCCTGCCATGTTCTGCACCGCCCCTTGGTGGTCAGTGCATGTTATAGTGAGCGGTCGAACTACTGCCCAAGGGGGCAATTTGCATATTAGCCTTTATTATATAGGATTATTATATAGGATGATCCAGCAATGTGATCCTTGATATTTACCCAAAGAGTTGAAAACTTACACTCACACAAAAACCTGCACCGGGATGTTTATAGGAGTTTTACTTATAATTGCCAAAACTTGGAAGCAACCAAGATGTCCTCCAATAGGTGAATGGATAAATAAACTGTGGTCCACCCAGACAACGGGATAGTATTCAGCTAAAAAGAAACGAGCTGTCAAGCCAGGAAAAGTCATGGAGGAACATTAAATGCACATTACTAAGTGAAAGAAACCAATCTGAAAAGGCTATATCTTGCATGACTCCAACTCTATGACATTCCAGAAAAGACAAAATTATGGAGAGAGCAAAAAGGTCAGTGGTTTCCAGGAGTGTGGGAAAGGAAGGATGAACAGGTGGAACACAGAGGGCTCTTAGGGCAATGAAACTACTCTGTCTGATACTATAATGGTGGGTATGTGTCATTGTAAATTGCCCAAACACATAGAGTCTACAACACCAAAATGACCCAAATGTAAACTATGGATTGGAGATGACAAGAATGTGTCAATGTAGATTTATCAATTGTAACAAACTATCATCCTGATTTGGCATTTTGATAATGCAATGGCTACACTGCCTGTGGGAGGGGTAGTGTGCTTTCTGCTGTGAACCTAAAACTTCTCTAAAAAACAGTCTACTAGGTATTCATTTAACACACAGAAATCTAAAGTAGAAATCTTTGGCAAATCTATATATTTTTATGTAATACACAAAACATTTTTATTTACTAAAAATAAGACTATATTGATTTGTTAGGGAAGCAATACATTTTAATAACAGCTGTGTTTTTCAGAAACTGAAATGCCCTTTTGATGACTATCCAACTTTGATTTTCTTTCTTATTTTTCTAACATTTGTGTGTCTTACAAGATTCAGCTTATGAGACTATGGTTTCCATCATCTGCACAGCGTGTGATGCTATCTTATGCAATGATACTGAGCCTAAATCTATCTACAATCTGTTGTCTTAATAACAACAAAAATGCATTAAGCAAATGGACTAAAATGGAATTACTGCCACAGACGCTGATTTCCTCAGCTTTCTGTTTTGTATTTTTAATATCAAGCTGCCAGCATTCTTCCCTGATCAGGTTTATCAATGAGTAATTAATTACAAGTGTGCATTTTAAGTGTTCATATCCTTCAACAAAGAAACACATTACTGCCTAAATTTCTCCATGTGGCTCTTTGAAACACTCAATAAATAAACCAACTTTTGCCCAGCCGGTGTGGCTCAGTGGTTGAGCATTAACCTCTGAATCAGAAGGTCACAATTCGATTCCTGGTCAGGGCACATGCCCGGGCTGCTGGTTCGATCCCCAACGTTGGGCATGCAGGAGGCAGCCTATCAATGATTCTCTCTCATCATTTATGTTTCGATCTCTCCCTCTCCCTTCCTCTCTAAAATCAATAAAAAATATATTTAAAAAAATAAACCAAATCTTCACTTTATCAGAAAAGTTCCCATTGCAATTGATGCTCTATTTGATTCTTGCAAAATTACTCATGTGCAAATTTACTTCAACTATATCTGCTTGATCCAGCTTAAACATATGTGCCATTGGGGCTTGCTTCAGACTGACACACTGACATATGGTCATGTATTTGTCCTTGATAAATGGTGTGATTCCACATAAGGTTAATATGGGTCTTCTAACAACCATCAACCCTATAACCTATACAGGCTGCTCACATTCTGAGTTGGGGTGTGCTTCATAGAATCCAGAAACTGCATAAATAGGAAAAGTAACAACAAAAATAGTGAAGGTAATACATAAGGCATAAGAAAAAAGGAAATTGAAATATCAGAGAAGAAAATAATATAAATGTATTATTCCTCTGTTCAGATGATGGATGGTTTGATGCATATTATTCTCTATTCATTTAAATGTATGGTAAAATTTACATTTTATAAAAAATAAGCTCTATTTTTTCCATCTTATAATTTTCAACTACCGAACTATAAGGAGTCAATCTGCAGTTCTTGGACAGAGATTGCTTCAGTTTTGCTCTACAGTTAATAATTACAAGCTGATTGGCCTTAAATATGTCCCTAGACCTCTGATTATTTCCTCAGGATGAATGTCTAATCTACTATAGGGAATCAGTTGAAACAAAGAAGCCAGCAGAATTAGAGGGGGGAAAAAACTTTAACCAAGGACCTCCTGGTTTGAGAAATAAATTTGTTTTCCATTTTCAGCCTCCTTAGCTGGTGTAAGAATCTCAAAGTTAGAAATAGCCTGAAGGCAGAGATCAAATCCAAAATTCCAACAGTAAAATGTGGCCTCAGAATCAAGAGATAGACCCCAAATGCAGTTATAAGACCCCTGTTAAGATCTCAGAAGGGTTAGAGTTGGGACCCCCAGTCTTTTCTTTTGGACCTGTGTCCTGTAGGAATCCCACACACCTCAGTAAAGTACCATCCTGAAGAGATGAGTGGGTGTGTTCTGAGAGTGTCTGGGCTCCAAAACTTCTACAGGTAGAAAAAGCTACTCAATGTTGTTAAAAGGCCATTTCCTCTGAAAAAGGAAGAATGAATCCAACTACAAAGCCAGAACCTCAGATAACAGAATCGAACTTGAAGAAAATACGCTCTCTGGGATTCTTAGGAGATTCTTATAGAGGAGGAGCAGGTGACTGTAGCAGGGGCTCAGCTGAAACCACTGAGGAGCAGTGACTCCTAGGACTGTCACTTCCCTGTTCATCTTAGTCAACCGTCCCCATTCTTCCAGATGGGGGCTGGGTGTGGTAGGCAGACAACTGGTCACTTTGATCACGGGTCTCTCTGCATCCTGGGACCTGTCCCGGAGGAGCCTCTTAAAAGGCCTTGCCCACACTCAGATCCCATCAATCTTGAGGTCGCAAACCATGATGCTCAGCTTGCAGATACAATGGGAGGGGTCTTATGGAAAGAAGATAAACTGTATGCACTGAAATGGTCACAAATTACTTTTCACTCTACCCATCTAAGGGTGGAAGCTACACCCCTTACCTAGAATCTGATCTGGCTAATGACCTTGGTGAAAATTGCACTGTGTAATTTCAATGCTGGGTCTCTAAGATCAGCAAGTAGGGATGAATGAGTGAGCACAGGATGGTTAGGGCAGTGAAATTACTCTGTGTGATACTATAATGGTGGACACACACCTGACATTGCACATTTGTTCAGACCCAGAGAATGCACGACACCAAGAATGAACCCTAATACTAGGTGTACTGGTTAATAATGCGGATTTTTTTCAATAGATGGAGTTACACATATGTTGATATATATGCAATTTTATATGTATGCTATTTTGTTGTATTGACAGCAAGCTTCAAAACTTCCTATGTCAAACTTGCTGAAGGTGTTAACATCATACCTTACATCATAGATATTTTTACAATTAAAAATGTCGAATTTTTGTGCCAAAAAAAAGAGCATTTGTGGGAAGTTTTAATTCATTACTTTATTTTGAATAAAAAGTTATCATATACTTCTGGAAGCTTATGGTGAACATGCTCCACCTCAAGATACTTGTGAACACTAGTTTAAACGCTTTAAAAGTGATGATTTCGATGTGAAAGACAAACGTCCAGGTCAACCGAAAAGGTTTGAAGACCAACAATTCCAAGCATTATTGGATGAAGATGCTTGTCAAACTCAAAAACAACCTGCAGAGAGATTAAATGTTGCTCAGCAAACAATTTCCGATTGTTTATAAGCAATGGGAAAGATTTCAAAGGAAGAAAAATGGGTGCCACATCAACTGAACAAAAGACAAATGGAAAACCGAGTCATCAGTAAAATGTTGCTTCAACTGCATGAAAGTCTTTTTTCTTTTTTTGCCAGTTATTTTTACTGTATAAAGTATTACAAATAGTATTACATATGTCTCCTTTTTTTTCCAATTGACCTACCCCCCAGCACATGTCCTCACCCCCCCTCTCAGTGTCTTGCATCCATTAATTATGCTTATATGCATGCATACAAGTCCTTCGGTTGATCTCTTACTTCCTCCCCAACCCTCTCCAGCCTTTCCACTGTAGTTTGACAGTCTGTTCAATGTTTCTCTGCCTCTGTATCTATTTTTGTTCATCAGTTTATAATGTTTTCTATTATTTATAAATGAGTGAGATCATGTGGTATTTTTATTTCACTGACTGGCTTATTTCACTTAGCATAATGGTCTCCAGTTCCATCCATGCTGTTGCAAATGGTAAGAATTCCTTCTTTTTTATAGAAGCATAGTATTCCATTGTGTAGATGTACCACAGTTTTCTAATCCACTCATCTGCTGATGGGCATTTAGGCTGTTTCCAAATATTAGTTATGCTGAATTGTGCTGCTATGAACATAGAAGTGCATATATCCTTTCTGATTGGTGTTTCTGTTTTCTTGGGATATATTCCTAGAAGTGGTATTCTTTTTTATGCATCGAATTGTGACTGGCAATGAAAAGTGGATTTATTTTGAAAATTCCAAATATGCACAAAATCATGGGTTGATCCAGGTCAACCATCAACATAGACTGCAAGGCCAAATCGCTTCGGAAAGAAGATAATGCTCTGCGTTTGGTGGGATCAGAAAGCAGTGATGTATTATGAGCTTCTAAAACCAGGTGAAACTGTTAATACTTATCGCTACCAACAACAAATAATCAATTTGAACCATGCTTTGATCATGAAATGACCAGAATATTCCAGAAGACACAGCAAAGTAATTTTGCTTCATGATGACACACCATCACACACTTCAAAACCAGTTAAAGACACATTAAAAGATCTTGCCTGGGAAGTATTAATCCACCCGCCATATTCCCAAGACCTTGATCCTTCAGATTACCACTTGTTCCAATTGATGGCACACACACTTTCTGAGCAGCACTCGAAAATATACGAAGAAGTGAAAAATTGGGTCTCTGGATGATTTGCCTCAAAACAAGAAAAGTTCTATTGGGACAGTATCCACAAGTTACCTGAAAGATGTGGGAAATGTGTAGCTAACGATGGACATTACTTTGAATAAAGCACTTTTGATGTTTCTCTTGAAATTATCGTGTTTTCTTTGATTACAAAATCTGCCATTATTAACCAGTACACCTAGTACAAACCATGAACTCTAGTGAATAATGTATTGATAATGCTTCATCAACTGTAATAAGTGTATCATACTAATACAAGATGCTAATATATACCAATATAATATATAATATATTTTATGTATAATTATATTGTATATAATAATGTTATAATGCATAGATGTTAATAATTATGATGTGTATTCAGTGCTGAATAATCATCAAAGACATTACTATGTATGTCATATAGAAATAACAACTGAGACAATCCTCAGGTATGTTAAAGTATAAGACACAACTTAGTTTCAAGAGCTGTGAATATTTTTAAAAAATCTTCAACACCAGAAAATAATTTTCTTTAAAATACATTATTAAAAGAAATAAGAATTATTCATCTAACAAGAGGGATCATTAGAACTTGCACATCATCAATTCACAAAATTCTGTTATAAGTTATCATACAAACATCATCAAATTCAATTTCTGAAAGAATATGAGATAGGTAATTTTTCTATGAAAGATACATTTCAACATTGAATAGATAATGTTTAATGAGGATGAGCTTAAAGACAGTTTAAATGTACATAATGACAAAATAATAAGTTTGAAAATTGGACAAGATTTACTAAATTTCCCATTAGTAAGCTTTCCCTGTAATAATAATTTAATTCTCACATTCTTAAGAGCTCTAAAGTCATAAAATAATTCCGTTGTACTTGTTTATTTATTTATTCATCTAATAAACAACCATTATTGATATCATACTGTTATAGACTGTGTACAAGGAAATAAGAATGAAAAGGCAGATATATTTATAATTTTTATTTACTTGTCTTTGCAAGATATGTATCTATAACTAAGAGAAAATAGGGACACAATAGTGAAGAATAAAGTGAATTTAAAGTAATTATCAGAACTGGCAGAAAATTTGTCACTCACTTTTAACAATACCCTAACTATTTTGGGAATGTATATTATGAAAACTTAGGAACACTTATCACACCTCCTGCACACCTGGCACAGACAATTAGTCTGAAATGAGTGGCGTGTACACTCATATAAATAGAGGCCCTCATGCTTCATTTTTTAAAAACTACTACTATAATTTACAATGACATCATTTTAATTTTGACATCTTAATACTGTCTCCATAGGTTTGCTTTGACAATGTTTTGTTGTGTTTTGACACTGTTTGTAGTTTTATCCCAAAGCCTTCGAATTTTAATTCTTTGTTTCACATCAGAGGCACAATGAAACTCAAAGGAGATTTTGTCTTAGTTTTAGAATAGAGAGAACTCTGAGATCTGATTGATGATCTGATTGATGATTTCATTGCCATGTGAGATAAATGCCATTTAAATACATGGCCCTAAGGGCTACTTTTTATTTCCATTTGGAAGTAACTTAAAATTAAGGATGGAGAAAGTAACAGTGAAGTTTACAGCTTCACTTTATAATTTAGATTTGGAGCAGTGAGCTCTCAGAAGGTGGGACTTGGTGAATAATGGTTGTCTGTTTTTCCAAAGATATGTGAACAAACTCCGACAGTGGACAAAGGACATTTTTACATGTGTTAAAAGTTACCATGTGCCTAAAATAGAGTATTTGACATTGCGTGCGGGTTGGTCAGCCGCTTTGAAACTATTAGCCATACAATGAAGCTCCCTCTCTGTGTAGTTAGATTATTGGTCCATGAAGTTAGGGTTTTCCATGAGTAAAGGAATTTTAGGAGTGATATCTAACTCTGTGTCTGATAATGACTAGATCAGTGTTTAGATCTTACCTATGAAGAGCTTTCACCTCTGCCAAGGTGGCCGAGGGATTACACCTCATCTTCAGAATGTGCTAAATGTATGTATTAAAAGCTTTTTTCTCATCTGATTTTATACATGTTGATATAATCTATGTGAGATAGCTCTCCTAGAATCCACACCTTTTCTTTGTTGTTCTTTCTTTTTTTATATTAAATTTATTGGGAAAATATTGGTTAAAAACATGATATAAATTTAAGGTGTACAACTTTATAACATGACATCTGTATATGCTAGTGTATACTCTTATCAGAGCAAAATAAGGCACAAATTTTTCAGTCCTTAGTGTGGTGTATGTTTGCATGGAATATGTTTGGGTCTACTCCCATCATTAAAGATATTCTCTGAACATTTTCTTCATGCCATTTTTTAATAGTAAAAAAATGCCCAATGTTATATATACTTTCATAAACCATTACATATCAGTTGTGCCCTGGCTGGTGTGGCTCAGTTGGTTGGAGCATCGTCCTGTACATCAAAAGGTGGCAGATACATACCCAGGTTGTGGGTTTGATCCTGTCAGAGCACATACAGGGGTGGGGGGCAACTGAACAATGTTTCTCTCTCACATTTCTCTCTCTCTCTCTCTCTCTCTCTCTGATCACTGATTTCTCATTATACTAAACTAGAGGCCTGGTGCATGGGATTCATGCACTGGTGGGGGTTGTGGCATGTGGGGATCAGTCCTCAGTGGGAGCGCCGCTCATCCGGTCATCCAACCGAGTGGTGCTCCCACTGTGGGAGGGCACTTACCACCAGGGGGCAGCTCCTGCATTGAGCGTCTGCTCCCTGGTGGTCAGTGCGCATCATAGCAACTGGTTGACTGGTCATTATGGTCATTCTGCCATTCAGTCACTGGGCTTTTATTATATAGAATTAGTGAAACCTTTAAACACTTAGTCTGCCACCCAGCATCTTCTCTAGTCCCTTTAATATAACGTTGTGCACAGATTAAGTAAGAATGACTTCTATTCCTTAACCAAATATTTTAAAACATGATAAAGAGGAGGGGACCAAGAACCCAAGAATGGTGGCTCTGTACCATCATATGCTGTGGCTGGACCCAAGTGGACATCAGCCTCCATCGGCTGGGTCTCTGCTCAGCTCACTGCAAAGCCTCTATGATAAGCCATCCTACAGCCTGGCTTACTCTATTTTAAATAATCTCAAATACTTTCCCATAATTTGTGATAATTAGTCTAACCTTTGACTTTTATAATACTATTAAATAGCTTAATACACAAAGACTCTCAAAGTTAGAAACATCTGACAAAATCACACTTATCTATGCAGGAGGACAGGGATGAGTTCTAGCAGTCATGGGGTAAATGAGCTTGATGCGACCCAGAGAGATGCATAGACACTCAGTTACTTTACCCATCATACATTCTCTGTGTGGTGGAAGCAGTCCTAAATCTATGTGAGTGTCTATATTGGTGCAGGCTTTGAAATAACCTGTACTTGTTTTTCTAAATTATCCACACGATGTATTCACATATTCTCACTGGAGCAAAATCAAACAAATCAAAATAGAGAGAATATAATGTGAAAAATATTATTCACTCACAATCCCACCCTCCATCTTCTAGAAGCAAGCATTGTTAACTGGTTGCTGTGTTTCCTTACCTCACTTTGTGATGCATTCCCACTTATGTATAAAGACATAAAATTGTGTAGTTTTTGCACATAAATGGGTTTTAAGGCTGTTTATATCATACTTCTTTTTTAACAATGTAATTATTTTATGTCTTTAAAAATAATATTTTTGATACTTTAAAGGATTCTTTGGCAGCCAGGGGGTAGAAGTCTATGTGCAAGTAAACCATTATTGCAGAATGCAATGTGTTATTTTATAAAAGTTCATATTAATTAATGAATTTTAAAAATTAATGGTAATTAAAATGAATTTTAATCATCTTAGGGTGAGCATACAAAGAAATAAATTTTTATTTATAATTTTAAAACTATATAAATCCATATATTTTATTTTATGAGGCCATATCATTCAGTAGATGTATTTTGTTTTAATTTTTAAAATTGAATTTATTATTTATTTATTTATCCCTCACCTGAGGATAAGTTTTTATTGATTTTAAAGGAAAAGAAAAGAAGAGAGAGAGACACGGATGTGAGAAAGAAATACTGATCAGTTGAATACTGTATGCCCCCAGACCAGGGAACTAACCCACAACGTAAGTCTGTGCCCTGATTGGGAATGGAACCCTAAACCTTTTGGTGTATGGGAAAATGCTCCAACCAACTGAGCCAGGGATTTTAATAAATTTATTGAGGTGACATAGATTAATAAAATTATGTAGGTTTAAGGTGTACAATTCTATAATACATCATCTGTATATTGTATTGTGTTCACCACCCTAAGTAAAATCTCCTTCCATCACCATTCATCCCCTCTATACCCTCATCTACCTCCTCCCACCTCCTTTTCCCTTTGTTAATCACCATACTATTGTCTGTGTCTATGAGCATGTTTTTTTCTTAATCCCTTCAGCTTTATCACCCAGCCCCACATCCCCCTTCACTCTGACAGCTGTCAATCTGTTCTCTATCTACTAGGGGCCCAGTGCACAAATTCATGCACCTTGAAAGGAATTGTGGGCCACGAGGCTGTGGTAGACATAGGGGCCCCTCCCCAGCCCCTCCTGCTGCAGCCCCTGGTCCCCTGTCTGCTGAGAGCCCCATTCCTGCCTCTGCTGCTCCCATACACTGACGGCACTGTCCTTGCTCGCATCCACTGATGGCGCAGAGAAATTGGGGCCAGCTCCAGCAGCAGTGCAAGTGGGGCCGGCACCATCAGCAGGTGCAAGCAGTGGCTTCTGCCATGATTGCCCCTCAGGAGCAGGGGAAGGTGGAGAAGCCCTCAGGGGTGATCAGGGCTGGCAGCCGCAGTTCGCAGCCACTGATGGTACCAAGTGATAGGGACTGGTGCTGGGCACAGCAGCGGGTGCAAACGGCAGCTCCAGCACTGACATTGGGTGTGAGCGGGGCCAATGCCGGCAGTGGGTGCAAGTGCTGGGCCAACGCCATGCAGCAGGTGCAAGCACGCAGGAGCAAAGAATTTTCAGTAACCACCAGAAGCTTGCCCCAGTGACAGCAACCATGCCCCGCCTTGGTCTGGCACCTCTACTCACCTGCTCCACCATCCCGCCCGCAGCCAACGCCCACCATGTTCTGCACACTCCCCCTGGTGGTCAGCACACGTCATAGCGACCAGTTGTTCTGTTATTTGGTTGTTCTAGTTGTTCCACCATTTGGTTTATTTGCATATTAGCCTTTTATTTTATTGGACTGGGAGCCCAGTGCACGAATTCATGCACCTCAAAAGGAACTGAGGGTCATGAGTCTGTGGTGTGCATAGGGGTGGATCTCAGGCCATCCTCCACATCCCCGCCCAGCCCCTTCCACCACAGGCCCCAGTCCCCTGTCTCCCAGCAGCCCCGCTCCTGCCACCGCCTCATCCATGCACTGATGGAGCCAGTCCCGCTTGCACCCACTGATGGCGCAGAGTGATTGGGGCAGTGCCAGCAGTGGGTGCAAGTGGGGCCAGTGCTGTCAGTGGGTGTGAGTGGTGGCTGCTGCCCTGATCACCCCTCAGGAGCAGGGAGAAGTAGAGAAGCCCTCAGGGGTGATCAGGGCCTGTAGCTGCCACTTGCACCCACTGACAGCACTGAGCAATCAGTACTGGCACCGGGCATTGGCAGCAGGTGCAAGCAGTGGCTCCAGCACTGGTTGCAGGTGCAAGCAGGTGTGAGCTCTGGGCAGGACCAGGGACATGGGAGCAAAGAATTTTCAGTATCCACCCCAATGACAGTGACCAGCGCCCCGCCTTGGTCTGGCACCCCCTCTCACTTGCTCCACCATCCTGCTGCAGTGACACCCGCCATATTTCATGCTCTGCCATATGCTGCCGATGCCTGCCATGTTCCAGGCACACCCCCTGGTGGTCAGCGCACATCATAGCGACTAGTTGTTCGGTTTTTTGTTTGTTCCGCCGTTTGGTCTATTTACATATTAGCCTTTTATTATATAGGATAGTCTGTTTCCATTTTGCTCGTTGATTCATTTTTCTCATTAAATTACACATATGAGTGAAATCATATGGTACTTGTCTTTCTCTGACTGGCTAATTCATTTAGCATCATGCTTTCTAGTTCCATCCATGCTGTCACAAATGGTAAAATTTTCATCTTTTACATGGCCAAGTTATATTCCATTGTGCAAACATACCACAGCTTTTTATCCACTCATCTACTGATTTACACTTGGGCTGTGTCCAAATCTTGACTGAGGGCCAGCTCCCTACTTGGAGCCGGTGGCCAACCTCCCATGCTCTGTTCCTCTCCCCAGCCAGCAGGCCCCAATCGGCCTGCCACCCGCCCACTGTGGTGGTGGCATGGCGGTGAGGGAAGGAGGAAAAGGAGAGGCAGGGAACCACGCGGTGGCTGGGCACCAATGATAGCAGTGTTGCGTTTGGTGTCCATTCCTTCCAAGCCCAGCCCGGCAACTGTTGCCTCCTCTCCTGCCCAGCCCTGTTCACCAGCCAGGCCTAGGGAATCTACCCATGCATGAATTTCATGCATTGGGCCTCTAGTTTTTATATGAGCCTGTTCAGACCCTATGAAATTCAATTTTTGGTGGGCCTATAAAATGCAATTTGCATAAAAATACTTTTTAAATATGAACATGACTCTCAGTTTTCCTTAAATTATATGTTCAAATATATTTTTCATGGTTTAGAACCGTGGTCAGCAAACCACGGCTCGCAAGCCACATACGGCTCTTTGGCCCCTTGAGTGTGGTTCTACAAAATACCAGCTCTTCCACAAAATACCGACTTCTGCGCATGGGCCACGAAATTTCAATTGCACTGTACGTGTACGCCTGCACGTGGTATTTTGTGGAAGAGCCACACTCAAGGGGCCAAAGAGCCGCATGTGGCTCACGAGCTGCGGTTTGCCAAGCAGCAGTTTGCCAACCACTGATTTAGAGTAATCTTTATGATGAAGTTTTAGAACATTTATGTCCTGGCTCTTGGGCCTTCTATAATATGTGCCCTGTCCATGGACATGCACCATGTCAGCCACCCCTACGACAGCACTTGGTACATGACAGGGATTCAACTCATATTGGTAACACCCTGCCTCAGTCCAGGTTCTGCAATGGGCTTATCTTGTTTGTGGCCAAAAATATGTACAAATAATAACTCAGCGTGTTTAATGGTTTAATATGACATTGCAATTATTCAGAGACACAATTCAACACAAGTCCATATTATTATCTATTTTTGTATAATCACTCAGCAAAGCTTGGCAGTTAGAATTACTGCGGGAAGTTGTGATAAGGAGAATAACAATCCTTCAACATTATGCATTTGGCATTGGTTGTGATATGTGCACCTGCCAACAATTACTTTTCAGCCTAGAGAAAAGCTTCACTCTAATTACATGATCTACAGTTTGGAGACGACTTGCTGCCATCCCTTCCTACCTCATCTGGATCAAACAGTTCCCAAATTCATGGGCAGAGGTTCATGGATGTATATTTGACCATAAATTATACTATAATCGACCGTTTGCAGAGCATCACCCATAGTAGGTGCTTGGGAAAGAATTACTGAATTATTTAATTAGATTTTTATCCACTGCACTTGTCTCCTGCAAACATGCTCAGTTTATGAGTTTACTATAATGAGTGAAAAAATCCTTGGAATGCAAAGTAACTCAATTTTGTTGTAAACTCTTTGGTTTGCATTTCAGGATTCATTTTTTTTCTCCATCTCAGACTCTCTCTTCTTCCCAATGTGTAGTGAGCTCTGCTTCCATCAGGTCCCAAACCCTTTTGAGGTCAGGAGGGATATAAGCAATACTCCTAATACCAACCAGTTAAAATAACAACATCATGATTTAGGTATTGGCCAGGTGCTATTTTTGCTGTGGTGTGGTGATGGCTTTCTTTCTAGTAAATATGCTATTCCCCTTGTTAACTATCAAACAGTTAATCTCCTGATCCACTGGGTACAGTTCCCAGAAGTTGTTTGACTATGCTGGAGAGGAAACTCTATCACCAGCCTGGGGAAACCAGTTTCCACTGTCTGTGATCAGCATATCCTGGACTATATGGAGATTGAGAGAGTGGCTAACACCTATCAGCAGAGGATGTTAGAGAAGTGTAGCAAACAGTGTAGGAAATAACTTAGTTCTTAACAGCGAAAAACATAGCCTTTACATGTTTTATTTTTTCTACTAAAGTAATTTCATCCATGCAACAGATGTATGTACAATCATGAGCACTGGCTGAATCTACAAATAAACTTTGTACAATAATTGCCTTAAATGCAATTCTCATTAATTGATCCATCCTTTAAGAAGACTGTCAGGCTCATTGATAAGGGCTGAGGATATAAAGATGGATGAAATGAATGTCTTTCCTCAGGGAACTCTGTATCCTGGTGGAGAGCCATATCTATATATATAAAAGCCAGCAATGGAACTCTGTAACTACCAGAACAACCAGTTGCTATTACGCCCACTGCGGCCAGCAAACAAGCCTGATGGGGGGCGGGCCTGGCAGGCCAACCTCCTGCAGCCCCTCCCCAAGGCTGGCCCTGCCCCCGATCACCTCCCTTACCCCAACAGGGAGCAGGGCCAGCCAGCCAAACTCCTGCAGCCCTTTCCCCTGCCCGGCCCCCTCACCCCTATTAGAGGTGCGGCCAGCCAGCCAACCACCTGTGGCCCCTCCCCCAGGCCAGTCCCACCCCCAATAAGCCCCCCACCTCATTGGCTCGCAGCCTTTCCCCCTGGCCGGCCCCACCTCCATGGGGCCCCTACCACCCTGATCAGCCCATGGCCCCTCCTCCCAGACAGCTCCGCCCTCAATTGGGCCCCCCACTCCAATCAGGGGCAGGGCTGACCAGCCAACTGCCCGAAGCCCCTCCACCCAGCTGCTGGCCCACTATCAGCCCCCTCACCCCATTTGGGTATGGGGCTGGCCAGCCCACCATCCACAACCCCTCCCCATGGCCGGCCCCACCCCTGATCAGCCCCCACATTCTTGATCACCCTACAGCCCCTCCACCAAGCCAGCTCTGCCCCCCCCACTCCAATAAGGGGCAAGGCTGGCAGATGCACCCATGCCCCCTCCCCGCAGCTGACCCCACCCCAAAAGCCCCCTCCCACATCAATCAGGGGTGGGGCCAGCCAGCCCACCACCCACAGCACCTCCCCATAGCTGGCCCCACCCACTCCCAATCGGCCCCCCCACCCCAATCAGGGGCACGGCCCACTGGCCAATCACCAGCAACCCTGATTGGGCCCTGATTGGGGCAGGGCCGACCATCTCCTCCTCCTGACAGGCTCAGCCCCGGTCTGCCCTGATCCGGGCCGGGCTGGCCGGACTCGACCCATGCATGAATTCATGCACTGGGCCTCTAGTATGTAAGTAATTACAAACTCCTGCCATATGTAATAGTATGGAATGCACCACGCTTCAGGGAGCACACTCATTTGTTTATTCCACATTGATATCCTGAGCATCTTCAATGTGCCAGGTGCTCTTCTAGATGCTGGAGAATAAAAGGCACAGAGGATGCCTGCTGTTGTGGAAATTGCTCCTAGCGGATACCCAGGGAGAGCTGGCTGGTTCAGGGGTGGAGGTAACTTGAGAAAGATTTCCTGAACTCCTCTTTAAAGTAAAATGGGTTATGTCACTTCTCACATGCTTAGAACAGCACATGAACATGAGAAAAAAAATCCTGGTACATTAGAATAAGCATCACTTAGGCATGACTGAACGTTAGAATGAGGGTATGAGCCTGGAGGTAGGATTTTTCTGGGGACCTTGGTGAGAAGCTAGGCTAGCACACAGCCTGCAGGAAAGGCTCTTGTTCAGGTTGGCTGAGCCAGGACTTCTGAGTAGAATGTGTGGTCTGGTATCAAGGCATGAGTTTAGAGGGAGGCTGCTCGTAAGGAAGGCCTTACTTCATGTGGACAGTCCCTTTACTCAGAGTATTTGAGTGAATTATAAAATCCACAGGCAATCTGATTTCATTTTGTAGTTAATTCTATTTCCTTTTACAACGAAACATTTCACCAGACTGTTTAATACTAACAGTGTGCAATGGGCACTTTGCCGTCTGCCGCTACAGTAGGCAGTCACTCAGTAGATGGCGGACAGGGGAGGTCTGTCCACAGGACAATCATAACCAATTGCACTCCTGAGTTTAAATGGAGGGTGTTATTAACATTAAAAACCAGACGGACCCTGTAAAGCAGAGGCTGTATTGTTAAACAGACAAAAAATGGTTCCACACCTTCCAGTGCTTCTCTTATCAATAGGGGCACTTGCCTCAGACTCCTCCGCAAAATCCTCTATTTTGTGAGCTATGAACTTGAATTCTGTTATTTTTCACAGCTTTAAATAATCAAAATTAGCCTAAAGGATTAAAATATGCTTGCACTTTAAGCAAGTTTCTGTTCATAAAACAAATGGCTCTGAAAAACCTGCAGGCTGCCACTTCATGCTGTGCATTGATTTTTGAAAATTATCTTACGATTCTAAAAATATGTCTGATATATATGTTCTAAAGAGGTATTACTCTGTGAATAAATTGGCTAAAATCATCTTTATTGTTCACAGATCTTCCTAGCAGAATTCTCTGGCTTAACTACTTTGATCAGACAAAAAAATGAGAGATTGTCTTCCTCTGATAACCACACACCATAAACCAAGGGAATATTTTAATCTACTTAAAGTCTCAAGAATGTTAGAGTTCTATCCATTTTGAAGGTCATATTTTAGCAAAATTAAAAAGTTATATTTTATATGTCAAATTAATGAAAAGAGTAAAAAATCTGTTTGAAAAGTAGTTGTCATAGTAATTATTGTGCATGCATTGTAAAAATGAGTTGTGACACTTCACTAAACATAAATGATGAAGCAATAAATATTACATTCTGGTAAAGACAATTTAAAAGTGGAATTTGAATTTCAAAAAAAAACATTAAGTTTTATGTTCTTTAGTTTGACTATACCAGTATTTTGTGAAATACATATAGAGAGCATATAAAGAGAGAGATGATCATCTAATGGGATAGTGCTGAAAAACACAATCCACTCCCAGCATATAAGGACCATCTCAAATGCCTAATTTGAACAGAAGCTTGTGAAGAAAGGCAGGTGAGGATATTAGCAGAGGACTTGCTGGCTCTGAGTAAATGGATCAGGAAGGAAACGCTTTGCTCCTGACAGATCATCACCAACAACAAAGGGCAGGACACACATGAGATGCTTAAAGTGAGTCTGTGAAAACCACGCTGCTCCTAAATAATGCAATGAGGAAGAAAAGAAATTGATATATATTATAAATTTTAAAGGAGAAATTATGTTTCTTTGCAAGTGATACGAAGTAGAGAAGGTTCTCATGGCTCAGAGTAAGACCTCATTCCAAAGGGCTCAAGACAAGGTGACCAGGCTCAGAGTAATTTGCTCTGGGACGTCAAGAAGGAATCCCCACACCTAGAGTAAAACTGCAGGACTCCAGGCAGGAGCCTAGCACTGAGTGTTCAGGTAAGACCATCCCCCAACCTTTGCAGCTCTCACCTGACCAGCATTGGGGTCATCAGGACAAACTTTGCCCTGGCTTCTATCACCCCCAAAACCCAGACTCATAGGCTCTCCTTCTGCCCTAGTCTAGACACTAATCTTACCCTACCCTGCTCCCTTGTTGGTTGGCTGAACTGGTCTACCTCCTATCACCATGGCACGGAGCTCCTGGACATGGGCATCCACCCTTCCCTCTCAGCCCCAGAACTTTGTTAATGCCAAACTCAGATCAACACCCTCAGCAGCTCTCTCAGGTCAGGCTGTCTTCTCTCCCCTGGTTTGACAACTGGCCTGAGCTGAGGTCCAGGCCCTTACTTCCATCCTTCCTACCTAGAATCTCCTAGTTTTAGATCCCACTTCATCAAATCACAGCAACACATGTGTCTCCTGGTGTGGTCCCGTCTGACCTTGGGTTTGCCCGGAAGCAGACCCCAGACAAGGATCCTGCTGTAGGCAGTTATTTGGGAGGAGTGGCAAGTACAGGTGGGGAGGAGGGGGAGCAGTAAAGCAAGGCACCATGGCAATTTAGCTCCTCTGTGGGCGAGGAAGCTCTTACACAGGAAACTTAGGAAAATTGTAGGGGCTTCTCTGTACTCTAGGACAGTGATAATAAAGTCCTACTCTCTTGGGGGTGGCTATGAGCAAGGGAGGGAGGTGGTGTGGTACCTGGAGCAATCTCCTGGCATTGCTGTCCACTGGGTGAGGGGCAGAGTCACCTCAGCAGCTAGAGAGAAAGCTCTGCTGGGCACACTAAGCCCCCTCTATTCTAATACTGCACATTCAGGGGAGGGGCCCCTCGGGTTAAAAAAAGAAGAGAAAAAATTAAAAAGAGGGCATGTTTATGGTTCTCCTTCTGAAGTCCAAGTGAAAAATTCACAGCTTGCATACGCTGTAACTTGTTAATGAATCATCTGATTATCTGCACTCATTTTGCTTTGGGTAACAAAATGATTTAAGCGAGCTAAAATTAAGTGTTACCTTACTTCTAATGCTGAAGTCCTTCTGATTATTTTAATAACATGCAAATTGCATCGTTACCAATCAAAGAGCATAATCACCTGAGAGTGTCAGTAAAAATTCGACTTATTAATTACATTAAAATTTATTCTATTAATTAAAGGCAACTCATTGCAATTATAAACCTGCAAATAAGCTTCCGTTAGAAAAACAAAGCCAGGATTGGAAAGAGAGACACTTTAGTTGCTTTTAAGTTCATTAGCTGTTAATATGCCCAGTGTGTTTCCTAAGATGTCTCCCATGACTTATTAATGTGGGCAGATCTGAGTCAATTAGCAACAAAATGACCCAAAGGAAGTTGTCATATGATGAAAAAAAATAAAACTCCCCTCCACAATTGTTTGGTCTTCATTTGACGTTCTTCTATTGGGGCAAAGCTGCAATAGGATAATTGCCACTCAGGTGTCCAGAGTCAGGCATCTGAATAGGTGTTCTGACCGGGATCTGACAGGTCAGGGATTCACCAGGTCAATATCAGAGGGACACATAGTACTGGTATTTTGATTTTGTTAGTTTTTTCTGTGTCCACAGCTTTATATAAACCTATAGGAAAAAGCATGACGGGATTATGATGTAGGAAGAAAACAAGAGTGCTCCAAGAGAATGTGCCTGATGGGAGAAAAATTAATTTTATTTAAATATTATAATTACCCAACTTTTTTTCAGCAATGTATCGTCACTTGAATAGCCCCAAGTGTAATAATGGAATGGCTTAGCTCTCATCAAGACCACATATTCCAACTATAAGAAAGTCAACAGCAGAATTAGTAGCTTATTATTGTAGGGCATTTTAAAGTTTACAGAGTATTTCAATATATTTAATAGCTGAGTATTCATGCATCAGTAATTTATCAATAGTCGAATAGATACTTTTAATTGAAATAAGACATGTAAGTTTAGCTATAGACACACCATTCAGGAATAAAGTTCTGAATGTGTACCCCTTGCAGATCAGGGCCAACACATCAACGATAAGGCAAAACCAAGTTTATATAACGTCCTGTATTAGAAATAGGGAATACAACCCAGCAATAAAATATGCCCTGTGCCTCAACACTTACTATTCTGAATGATTAAGAAAAAGGAAGTAGGATCCAAAGACAAATAAAAGCAGCTTGAGACACATGAAAGATCTTTGTTCCTTAGAACCAACTATGGACAGTCAGGTTAGTGCTACTTTTTCCTTTATGTGATCTCACTTTACATGCCCCTGCACACAGCATGTACTGCTGGGAGAGATATCCATTGGTAATCTCAAGGGAAGCTTAAAGAGAAACCATGGATTAAGCTGATAAAAGAGGAGACAGGAGCCTCTGGGGGAAAGTCCAGCTTGCTTCTTTCAGCTTCTGGTGGCTCCTGGCTGCATCACTGTAATATCTGCCTCCGTCTTCACATGGCCTGTGTGTCTCCCTGCATCTTCACGTAGTCTTCCCTGTCCAGGTCTCTCTCTGTGTCCAAATTTCCCCTGTTATAATGATACTGGTGACACTGGATCATGTGCTAGTCTAATGACTTCATTCTAATTTATTTACCTCTGCAAAAAGCCTATTTCCAGTAAGGTCACATTCTGAGTTTTGGGGCATTAGGAGTTCAGCATACGGGGGAGACATACTTTGTATTAGTTATATTGGGCTGCTATAACAAAGTACCACAGGCTGGGTGGTTCAAACACAGACATTTATTTCCTCACAGTTCTGGAGACTGGTCTGAGATCATGGTATCAGCAGGGCTGGTTTCTCCTGAGGTCTCTCTCTCTGGCTTGCAGATGGCTTCTCCTTGTGTGTTCACATGGCCTTTGCTCTGTGTGTGTTTCTGTCCTAATCTCCTCTTCTTCTAAGGACACCAGTCCTATTGGATAAGAACCTTCCCCAATACCCCATTTTAACTTAATCACCTCTGCAAAGGCCCCATCTCCAAACACAGTCCCACTCTGAGGTCCTGGGGGTTAGGACTTTACATATGAGTTTTAGGTGACTCAGTTCAGCCCTTAACACAATTCAACCTATAACAGAGGCCATGCTGTCCAACACTACCCCACATTTAATCCCAGATCAGCAATCTAAAACCTCAATTGGTGAAAATATGTAAATCAAGACAAAATGAGAGAATATGCTTGCTATCCTTGACTTAAAACCAGAGGTGAATGTTCATAATAGAATATATGCATTTCAATTCTCAAATAAAAGTATTCATTCTTTAACTGTGTAGACATCTTCCATAGGCCTTTTCTAAATTAATTTCTACATGTCTTTTCTAATAAACAATTTAGGTTGAAAGACTTAATGTTTTGACTTTTTTTTTACAATTTTTTTGAGCACTCTGAACTTTTATGCCTTCACACCTGGAAGACTACTTAAATACTTAATAAGTCACATTAAGTGACAACCTAACCAAACTCCAAAATAAGAAGTAGTTAAAATACCATGATTCTCTAAAAGTGATAATTCTATATCATGTCATATTTATTCCTTTTCCCTTTTCAGTAGCTTATTCCTTGCAAAAATCTGGTGGGATGCTTTCTCAAGGAAGGCAATGCATTTGTTAGTTAGAGATATACGTTCCGATACAATAACTATCTTTTTCCAGACATTTATATCTGGACAAAAGTCACATCATGGCAGTTTCCCATTCATTCTGAAGTCAAAGCAATTACTACTATCTCTTTGAGGCAAAACATCAATATGTCAAAATGATATAGTCAAAAACCATATTTATGGCATATATTTCAGCACTTTTCTGAAAGTGATGTTTCAACCCTGTAGTAACCTTTGGCTTCCCTGGTCTTCATTTGAGTAGGCATCATTTTAATAGATTTTGTTTTTCAAACTGAGCTGCTGATCAGAGCATGCTAGTTTCCGCTTGGACCCCAGGCATTATGGATTTGTCATTTTTAAGTTCTACCTGTGCCCAAGCCTGTTAAAACCAGTTTAGTTCTCTCTAAATTCTGCCACCTGTAATGGGGTATCTGATCTACCTACAGATTTCCCCTCTAGCCACAAATACCAGCTTCTGAAAATGATGAGGAGGCAGCTTTTGGGGAGCCCTTCTCTAATCCTGCCAGCTCCCCCAAGATATGTCCTCTTCTCAGGGCAGCCCACTCTTATGACTCATCCAAGTGGAGTATCAAGGCAGGCCCCCTTGCCTCCTAGCTTCAGAGCTCCCTAGAGCAGTGGTTCTCAACCTTGGCTGCACATTGGAATCACCTGGGAATCTTTTTAAAATCCTGATTTCTGGGCCTCATCCTCCAGAAATTCTGTTTCTTTGTTACTAATGTTGTGGCCCCACCCCATAACAAAGAAACAGAATTTCTGGAGGATGAGGCCCAGAAATCAGGATTTTAAAAAGATTCCCAGGTGATTCCAATGTGCAGCCAAGGTTGAGAACCACTGCCCTAGAGGAATGGCTGGGGCCTTTCTTGACACTGCATCTCCCTTCAGCTTCTCCCTCTGCCAGCTCTGCTCCCTCCACATCACAGATGCCTTCACTCCCCATAAACTCCTGCATGCAAATACTTGTCTCAGGATCTGCTTCTCAAAAACTAGTCTGTGAGGATATTTCTGATTCTGGGAGTGCTGGGGACGAGAGTAGGTACAATGCTGAATTAGCAATCACATATGGCTTATTTTATAGGTAAGGAAAGGAAGATATTATTTGAAATACATTTCAGTCCTATTAGCATTTCTTTATGTTTGAGGAAGCTCTCGCTTAAATTCCCACAGATGAGAAACTGTTGTATAAGGAGGACATAGAGGTAGGTTTCATAAAATAAAAGACACACTGTTGGAAGTAATCACATTAAGATTGATATCATTTACCTGAGGGTTATGTTATCTCATCATCTTCCCAAATGCCTGGTTAATGCTATTGTACATAGAAAACTCTGAGTGCCAGGTATCGTTCAATATTCCCCAGTCGTGACATTACAAACACTCCAGTTTCCATCTTGTCAAACAAAATGCATTAAACATTTTGCAGACATTAGAGCTTTTCCATTGGCACTGAGCTGTCAAAAGTTCATTTGGATTTTCCTGTTTTTACTGCTTGTTTTGTTTTGTTTATTTGTTCAAACACCGAAACAGGATGGTTGTCCCCTGTTGTTCATCAAATAATGCTCCTTACTCAAAAACTTTCACAGCCTTTGATCACATTCAGGATGGATTGATTTTGATTAAGAACAGGAAAAACAAAAGGCAAATGATTAAAAACCCATGGTAAAGAGTTTAGCAGCATCAATGTAGTAGCAAAGCTCTATTTTTAAAATAATACATATTTATCAGTAAAGATTGATATATCCATAACAGGACAGATTTAGCTCTGCACAATCCCGAGGACTCCATGCTGTTGCTAGGAAGGGTTAACTAATGCTCCTCCAACAAGTACACCAGCATTTTGGTTTGGTGCATTGTGGCTGGAATATGGGTGGAGCTTGACCCCTGTATGTAGATCCATCATTTATATAGGGGCAGAGTTACCATTTCAAACTATGATGCCCAATAGTGTAAGCCATTAGCCATATAAGAGTCTATTTGAATTTGAATTCAGTAAACATAATGAAAGTTATGTTAACTTAAAAACAAATATTAATTTAGTGCCTTGGTTGCCACATGTGAAATGCTCAAAAGCCACACATGGCTGGCCGGTGACGGTAGCAGGTAGCACAGGTAAATAAATGTCTATCATCACAGGAGGCTCTGTGGGACCTGCTGTCCGAGGGGAATGAAAGTGGAGACTGACTTACACCCAGACTCTGTTTTGAGGCTTGAATTTATCAGAACATGTTTGGGAAAACGAATATGTCCCCAGCCAATATCAGATGTCAGGATGGTAAATGAAGGTATTTTGGAAGAAAACTCATCTAGATGGTGGGGAACCCTTGGGAAAAATGGCTTCATGTGGAAGGGATGTACCCGTGACTTGAAGAGCTGCATCACTAAGCCTGATAGCCCCCTTTCCGTGCCTGAGAAACAAGTCACCCTGGGTCACAATGACGGGGGGACCCGGCAGCCGGGTTATAGACCACACCTCGGGGATATCCAGACAAGGTCTGGATGGTGCACTAGGTTTCCAACTTGCCAGACTTCAGACTTGCCAGACATTAGCCATGGGGCCGTCGGGGGCAGAAGAGATCAGCCATTTCTGAAAGTCAGTGTTTAAAAGTTAGGGTGAAACGTACAGCAATGTGCAGCTAAAATGACTGTCTGGGTTTAAATGGGCCATTACTTACTTTCTCGGGCCCTAATAAGACCCCAGCAGAATGTGGTGGTGGTTCGTATTAAAAAATGATGGTTATATATTCTCTAAATGACATATCAAACAGTAACTGCCACTGTTAGCACAGGTCTTGACATTGAAATATGTAGATATATACCATATGAATTTTGATTTGTGTTCTTCCCCTAGGCTTCATAAATATTAGTGAGAGCAACACAAAATTTTAATAAAATGGTGCTTTTTGACCATTTGTGGGAGAATAATTGAATTCAAGTAAAAGATTAAAATAGTTTCATGTGAAAGCAACTTTAATTATATTCAAGGCTATATTAAACTCTCCTGGAAAATAACAGGATGTTACTACATAAAGAGATGATTATGAAGCTACATTAATCAATGGGCTTCACTGATAAGTGGTAGGATGTGTCTGAATAAGATATTGTACAAATGACTTCAGGATTTGGCAGAAGAAGTTAAACTAGTTGTTTAAATAGTTTGAAGAACCATTTGTAAAAAGTGGCGGTTTGAAACTGTTTGAACACCACCTGCAGCAAAAAAGGACACACCCACCTGCCCACCTGCACTCGAACTCACTTAAGGCTTTATCCTGGTTAACTCCTGTGATGCTGCCACACCCACACATCTCCAAAAACAAAAATAAAGCCCCCAGCCAGCGTCTGCAAACACAGCCTGGCAAGATGTCTAAAACATAACATCAGAAAGGATGCCCAGGATTTGACTCCATGAGTCATTTTATGTTAATTGGGAACGCCTGTGCTTCCAACCAGTACATATCACAACTCTGGAAAAACTCAATTTGTTTCCAAAATTAACTTTTGTTTCCATTTCCATTCAAAGCTTGAAAAAGTATAAGCTTTTATTTTATCCATATGTCACCTCAAGCTAGCATTATTGGTTTGCATGTTTCTGTGAACTGAGACATAAAATGAAATCGAACCTGCATGTTAAGACTCGGATTGCACAGGCATTTTCTCATTTCTGGTGTGTGTGTGCCTGACACCTACACGGATAACCTATGCTATCTACTTATTTTCCTACAATGTGCATGCCTACTATTCCCCACCACCACTACCACCAAGGTGAAAAGGTAAAAAAAGAAAAATCTTTCAAAGTCAAAATTTCAACAAATTTTCAATAAACCTAGAACAACGTAATAATATTTTGTTCTATTATCAAGATCTTTATTTGCATTCTTTATAGTATGTAAGGGCCTGGAAAATAAACATCTTTGGAAAATCCATGCCTGTTTATGCTGTTTTACAAACCTAATTAGAATCCTGACGTCAAAATCCTATTTTTGAGCAAGTAGAGGTGATGAATTAGAAGGAATAGCTCTCCCCGGAGAGTGTGTAATCTTGATGCTCATTTTCAAAGTGTGAAGGCCAAGTCCTTAACCTGCACAGAATAATCTCTGAAATGTTTAACAGTTATAAATATAGACAACCTTTTGCAGCTTTTATCGTTAGTCATTAACTGTTTTGAAAAGCCCTCTAGTATTTCCCTTTATATCATATTTTTGTTTTATTGCTTCTTTTGTTAGAGATCTGTGAAAATAAATCTTTGTTCAACCAAAAGTTTTTATACTAAGCTCACTCTTTGGCAATTTGCAACACACTAAAGTTTCTGTTAAGTCGTGCTGATGGAAACACGTTTAAAATTACCCTGGTGTGTCCCAGGCTCATACCAGGACAGAGCTATTTTCTAGTGCTCCAGCACCTACTTTGAGACATGATGGCAAGGGAAGATGGCGATCATACTAGTTTCTTACATAATTTGCTGTGTTTCAGGATTTGATAAGCAGAAACAGCTCTTTTTAAAAAAATATATTTTTATTGATTTCAGAGAGAGGAAAAGAGAGGGAGAGAGAGATAGAAACATCAATGATGAGAGAGAATCATTGATCAGCTGCCTCCTGCACACCCCGCCCTGGGATTGAGCCCACAACCCAGCATGTGCCCTGACCTGGAATTGAGCTGTGCTCTCCTGATTCATAGGTCAATCTCTGGCCCACACTGGCCCAGCCAGAAACCATTCTTGATCCAAGGAGATCAGTTAACAAAAAACAAACAAACTAACTAACAAACACAAAAAACCATGCTCCTGTCTTCCAGGACCAGCTGACCCCATCAGAGCTGTTAACTGCTAAATTGCACAAAAGCTGTGAAATGGTAAATGAGTGAAATATGGATCAGTGGCTTTCACTGAGGACGCTTGATGATGTTGCACAGAGAGTAACAGGAAAATCCATGTTGCCACCCATTTAGGAAACTCACTGAAAATCTGACTCCAATTGGAAAGTGCTGATATTATAACAAGGACAAACTATGATCTTTCCCATGCTACAGACTATGCACAAGGCAAAGGGGCAGAATTTCATCACTGGAGCAGCAACCCAGAAAATTAATTTAGGTCAAAGGGAGAAGTTAAGCTAAACACCCACTGCAGTTTAGAAGCAACGTGTCATACTAAAGATTTAGTGAGAGAGGAAACAAATTTGAACCTAAGATCCAATATGCTAAGAATCAAAATGTGAACATTTTCGAAGATGAACGCTAAATGGAAATGTGTGCATCAATGTCAATGCTGTGCCAAAGGTAATACTATTGGGTGCCAAATACTGGGTGTCCATAGCAGCTAAAATTGTATTTCAGGGACTAGTAACAGGCATGCAGAATTTTGAATTATATGGAATATAGAGAAATTAGTAGTAGTAGTAGTAGTAATATTTTTAATGCTTGCCTGAGGAATTATGCCACAACCAATTGAGCTATACCACCCAAAGTGAGAAGTTTATTACTAACATGCAGGAACCCTCTTATTCCTTCAAATAGCTTCCTTGTATCAAATATCTTAGGTTGCATTTTAACATTTTTTTCACTATGAAAATCAGTAAAGCACAAGAGCAAGTGCTATAAATTGCAACTGTTGCTCTTCCTTCTAGCTGCTTCTCACATGGGCAACTCTGGGATATTGTGTTGTAGAGAGGACAATAATAAAGATAATTAGTACATATTCTGATGATGTTTGACACTATTGAAACTCTGTATTAATTATCACAATTATCAAAACTCCAATACCATTATAAATCATTTCTATTAAGTTGTAGTTAACAATGATTACTCATACCATATACTTAAGTAACAAGAAGCCATATTTATGGTAAAAATTATATATCCAGTGCATTCGAAATAATCTCCACACTCTTAAAATCAAATTATAAAACAATTTCAACAACTTTGGTTTAGAATTCTTAAAGCTAAATATACATTAATTTTAAGAGTTACGTTTTAAGGAAAATGTGTGTATACAAATACCATCTGAAAAAAAAGCTACACTTTTAAAGTAAAATGTATCTGTTTTACTTAGAAACTTAGTGATTCAAATATTTTTGTGTTGAATGATTAATATATTTATATTCAATAGCAGATAATCCAGTTAAAATCACACAGATAAAATTCAGCAAATATTATGTTTGTTAAACTTTGTCTAACTCAGCTATCTCTCCCTTGAATATATTACTTAATTAATGATCAAATACAATACTGAATTTTATGTAGCAACAAACCAATCCTTTACTACTCAGACTTTTTAATGTAATTTAATGAAATGCATGTCAACCTATCATAATGAAATGTTGTATAATTAGCACAAAAAATAAGATACAGCATTCTAACATACATTTCCCTGAGCAAAGCAGTTACATTGCTTAATGACAGTTTGAATGGTGAACTCAGGTTTTGTATTATTTTGTTTCATTTTGGTCAGTAATTTGAGAGATGATTTTGGTAGAAGTAAATACTACAAATGATTTTTTTTCTAAAATGATTTATAGTGCCCTCCACCCAGTGTGTCCATAATATAAGTACCAAGCATCAAAGATGAAATAAAATTTTATATTAAAAATATTGCATTGGGAGTGTATGAAGAAATCGTACATATAAAATATTACTAAATCCTTGGCATGCTGATTATCATTATTTGAGACTTGGGATCATCACATATCTCCTCCATTTTCACTCTTTTAGCTTTTTCGTGTAGAGAAAACTTTTAAAACATGTACCGGTGCTCACTGAGGGCACCCAGTCTTGTTCTGCACCGTTGAGCATGCACATTCTCTCTAAACTTCCTTCACCCTCTGGCACTCAGGAGGGTCAGCACCACTCAGGCAGACCTGCGACCCACACTTCCCTGCCCTCTGGCTGCTGCACGACCTGCTGAGCGCCGCTTGCCCTGCCCAACAGGAAGGAAAACATGCATGTAGAGCCCCTTGTCATCCCTCTGTGACGGGCAATTCCTCAAGACGGCACTAACAAGAAAGGACACAGGGTTGATCCGGACGATTTGGATGGTGACCTTGTAAAGGTGGCATGGAAGAGCCATCGGCTTCCAAAACCTAGCCAGACCTCATCTGGGACAGTAGCCGGACCGTCACCCTTCATCCAAGTACAGTTCTGTGAGATTTGTGAGGGTTTCCATTCATCCCCCAGCCTTATATCTCCTGCTGTGCTTTCTGAGAATACACCCTTCGTGTTTATTGCAGTAAACTTTTCTCTAGGGACATTTCTATGTAAGCAGCCCCCTGTAGCATCCCGTGTGCTAAGTCACTACTTCAAAAGTCTATCGCTTTCAGGACGTGCTCCGTCAATATTGGACGAAGAGAAAAATCCTCAAAATGTCTCCGGAGGCTCACTCTGACTCAAAATTGAGCTCAGCTTTTTGACAGTTTTAATAGCTTCCAATATGATCCCCTCAAGGAGTTAACAATGTATTTAAGAAGATGATTATAAAGCATGACACAAGTGTGAGTATAAGACAGCTTGTAATTGAGTGCTAAATTGTGTGGGGCATTGCGACTACGTACTGTCAAATTGGGAAGGAGACAAATTAGTGGGAGCAGAAGGAATTAGGAACGGCAGTATATAGAAGGAACTGAGCTATAGCTAGAAAGTAGGGTTTGGATGGATATTGTCAAAGACAGGGACTCCAGCCCCAGGTATAAAGAGACAAGAGAAATTCACTCCTCCCTCAAAATGACAAAGAGTCTCTTCTCCGGAAAGTGCTTGTTCAGTCCCCAAGGAAATTCAAAGATAAATCAAGGGCAATAAGTATGACGGTCATGTCCTAGCTGATCACGCAGTGCAAGACATGCATTCAGTGATTCACAATGTGACCCATTTCCTCCTACTTGAAGCAGGTGCCTCTATTATCCCATTTGAGAGACAGGAACTTGTGCATACAGACATTGAATAAATTGTCCAAGATCATTCAGCTGGGGGAAGGTGATGGCAGGATTTAAATCCATATAAAGGCACATGATACATAAAGGTAAGGGCGAATAGAGCCAAAGCAGAGAACAGAAGGTCAGGAATGAGGGGGACAGACAGGCTGATTCAAACTGGGCCTTGTAAGATAATATGAGATTTTATGGGTAAAACTGAGGATCACTAAAAGGTAGAGGAAATAGTTTAAATACTAGTATGTACTTATGTAAAAAATCTATGGGACAAGAAAATATATAATGTGTATAAAATCTAACAAGTCAATATAATATGAAATATAATACAGGTATATGATATCAATGTCTACATAACATAATATAAATGTACAATTATATTAAATAATTATATAAATTATATATATATTAGTTATATATAATATATAGTTCTATCATTATAGTGAGTATAATATAACTATATAACATAGATAAGTCCATATATCATGGACAATATGGTACGTAAAATTCAGTATGGTATAATATAATATAAATAAAAATATAGAAACAATTTCCTGACATGAAATGTCCTTCAAATGCCTATGTTTGTGCTTATTTACTGCATAATTGTAAGTTATTTGACTTGCACATTAAATGAGAACCTTTGAAATTACCAACCGGGCAGCCATGCACCAGGACTCCGAGGTGAGGAAGGGGTGGAGGATATAACCTCCCAGAGACACCTGTAGGGCAGGGACCTGAGGGTCCCCTGAGAGCTCACTGTTCACAGCCAGGACCATGTCCTTCTGAAAAGTGGCCTGGCCTGCAGGACAACCGACCTGGCACACCTGGGAGGTGTGCCCTCCTCCAGGTGGCCACAGACTGGCATGGGGTGCCCACATCCAGGTGTCCCCTGTGCCCCAAATGAGAAGGATTCGGGGGCACCTTTCCTGCTCTAAGGTCTCCTATGACCTCGGTGAAGCCCTCATTCTCCTCATCCCAGCCTCTTTCCCTCATTCCCATACACTGTGTCACCTCACAAAAATCGTTCTCTTAAGATTTCTTTCTAGAAAACCCCACCTATGCCAACAGTACACATTCAGAAAAATAAGTTGCACAAATAGAAAACCTACATAACACATGCCACAGATCACGAAAGCTAAGGGATTTACAGAAAGAAAAGCATTTACTCAGGATTTCCTTGGCCACAGCAATGACCAAAACTGGGCTTTGAAATGTGTGAAAGGCTAATTTAAGTGAGGAAAGACAGAAAGCTACTTCATGGGTTTAAATAAAACATTAATATTAATATAGCCTAGAGGATGCTGGTGAGGCAGCCCCCACTACCCAACTTGAAAAATGATGTAGCATTGGGACATCATGAGCCACAGCTTTGTGAAAAGTGGAAAAGCAGCTAGAGTCTTTAGAAACAAATGAAGCACGTCATTATTCCATTTCGGAATGGCTTGTTTAGCACTCATTATCTTTAATGGTTCACATGAACAGCTGAACAAAAACCTAAAGGGGTATATTTAAGATATCTTAAGTAATCACTTTTTCATCTGTCTGTTGCATAAGAAGCATGACCTTCAAATCTCAATAGAGGTTTTTATCCTCATTAAGCTCTAGGGAGCAGCACATAAGTGATAGTGCAATAGTTATTCTGGGAATGAAGTAGTTCATCTATTCACAAAATTTACAGAGTATATTGTAAGAACTTTCAAGGATAAAGAATAGTTAGAATTTAATTATTTTCAAAAATTTACATTTGTAATCTTCATTCCACTGTTTCCCCTGCCCAAATGTGGACACCCTACTTGAAGAGTTATGACAATCTGCTTTATAAATTAGTTAGCATTCTATAATTCCAGGCACCATAATCTTCTAAACATCCTGAAATAAAACTCAATGCCTCCCATATATGTTTTATCTCTGGCAATGAAATCCGCAGGAATAACATGATTCACCGCTAAATATATAGTCAGTCAGTTTCTCTAATATTGTAATGGTGGTGTTTAAATACTTTAAACTCCAGTTTAAAAGTAAAAAACAACAACACCACAACACATTAAAAGTAACTCTAATCACAAACATGTTATTGAATACATAACATGAAAAGGTATAAACTGTAACACTAGTAATTTAAAATTTGAAGGGAGAAGTAAAAGTATTGAGTTCCTATATGCTATTGAAGTGAAGTTGTTCTTAGGTTAAATTATTACAACTATAAGATATTATATGTAAGGATAATCATAACCAGAAAGAAAAAAAACATGAGAAGACACACAAAAGATTATAATAAAAGAATCAAAGTATATAATCATAAAAATGTCACCAATTCACAAGGAAGACAGGAAAAGAGGAATAAAGTACAAAACAGAAAATAATTTTTAAAATGGTAATAGTGATTTCCTATCAATAATTATTTTAAATTGAAATAGATCAAATTTTACAATAAGTAGATATAGAATGACTGAATGGTGTTGTTGTGTTTTTTTTAAGAAAAGATCCAATAATAGACTCCCAACAAGAGACTCACTTTAGCTTTAAGAAATTAGGCTAAAAATAAAGGGATTTAAACGAGAGAGAACAAGGTGGCTTTACTTATATAAGAGAAAATAGATTTTAAGCTGAAAATATTCATGGGCAACAAAGAAGGTCAGTATATAATGATAAAGAGGTCAATACATTATAAAGATAACTTTATTCGCCCAACATTGGAGCATCTAAACATATAGAGCAAATACTAATAGAAATAAATATAATATTATAACAATATAATAGTAGTAGGGGCCTTTAATTCACCACTCTCTACAAATGAGACATCATTCAGACAGAATCACTATGGAAACAGTGGATTTAAACAATACTATATATCAAATGGACATAAAAGACATATTAGAACATTCCATTCAATAGCAGAGGAATACACATTCTTCTCAAGCACATATATAACATTCTCCAGGACAGATCATATATTAGGCCATGTGCAAGTCTGAACAAAGAATATACACATTTTATCAAATATTGTTTCTGACCACAAAATTATAAAACTAGAAATCTATTACAGAAGGAAATCTGAAAAGTTTACTATTACATTGAAATTAAACAACACACTTAGGAACATCAATGGGTTAAAAAAGAAAAATAAAACATATTTTGAGCCCTGGCTGGGTGGCTCATTTGGTTGGAGCATTGTTCTGTACCCCATAAGGTCGTGGGTTTGATTCCTGATCATGGCACATACCTAGGTTTTAGGTTCAATACCTGGTTGGGGCTACTATGAGAGGCAACCAAATGATGTATCTCTCTCACATTGATATCTCTCTCTCTTACCTGCCTTCTCTCTCTCTCTCTCTCAGATCAATTTGAAAAAATATATCTTGAGATAGCAAAAATGGAAACACAATATATTAAACCTTATTGGATATAGTAAAAGTAGTTCTAAGAGGAAAGTTTACAGTGATAAGTGCCTATGGTAAAGAAAAAGATTCAAATAAACAACCTAATATTATACTTCAAGGAATAAGAGAGAGAGAAAATATATAAACCTAAAGTTAGTAGAAAGAAAAAAATAACAAAGGTCAGAAAAGAAATAAGGGATATAGAGACTAGAAATACAATAGAAAAGATCAACAAAACTAAGAGTTATTTTTATAAAGATAAAACTGAAAAACTTACAGCTGGGCAAATGAATCACAAATGAAAGGAAACATTAAAATTAATACCATAGAAATATAAATAATCATAAAAGATTACTATAATTATATACCAAAATTTGGACAATCTAGAAAATATAAATAAATTCCTAGAAGCATATAACCAACCAAGACTGAATCATGAAGAAATGAAAATGGACTGATAATGAGTAGTAAGGAGATTGAAGCTTTAATTAAAAATTTCCCAACAAAGAAAAGGTCCAGCATCAGATGGTTTCTCTAGTTAATTCTACCAACATTTAAAGAAGAATGAATGCAAATTTCCCAGAATTCTAAACTTTTCAAACTCTTCCAAAAAATTGAAGAGGAAGGGACACTCCCAAACTCATTTTATGAGGTCTGCATTACCCTAATACCAAAGCCAGACAAGGACTAACAAGAAAAAAAAATATAGGCCAATATCCCTGATGCATATACATGCAAAAATTCTAACTAGACTGCTATTAAACCAAATTTAACAGCACATTAATTAAAAGAATTGTAAACCCATGGACACCAGTGTGGTGATTACAGAGGACGGGGAAAAGGGAGGGTGGAGATGGAAGAGAGAAGGCGTAGAGGAGATAAATGGTGATGGAAAAAATAAAATGAAATAAAAAAGAATGCATTGATTTTTTTATATTGATTATATGTGGGGACTATTTTTTAAAAGCATCACAAAAAATGATCAAGTGGAATTTATCCCTGGGATGCAGGGATGGGCCAATATATGCAAATCAATAAATCTGTTATATCATATTAATGGGATGAAAAATAAAAAAATATGATCATTTAATCAATGCATAAAAAGCATCTGAAAAAATTCAGCATCTTTTATGATAAAAATTCTCAACAAATGGGGTATCGGGAATGTACTTCAATGTAATATACGTTATAGAAGACAAGCCCACAGGAAGCATCATACTCAACAATGAAAGGTTGGAACTTTACGCATAAGACAAGGTTGCCACTCTTATCATTCCTATTTATCATAGTACTGGAAGTCCTGGCCAGAGCAATTAGGCAAGAAAAAAAATAATAAAAGGCATCTGATTTGTAAAGAAAGGAGTAAAATTGTCTCCTTCAAAAATAGAACTAATAAATTCAGTAAAGTTCTAGCATACAAAACCAACACACAATAGTTGTTTTCTTATGCACTAACAATTAGCTGAAAAAAATAAGGAAAAAGATCCCACTTGCAATAGCATGAAAAACCATAACATACAAAGGAATAAGTTCAACCAAGGTGGTAAAATATGTCTACACTGAAAACTATAAGAGATTGATGAAAGAAATTGAAAAAGACACAAATAGAAAGGCTTACCATTTGCAACAGCATGGATGGAACTGGAGAACATTATGCAAAGCGAAATAAGCCAGTCGGAGAAAGATAAATATCACATGATCTCACTCATTTGTGGATTATATTGAACAGCATAAACTGATTAACAAAAATAGATCCAAAGACATAGAAGCATTGAACAGACCATCCAACCTCAAGAAGAAGGCAGGTAATCAGGAGCGGGGGTGGGGGGTAAGGGAAGGAGAGATCAACCAAAGGACTTGTTTGCATGCAATAAGCATAACCCATGGAATCAGTCAGTAGCGGGGGTGAGAGCATGTGCCTTAGGGGGAGGGGGATGAGCAGGGAGAGGTCAATGGGGGAAAAAATTCATATGTAATACTTGAAACAATAAAGAATTTTAAAAAAAGGTATTCCATGTTCCTGGATCAGAAGAATTAATATTATTAAAATGTCTATACTATTCAAAGTCATCTGTAGATTCATTCAATCCATATCAAAGTTTCAAAGGAATTTTTCACAGAAATAGAAAAAAAATTGCAAAGATATATAAAACCACAAAAGAACCCAAATATCTAAAGAAACTTGATAAGTAAAAATAAAGCAGGAGGCACCACACTGATTTCAAACTATATTAAGTTGTGTATTTGAAAGTTTTTAAGTAAGTAGACTTTAAAAGTTCTCATCACAAGAAAAAATTTAACTATATGGATGTGATGAATATGTACCCTAATTATTGTAGAAATCATTTTGCAATATGTTCATATCTGAAATGATTGTGTTGCACACCTTAAACTTATGCAATGCTTTATGTCAACTTTATGTGAGTAAAGCTGGAAAAACACAAGCTATAGTAATCTAAACAGTATAGTCTTGTCATAAACACAGACATGTAGACAAATGTAACAGAATAAAGAGCCCAGAAATAAATGGCAGTATATATGGTCCACTAGTATTTGACAACGGAGCCAAGAATACTAGTGGGAAATGAATAATATCAATAAATGATGCTGGGAAAATTGGATATTCACATATATATGAACGGTATTGGATCCTTATTTTACACCACTTACAAAATTACCTCTAATTAAATTATACTCAAATGTAATAGCTGAAACTATAAAACTCCTAGAAGAAGAAAATACAGGAGAAAATATCCTTGATATTGGTTTTGACAATTATTTCTTTGGGGGTGGGCGAGGAATATGATACCAAAAACACCAGCAACAAAAGCAAAAAATAAAAATGTAGATAAAAATAAATGTGGAATTACTAAAAATATTCTGCACAGTAAAAGACTATACTAATAGAATTAAATAAAAGTAATCTATATAATGAAAGAAAATATTTAAAATTTATATATTTTACAAGGTATTAATGTGCAAAATATATAAGGAATTCATTCAACTCAACAGCAAAACATCCAAATAATATTATTAAAAATAGAAAAAGACCTAAATAGATACTTTTCCAAAGAAGAATATGAGTGGCCATGTAGTTCTCTCAAAGCCTCAAACCATTCCCAAAACATTTGGCTAGAATATTGATTTTTAATATAGATATTTGTTGTATTTGTATGGTATTGATTTATACTTTTTGTATATATAAAGAACAGCCTTTATATATAAACTCTAAAAATTCCTTTCAGCATCAGAAAAAGAGAATCTATTGAAAACAAAAGAAAACAAATATCAAAAATTAACAACTCTACCAAATAAGAGGATAACTTACTTCATAGAGGGATTATGTTTATCACTACTTATACACCCATATTTTCTGTGCTTAATTCCCATGTAAATAATTGATAAAATTAATAAATGTTTAAATAGAATTCTAGAATTAAAATCAAGAAAATTTATATATTAAAAAATATGTCTTGAAATTCTAGAGTTAAAAATATTAACTGAAATTATAAGTGAATTAATTTAATAGGGTTGGTAGCTGATTAGACATTGCAAAAGACAAGATTTTTGAACTGAGAAAGAGAAAAAATTAAAATATACAAACTAAAGGTCAGAAGTAAAAAAAGAAACATACAGGAAAAAATAGAAATAATATTAGAACACAATAAAGAGGCTTTAACACATGTATAATTAGGATCCCAGAAACAAAAATCAATCAAATGGGAGAGGAAAAATATTTAAAGAGTTAATGGCCAAGAACATTCCAACATAGATGGCAAATATCAATACACACTTTTAATAAGTAGTTAGATTTATTCTGATTTTTTTGAAGGTAGGTGTGTGTGTGGTGGGGGGGGGGGCGGAGGGGAGGGGTGTAATATTATTTCCTGGATTTATTTTAAGATTTTTCTCTTTCTCTGGTTTTCAGCACTTTTCCTTTTCATTCTTATGTGTGATTTATTCTTCAAATTGTCCTCTTTGGGATAATCTGTCCCCCGGAGTTTTTCTGGATAGGCTAAGCTTTATCATTAGCTTACACCTATAATCAACTATGGTGAAAATGGCCAGAAATTATCAGATTATTGAGAAATTTTATTCCTGTCTATGGGATTTCAATGTATCTAGTTCTCACTTTACAGCTCTCAAATAGCTGTAAAATAGAAGTTTTGTAATTCTACTTGTTTAGTAGGTATGTTAGCCTATTTGGTCCACTCCATTCTATTTGGATGTTTCTACTCTACACATCCTCAGGGAAATGAGATCTGTCCATCTCACACCCAGCCTTCTCTAAGGCATGTTGGGATTGGGAAAGTATGATCTTACGGTCTGGTGGTGTTTGTTAGAGATGTGGGAGCTCTTGTTTCAGTGAACACTTTGATTCCTGCCCATATTTGGAAATGGGCTTAAGCTAAGGATTTTAGTTTAGGCATGCTTTATACAATTTTGTTTCCATCTCTATCTGAAGCATGGAAACTTAGAAAATGAGTATCAAAGTGTGCAAAATATGACAAACAAGCAGGATAGCATTGGGAAGTTGACAGACCAGGAATTTTTTTTTAATGTACAAAAGTGCTCCCTTCTTCTGCACCCTCCCAACATACCTAATGGCAACATCCTTTTCATTCATTCACAAGAAACACTTATGGGGTGATGTTTCTGTATCAGACACTGTTCTAGAAACCTGGAATTGAGCAGTAAAGAAACTGAAAAATTGGCAGAAAATATATATATCAAGCAGAGACTGAGTGTCAGGATAAACCCCTAAGGTGGAGCTAGCCTGAAGCCCAGGCTTTCAGGGCAGTGAGGTAGGGGAGTGGGAGGAAGAGGGCCACAGTAACAGGGGCTTTGTGCTTTCTGGGGCGGTGCAGATCATGAAGGCTATTAGAGAGATTTTGGACTTACTCTGGGTGAAATGGAGACTTTTCTGCAAGGTTTTGATCAAGAAGTCACACACCATGACTTAAATGTTAAAAGATCCTTCCATGTTTGAAGTAGGTGAGGGCAGTGGCAGTAGGAAGTGGTGTTGAGCACAGCCCTGCAGAAACTCATGAAAGAGAGAAGGTTGGTGTGGATGACCGTGTTCACCTGCGGCAGCAAGAAGGCTCAGATTCATACAAGTTCAAGGCAGAGCCAGAGTGACGTCTTAACAGACTGAGGCTGTTATCAGCATTAGTAGGAACAAGAGATAGATACACACTTACGAAGTGACTAAGGAGGAAATAAAAAGTGAAAATTCAGTAGCGAGCAGTGTTGTTATTCTTTGCAGAGCAGTAATTGTAACAACATGTTATTCCCAAATTACTCATTCCTCAGATTTAAAAGAACAAGTTATTCGGTATTTAAATGTTTTCACAGGGATATTGGCAGTAACAGCTTTTTTCTATTCACACATACCCACATGCTCAGAATTTAACAGATTGCACAGAGCAGGGAGTTCAATTGGCATCAGTGTTCTTTTATTGGCTGAGTTGAGCATATTTTACAAAATAATGTTCCTGGCATGCCAGGTACGTGTGGTCTCTCAGCCTGATTACTTAGAGTCGATACTTCCTCTTCAGTTTAATTTATCTCTGTGGGCTTTTATATATTTCAAAACCCTTTAGTTTCATTTTAGTAGGTTTTCAGAAGGGAACAGAGGTAAATGTGTGAACAGGGGATTTTAAACATCTACTCCCTTCTTCCTGTGTAACTTTCTTCTCTTTTCTTCTGAGACACCACACCCTCCATCTTTATTTATGGTGATTATGAAGCACTTTCAATAAACCATTTTTAATCTATGAATTTAAAACATAATTGTTAGCCCTGACCAGCAGCCCAATGGTTAGAACATCAGCCCATGCAAAGAAGAGTCTTGGGATTTGATTCTGGCCAAGTGCACATATCTGGGTTGCAGGTTCGATCCCCAGCCCCAGTTAGAGTGCATATGGGAAGCAACCAATCAATGCGGCCCTCTCTAATCAATGTTTCTCTCTCATGCATGCTCTCCTTCCCTTTCTCTCTCTTCCTCTGCCCCCTCCCTTCCACTCTCTAAAAATCAATGAAAAGGTATTAATAAAAATATTATATATAATTATTATATGATAGCATAGTGTGATATATTTTTAATTAAGTCTTTATTATTGAAAATATTTTATATGTCCCCTTTTCCCCCTCAGTAACCCCTTCTAGCCCACCCTGTGCCCAACCCAAGGCCTTCACCACCCTATTGTTTGTGACCATGGTTTATGTATATATGCATACAAATTCTTTGATTGATCACTTCCCACCCATCCACCCTCCCTCATCTTCTCTCTGAGATTCCACAGTCTTTTATATGCTTCTATGCCTTTGGATCTATTTTTTCATCAGTTTATTTTGTTTATTAGATTCCACATATGAGTGAGATCATGTGACACTTGTCTTTCTCTGTCTGCTTATTTCGCTTAACATAATACTCTCCACGTCCCTCCATGCTATAATATTTTGTTTGTATTCCAGTATTATAGCAGATGACTTCTTGTGTTTTGATCATTCTTTTAGCGATTCTTTGTTATTCATTAAATCCTTGTGATACAGTTTTGGTGGAGGCATCTATTTTGTTTTTTGGTGTGTTTCTTTTTGTCCTCCAGGACATAAGAGTTCGATCAAGGGAGCTCCCATTAGACTGTCAGCTGATTTCTCAACAGAAACTTTGCAGGTGAGAAGGGACTGGTAAAAAATATTCAAAGTGATGAAAAAGAAGAAGAAGAAGAAGAAGAAGAAGAAGAAGAAGAAGAAGAAGGAGGAGGAGGAGGAGGAGGAGGAGGAGGAGGAGGAGGAGGAGGAGGAGGAGGAAGAAGAAGAAGAAGAAGAAGAAGAAGAAGAAGAAGAAGAAGAAGAAGAAGAAGAAGGAGAGATGAACTATAAAATGGCAATAAATACATATCTATCAAAAATGAATCTAAAAAAAAACAAAACAAAATAAATGAAGAAGCATACTCATAGATAAAGAGAACATTTTGATGGTTGCCAGATTGGGGGAGGGGGTGGGGAGGTATGGGTGAAAAATGTGAAGGGATTAAGAAGTACAAATTGGTTGTTAAAGAATATCATGGGGATATAAAATATGGCATAGGGATATAGCCAATAATATTCTAATGACTATGTATTATGTCAGATGAATACTAGATTTATTGGAATGATTACTTAGTAAGTTATATAATATCTAGTCATGGGGGTGTATACCTGAAACTAATATAATATTATTAACTGTAATTGAAAAATAAAAAATGATTTAAATTTTAAAAAGATAATAGGAAAGCCTGAATATAAATTAACTACAGGGTAAAACTCAAAAACAGAAGGAAAGAAATAATGAAGATCAGAAATTAAAAAAAAACACAACAACACAGAAAATGAGGTGTCATAGAGAGGATCAACAAAATTACCTATTTTTTTAGCTGTGTAATAACTATTATTAAGATGGAGACAATACAAGTTCTTTCACAAGTGATTCATTAGAAAAAAGATATGATGTATCTGAAGAGTGTCCCTTGAGTGGGTGGAAGGAAGTCTCTCCTGCATGCCAGGTAGGTAGAAGAGGATTTTGACAGCTGAGAGAGGACACCAATTAGAGAAAGCCACTGAGATTTCTTTGGCATTGTTTGTTTTTGCTCAGAAAGCTGTATATAATTCACTGTAATATTTACAGATTCAATACATCCTTTTTTAAGAAATTGTGGTAAAAAAACAACAACACCTAACATAAACTTTAGTTTCATGTGAGACTAGTTTAAGATCGTATTAATTTTCATTAGGTAATGTACAACTCTGAAACAGTGGCCCTGAACATGACCAAGATGGCTTATTAAAAACATAGACTCCTGGGTCCGATCCCAGTTTCTGATTTCGTAGGTCTGAAATAGGATCTGAGAATTGCAAGTTCCCTGGTGATGCTGATGCTACTGGTTCTGGGACTATTCTTTGAGAACCACTGATTCAAGACACTGTCCACAAGTTATAGAAGTAGAAAAAGAGGGATGGGCTGCCCAGAGGGTAGTCAACAAAGTAATGAAAGACATTCCAGAAAGTTATGGGAACCTTTGATGCAACAAATCTTAAGACATAAGGATTAGTAATATAACATAAAATAAAAATTTACAAGGCAAAATTTGTGGTGTATTAAACATGACATAAATTCTTAAGCCAAAGAATCCATCAAGGTGGGTTCTAGTTTCACTTCTCTTTGAATGTGTACTGGACTGGGACTTCTTTGACCAATGAAGTATGGGAGAGGTAATGCTGTGCAGGTGCTGGCTCTAGTCTTTAAAAAGATTGGCAGTATAACAGTCCCCTCTTATCCACTGGGGATATGTTCTAAGACCTCCAGTGAATGCCTGAAACCACAGAGTATTGAACCTCATGTATACTATGTGTGTGTGTTTTTTAAAACATGCATACCTGTGATAAAGTTTAATTTATAAATTAGGCATAGTAAAATAATAATAATAATAATAATAATAAAAATCATAATAAATCCTATATAATAAAAGGCCAGGGACCATAAATATAATGACCGGAATGACTGCTCGACCAGTTACCATGAGGTGCATTGGATCAGCGATGGTGAATGGAGGAACCCGGGTGGGTGGCGGGAAGACTGGGCTGACTGTCAGGCTGTTGGGATCCCCAACTCATCCCCGGCTGCTCCGGGGCTCAGACCACTGGGAAAGCAGGCACCAGTGACTTCACCTCCATGCTTGTGCACCAGGCTGGTCGCTGATGGAACATGCTGCCTGCTCAGGGCCGCTCACGTGGGCGCTGCTGCCACCACCACTGACAGAAGCTGTGGGACAGGCCCACAACTTACCCACCCGGTGGCAGAGGTGGCGTTTGGCCTGGGGACTGGTGAACAGGCAGAAGATGGCCCTGATCGCAAGCTAGGCCTAGAGACCTTACTCATGCATGATTTCATGTGCTGGGCCTCTAGTAGAACTATAATACATATATTGTAAAAATTATGTGACTATGGCCTCCCTTTCAAAATATTTTATTGTACTGTACTCCCTTTACACTTAAAGGAATCATTCTATAAACTCTCTTTGGCATATCTGGATCACCAGCATCACTACTCTTGTGTTTGGGGGACATTATTAAGTAAAATAAAGACTACTTGAAAGCACAGCAATACAGCGACAATCAATCTGATAACCGAGACCGCTACCAAATTATTAATGGGTGGAGAGCACGTACAGTGTGGAGACCTGGACAAAGGGATGATCCCTGTCCTGGGAAGGTCTGAGCTACTCAGAACTGTGCACAATTTAAAACTTAAGAACTGTTTATACCTAGAATTTTCCATTTAATATTTTTGGATCACCATTGACAGTGGGTAACTGAGACTGTGGAAAGTGAAACTGCAGATAAGGAGAGACCACTGTATAAGCCCATGTAAGATGCTCAATAACCTTGCTGAAGAGATCATGTGGACCGGCCCTATGACTCATGGAGAGGAAGAGGGGTCCAGCTGTATCCAGCTTAACAGCCATCCCAGTCAAGGCACCAGACTTGTGAATGAAGCTGTCTTAGACTCTCCAGACCAGCTCAGCTCAGCTACCAGCTAAATATCGTCAAGTGACCCCTTTCTACACCATATGGAGCAGAATTACTCAGTTCAGTTTTTCCCGAAAACTTTGGGTTTTCAACTTCAATATATTCCTTAGTTTATTTCTGTTTTTACTTTCATATGCATGAACCCTGTATAGATGTCACTTGAATGTGTTGCATATAGGCACTTGGTTGTGTCGCAAGTTTCCTTCTTTACACGGTGTAAACAATGTATGTCTCATAGATACTATGAATATCGTTGCCCAGTCTTTTCCTTCCATAACATTCTTATCTTTTCAACATCCAGTAACTCCCAAAATCACATCAAGTTTTCTACATTCCTTTCAGGTTGTGAGGACACAAATATTTTAGTAAGCATCTGTACACAGCCGGAGTCCAAGGAAGAGCACCCCACACATTTTTCTCTTGGCCCTGCTCTAAGTTTGATAGAGGGTTGTGCTTTGCTTTGCACTACATATAATTTCCATATACTTTACAACACATCCAAGCCCCAGATCTTCTGACTGTAAAATTTAGGAAGAAAACATGAGAAATCAGCTTTCCATAATTTTATGAAGGGTTTTATGAAGAGTCTACAGCAACATATGTGAAACAGATTATGTTGTCAAAGCCACCAAGAAAATATGAATAATCATTTTATATTTTTCCTTAGCCTGAATTTGTTAAATACTGCTTCTACATCACAGTGTTTCTACATTATTTGTGGAGAGTGCATGTCTGACATGAATGGACTCTCAAGAACTCTGGAGACTTTCTCATCCTTATAGGCTACTGTAATATTACTGTGTACAATAACAATTATACTAATTTAATTATTTATAATTTAAATACGTGTTGTTTAATTTCTGTAACAATTTCATGAGGTACTCCTTCATTTTATAATTGGGGAAATCAAGACAGACATTTTGATCAGTATCTCCAGCTTCCATATCCGGTGAGTGATAAAACAGACACTTGAGCCCAATCGTGAGTTCCCTTGGTTGTTTCCATGTATCTCTATTAAAAAATATAAGATGACTGCCCAGCTAGTGTTGCTCAGTGGTTGAGCATCAACCCATGAACCAGAAGATCATGGTTTGATTCCCAGTCAGGGCACATGCCCTGGTTATGGACTCTGTCCCCAGTAGGAGGCAGCTGATCAATGATTCTCTCTCATCATTGATGTTTCTATCCATATTTCCCTCTCCCATCCTCTCTCTGAAATCAATAAAAACATATTAAGAAAAAAGGAAGAAAAACATATAAGATGACCTATGCAAAGAAAATTTCACAGATCTTTGAAGAGAAGCAGTGCTATGAATATATTATTATTACCAAAAACCATGGTAAGATACCTTACTTTTTAACTACATCAAACATTATTATTAAAAACATTAGAAACATTGTCTTAAACATGGTACTTACATCTGATTAATAGAAATTCTAAATATGACTTTGAACAGTGCTTCTCCAATATGCTAATCTTCATTTGAGAAGAGCTTATTGGTTGGAATTATTGGCTGATAATAATTTTTTTTTCAAAATGAAAAGTAAAATGAGACACAAAACTGACTTCACATTTTACAAACTACAAGTTTCTGACTTCATTCTTTTGTGACTATTTGCTGGAAAGCAATTCCTTAAATTAAATATAATTTTAGGTAAGAAAAAGTATTGAAAAAAGTATTGAATATATTTTTAATCTAATGCAAAAACTAAAATGTTGCTATTCTGTCTGCATTTGTGGGCAGACTGGCCACTCACAGAAAAGGACAGCAGGAATTTGGCCACCGTTCTTGAGCCATCTGTCCTTCATGTGACATAAAGAGGTTTAAAAATCCCAGGCAAGTGTGAGGGTTTCTGTTCTCATTCACTCACTCACTGATGTCAGAGGCACTTGTTACAAGTTTGAGGCTGTGCTGTGGTCTTCGCTGTTCATGTGGACTCTCCTTGCTGATGGTGCCAACAGTGTTCCCGGGCTCCACAAACAGCCTCTGGAAGCATCATTGGTAAGGGAGTAATCCTGGTTGGCATACAGATACTTCTTCACTAGGTAGAATCTAGAAGCTACCACATCGGGCTTGTCCTGAGTATCAAATCTGAAACATTAAGAGTGGGCATTTCCCCGCAGCATATAAAGCTTCCTTTGCACCTAAATGCCCCCTGTCAGGAGGTATAGGCACCTCAGAAAGTCACCCCCATTGCAGGTGAGGAGGAATGCTGCACCCCGGCCTTCTCCTCCCAGTGTCTACTCTTGTTCATTTGTGTCTCATATGCTGAGGAAGAATGTTCCTACATCTGGAGGTATGATCATCACTACAGACCATTCATGTTAAAATTTTGCTGTGCTAGGCATGGTCCCAAACATTTTACATGCTTTAACTCAGTTATTCCCACAGTAGTGCTCTAAGGCACATATTATGCCATGATAAAGCTGAGGAAAGTAAGACGAAATACAGATTAAGTAACAAGCCCAAGACTAACTAAGTTGGGAGGTAAGTTTCAAACACAAATGGTGTCTCCACACTCTGTGTTCCTTGATCTTCTGCCACAGAAATGAAGCATCATTAAAAGTGAAAAGGTCTGAAATGGTCTATAAAACAATTATATTGGCTATCTATCGCTGAATAACAAATTACTACAAATGTGTGGCTGAAAACAACACACATTTACTATATCAATATTTCTGTGGGTCAGAAATCTAGGGATGGAGGAGCTGGATGCTTTGCTCTAGAGTCTTTGTAAGCTGCAATGAGGTGTTGACCTTGGCTGGGTCCCATATGGTGGCTCAACAAGGGATGGTCTGTATACCGCACACTGGTTGTTGGCAGGATTCAGTTCCATGAAGACTGTTAGACTGAGGGCCTGAGTCCCTAGGTGGTTTGTGACCAGAGTCCATCCCTAATTCCTGGTCACTTAGACCTCTCCAATATGACTGCTTGTCCTACAAAAGGATGTAAGTTGAGGAGGCAATAGAGAGACCTTGCTAGTGACTCAGAAGTTGCAATCTGACGTAATCTAATCATGGAAGTGACATCTCACTGCCTTTGCCATATTCTAGGGCTGGAAGCAATCAAATAGGGAGGCCATGACCTTATGATGGACCTTGGTGAGACACACCCTCCCCTGATATCCTTCCTCAAGGGAGGCCACCAAACCAAGGCATGGATATCAGGGGAGGCTCTGTCTCATCAGGGTCCCTAGTAAGGCCTGTCTGCAGCAATGACCAAGCTTCTCACTTCGGATGAGGACACTGAGGACTAACATGTGAAGGCTGTAAACACCTAGTTACTTAATCCCAATGTTAGACTGAGAACCCATGCCTCTTTATTTTAGTGTTGATTTTTTTGACAAATAATTTAATGGGTTACTCCATGCAATCTATCAAAACCTTGTTGGAGATCAAACTTTTATTAAAAACTGTAAGACTAGGTGATAGTTGTACTCACACTGTTAAATTTAGACAACACAGAGATTCGATGCTGCCCTCATGCAGTGGTTCTGTTTTTCCCACTGCAGGCAGTTTTCTAATGGGATCCTCAGAGCATGTTTCTGTCTTGGCCATAAGAAGTCATTTCCATTACTCTGAAGTGCACTTTATGATGTGTACTTTACCCAAACCATTTACTTTTGTAGAACTCCAACTAAATATGAGCATGTATAAATGTACTTATAGTAGCACTGCCTCACTTTTTAGCTCCAAAAAAATACAATCATGACTTCAGAAGAAAGAGGATTCTCTGTGCATTGGCTTCTCATGATATATGTTAGCCCATCATTGCTGTTTCAAATGCATGCATAGAAAGATTTATAGAAAAAAATTAGATAGATTTATTTCAACATTAAAAACTTAAAAATTACAAACAATGTATTACAGATGTGCCTTCCAAACCATGGGAAGGAGTGTGTGCGTTCACCAGGAAGATGGAAAAAGCTATCAGGACAGTCTGCCCGCGATCTGACATGTCAGTCACCCTCCAGCACTGAAGGCTCGGGCTCATTTTTATTAATGGCCTCGTTATTTGAAACAGGAAAAAAAATCACATAGACTTTCTAGGCTTAAAAGAAGCTGTAGGGAGGGGAGTATTTTTGGATTAATGCACCCTTCTGGCTTATAAAAGCCAATAACCAATCCAGTTAAAAGGAGCAGCAAGAGCCACTGTCCTCCACTCGTGATAAACAAATCTGCTTCTTTTAAGCTCATCCACTGGGGCTCCGATGAAAACAAATATGACCCAACAGGCTTGGTCCAATTTATTTTCAGATTATGAGAACAGCTCCACCTGTTATAGATCTGCCAGAGACACCCTGCTGATAGTTTTTAACCACAATCTACAATAAACATCCACCGGCATATGGTATAAAGACGGAAATGTTTAAAGGGAAAGAGAATGTATAGAAGCGCAGAGTGGAGAGAAGGCAGAGGAGCCGTTTTGAATGCATTCTATGTGTTCCAGGTATTTCTCTCAGGATTGAGTAAGTGGTGGGATAGTGAATTGCTTTCTAAAGGGCGAATTCACTTAGGTTTTTCCCGTGGTCTGTACATTCATATTTACAACAAGAGTCAAAGCGGTGGGAGCACTCGGGCATAACTGGTAAGAGGAAGGAACCTGATACTGCCTCACAGCATGGCCTAATAAACAGATAAACTAGTTATTGTGTTCAGTATCCATACATAAGAAGAAACTTGAAGAAGTGGCTTGATTTTAGCATGAGCACATACTTAGAAATATTCAGAATAATGGCATATGAACTGCAGCATTATCAAATCATTCAATCTTTTCCCCCCAAAATTTAACTTACTGATATACAAGATAATCAAGTGACGAAGGGTCTCTTGAACCAAAAAGAATGGCATTAATACATACGTTAATACATATAATGAGGAATATTAATTAGATCAATAATATAAGTGAAATACAACCACTTTTTAATATCAAAATGTAGTATATATTGCCAGGTCAATGTGGCTCAGTGATTGAGTGTCGACCTATGAACCAGGAGGTCATGATTTGATTCCCAGTCAGGGCATATGCTCAGGTTGTGGGCTTGATCCCCAGTGGAGGGCAGGGTGCAGGAGGCAGCCGATCAATGATTCTCTCTCATTATTGATGTTTCTTTCTCTCCCTTCCTATCTGAAATCAATAAAAATATATTTTAAAAAATGTAATATATATTGTAATAGGTAATCTATAATAATAATAGCATAATATGCTAATTAGGCCAGCCAAACAAAGTTCTGGACATCCTTTCGGATGAACTTCCAGATGAATTTCGTGCATTGGACCTCTAGTATCTTTGGTAAAGGTTTTGAGAAGGTAAATAAAACAAACAACAACAAAAAACAGCTCCATGAATCCATTGATTTGGAAAATATTGTAATATTTTAAAATATAATTACATTTGCTTTCTCCACCTCATGGCATCTAGGAACAAATACAAGTTCATTACATTAACTCTTAATAAATCACTTTATGTATTTATTTATTATTCATCTGTATATTTATAATTTTCAATGAATGCCTATCATTTGCTAATCACTGGTCTGGTGATAGACTTAAAAGTCAGTAAAGGAAATGTAGTCTGTGATGACAATAAAAAATAAGCAATAATAAGAATATAAGCTCTATGACAAGGAGTCTGTGTTTGTAGAGTGGAATGAATGTGTGGTTTGCATGTGTGCACACACAAACTTTTATATAGATTGAGAGGAGAGACCTTACATATGTATAGAAACAAGCTTAAAAATCTTAAAATACTTCTGTCTCTCAGTGTATTTTAGTGATCTCTTTTAGGAACAGTCACCCCTCAATGACACTTTCAGACCCACTTAACACAGCCCTGTATCTTTCTTATTTCCTAGAGTTCACAGGAATCTTTTTTTTTTTTGGTCCCATGTCCATCCTCATCCCCAATGTCACCACCAACTCAGTTTTAAGATCCACCTGCTCCACCAGACACTTCAAACCTTAAGTTCTACTTCTAAGAACTTATTATAACTCAATATCATAAATATGTGCAATTATTTTTAAAGGGTATGGATCTTATAAGCTACAATGTCAAGTGGGCATAGCACGGTGTGTGTTATACTGAATGGGGCATGCATATTAACCTCCAACACTCCTGTCTTATGATTTTAATCTTAATTAATTCAGAGATGCCCACACCAATTTGTGATTATCTCACTTTGAAGTTATTATCCCACCTCCTATCTCTTGGAGTTTACAAATACTTTTTTCCTTGAAATAGTTCCATTTCTCTAACCAGCTAATTTCTTTGGTCAATCCCTCGGTGGAAAATTTGATGGCCAGCTTTATTAGACTTATGATCCATTTTTGTCCATTTGTTTGTTTATGGTAAAACTCTCACATTGAGAATTTAAAATCAGAAATTTGAATCTTGAGGCTCAATTTCTGTTCTTTCTACCAATTAACTCTTCTGTGAATTTTGGAATTCAAGTCTGAAACTCAAAAGATTAACACTGAGCCCTCTCTTTTTTTCTCTTTTGTTGTTCTGCTGTGGATTCCATCCCTACATCCGCAGACTGAAATAGGATCAAGGCAATGAAACCAACAAAACTACACAAATTAGTGGAAACACATTAATTAACATAAAAATACTACCCTTTCACAAATATTATTTAGCGCATAAGTGATATACATCCCACAGAAGGGGAATGGCTGAGTGAATTGCGGCACAAACTGAAAAGGGAACACTTTGCCCTGCATAAAAATTATTGTGGAGGCCAATTTTGTGAGTTTAGAAATGCTCATTACAAATCACTAATTAAAAATCAATTAAAAACTGAATGAACCAATGGATTGTAATAATGGAGGTACACTAACATTGGAAGTATTTATACCTGAGTTATGTTTTGCTGATTATATGGAATTTCTCTTTCTAATATTTCCTTTTTTCCAAGTTATGTATAGTCATTTTATAATACTTAGTCATTAAGTATACCAAACATCATTTCCACCTCATAATCTTATCATACAGAAAACTAATGCCACCTAGCATTCTATTGCAATTGTGGGATTCCTTTTCCAGAGAGCTGGGAAAACCTCTTAGTTGATATCTTGAATTTCCAACAAACACACAGGGTAGGAAAGAAATCCTATTTTTCCATTAAAAAAGTAACAGTTTGTAAAGAAAGTAAAATCAATAAGAAAGTAAAGGGATAGAGATTTCACAATTATATAAAAGTGAATTCACCTTTTAACTATTTTGGACCTATCTTTACATTTTCAGCTCAACACTTCTGCACATCGTCAGTTCTATATTTAGTTAAACCATGTAATTATGAAATACATTTTGGTACAGAAAGCACTCACTGTGATTTTCCATGCTTTGTAACATGGTGCATTTTAAATTTCATCTCTCCAATGCTAGGTTTCCCTTTGCTTCACCTGGAACTAGAGTTGTGATTAGCTAGAACAGACCGGCCTATCATTCAGCAGTAATATCACTGGAAATAACCTCACTAATGATTGCATACTGGATTTAAATTAATCCACAAGTAAATGAAAAATAGCTAATAAGGGAGATCAGACTAGGAGGCCACTATCACCCAGCTGACAGCCCATATCTTAGTCCACATGACTTCTCACTGGATGGCAGTTGTTTACTGAGTTAGGGAGCAGAGGAATTGAAGTGTGTGTGTGTGTGTGTGTGTGTGTGTGTGTGTGTGTGTGTGTGTGTGTATGTATGTGTGTTTACTCTTGTTGCTTGATTCTTTCATCCCACATACACCATTATGGCCTTTTGAATTATCCATAACAGCACATCTTCCCTGTCTTTTTTTTGGTAACTGCAGGTCATTCCATCATCTGAATGAATGGTTTTTGTTTTGTTTTGTTTTGTTTTTGTCCCCTCTTGAAGGATATTTTGTGGTTTCCATTACACAATAACTATCTTTGTTTCTGGCCTGGTTGTTTTTGTTAATTGTTGTGTCCTCCTACCAAGTCTCTCTCCAGATCCCACACCTTAAGGGGAAAGTGTTCAGGAGGCAATGGGAGGAGAGGAACAGGAGGCTGAAAGACTATACAGACCCTTCCAATGAGTTTTGCTGTAACGGGAATAGGAAAACAGGGACGAAGTTGGAAAGTCATGTGAGGACAATATATTTTCTCTTAAAATGGTCAAAATTATACTGTGTGTTCTGAGAATGCTTAGAATATGCATTCTTCTTGCATATTCAGAGAGGAAGACAGATGATGGTGGGAGAGGGGGAGACTTCCTGAAGTGATGTCCTTGAGCACATGAGACAACACAGAGAGTGAGACACCAAGAGAGAGGCTGGACTTCGTTAGGAGCAGAATTCCAAGGCCACAGAAAGGAACACAGACCTTACAGAGGTAGTTCAATGGGCACATATGGTGGGGGAATACTTAGAATTTATCTTCTAATTTCCTCTATTTCCCTAGTGACAATGAAATAAGCTCTGAGAATGCATAGAACAAAAGAGAGGCTGGAAGTTTGAAATGAGAGTTGGTCAAGAATGGTTTTCTGGGAGATGAGGGGTGGACAAGAGAAAGCTGCATCTTTCTGGACAGCCCACAGAACCCATGTGTATTATCAGAAAAGTGGAGAAAAGGGCATCCAAATTGGAACAATGTTTGGAGTTAAATTTGACAATATATTTTTTATTACAATGGTCCTATCATCTGACCCATTTTAAAGCCTATCCAGCCCTGACTGGTTTGGCTCAGTGGATAGAGCGTCGGCCTGCGGACTGAGAGGTCCCAGGTTCGATTCCAGTCATGGGCATGTACCTTGGTTGTGGGCACACCCTCAGTGGGGGGTGTGCAGGAGGCAGCTGATCGATGTTTCTCTCTCATCGATGTTTCTAACTCTCTATCCCCCCCCCTTCCTCTCTGTGGAAAATCAATAAAATATATTTTTTAAAAAAGCCTATCCATCATAAATGCTCTCACAAGCACCCAGAGAAACACAGATAAACAGCATGTGCTGCTGTATTATTTGGGGTAAACAAATTGGAGACAACATTGATGCTTGTTACCAAGATGTTGGCTGGTTGAATTACAGTACATGTATGAATCTCATGCAGTGTAACCTTAAAACAAAAACAGATCCAGAGACAGAGAAGCATTGATCAGACCATTAAACCTCAGAGGGAAAGTAGAGGAGGGTGGGGGTAAGGAGGAGAGATCAACCAAAGGACTTGTATTGATGTATATAAGCCTAACCAATGGACACAGACACCAGGGGGGTGAGGGCATGATTGTGTGTGTGTGGAGTGGGGGGGTTGGGAGGGCAATGAGGGGATAAGGACACATATGTAATACCTTAATCAATAAAGAAAAAGAGAATAAGGCAGGTCAGTATACCATAATATGAAATGGTACCCACAATTCATTACTAAGTAAAACAATACAATATAGCAAAGTACACAATGTATAGTCACCATATCACATATCTTATTGAATGTAAAAAAGGACACACACTCATAGATGTATATAAACTGCACCCAGGTTACAATATAAAACCTGGTAAATGTCATTTTCTCTGAGAATGGAAGCTGAGAGATTGGAGATAACTGTGGGAGGATGAACTACATGTAATAACAAAGTAGGCATATTACCCCTTACCTGGGGGTTTGCTTCTACAGTTTCAGTTAGTTACCTGCAGTCAACCATGGTCCAAAAATATTAAAAGAACTCTACCTTTAAGTATTCCTGTACCCACGGGTGTCAGTTTCTGTTCTCTAAGCTTGCTGTGGTGAAAAAGCTTGAGAAATACTGTAGAGTGACACAACAGATGGCTGATGAATGGGTCAAGAAGTCTCCTCATGCTGTCAGTAAGAATGTCAACATCTAGCAAGGAGAATGCATATTCTAATGCCGTCAAAGTTACTTTTCTCCTGGTACCTTGGTTTATTTACTTATTATAAGCTTCAGTGTTATGTCTTTTTATCATTAAGATTTAATTTTTAGAACAGTTTTAGGTTCACAGGAAAATTAAGAGTGAGGTATAGGGAAAGTTCACACACACACACACACACACACACACACACACACACCTACACAGTCCTCTTCTCCCATTATCAACATCCCCCATCAGATGAGTGCATTTGTTATAATTGGTGAACCTACACTGACATTATCACTCAAAGTCCATAGTTTATATTGGGATCACTCTTGGTGCTGTATATTCTATGGTTTTGGACAAATGTCTAATGACATGAACCCACCATTACAATATCAGACAGAGTGGTTTCACTGCCCCAAATCGTCTATACTCTGCCTTTTCATCCCTGCTTCCTTCAACCCCTGTGTCCATAGTTTTGTCTTTGACAGAATGTCAGGGAGTTGGAATCATACAGTATATGAATTTTTCAGATTGGCTTCTTTCACCTTTCTCTTAGTGATATGTCTTTTCATGACTGGATAGGTTTGGTTTTTTTTTTTGGTTTAGTGATAAATACTATTGTGTTATCTGGTTATATATTTTTCCAGTCTTTGCTCTTATATAGGGAACCAAATACAAATACATTTTTACACAAGTTTACAAGTATAACATATACAAATAAAGAATGAAAGAATAGTGATTTTGTCACCCCTTATAGTACATATTATCTACAACATGTTGAAGAAAGTATACTAAAACTCAGTTCATGCTACCTCCCAAATAGCATTCTTGAAATATCTTCCCCAGAGGACTGTAAACTCCTTGGGAAAAAATATGATGCCCGATAAGATCCTCTGTTGGGAGTCATGTCCATAATCTGTCTCTAAATAGCTGGGTGACTGTGGTCAGATATAGATTATACAGAGAGTAATGTCCCCATGAGAATTAAAATACTGCCCATTATTCTCTTCCACCCTTTATGCCCTTATCTCATCAAGATGTCTTTAACAGTAAAAGTAAAAGAGTGCATCCATAGGCTGATTTATGTGACTTTCCACAGGCATTGCCTATATCTAACAAACAATTACCACTTTCAGTAGAAGGGTTCTCACCAATTTTAAGTGAGTTTCAGGAAATTGGCAGAAATATAAAAGTGATAGAGCATTATTAGAGTCATTTCATCAATCAGCAGGCAATAAACAAGACATGGCTTAAGTGTGATGAGGACAGCATATTATTTTACAATAGCTGAATCTCAGCGTTTTCCTGGAGGCTATGGGCAGAGAGAATGCCAAATGGGAAAGTTTTTCTGGATCCTGCTATTAATTTATTGATTGCATTGAAAGATATTACCATTTAGGTATAGAATTATGGTTTTACTAGAGGCCCAGTGCACAAAATTGGTGCAAGAGTAGACCTTCCTTCCCCTGGATGCCAGCACTGGCTTCCCTCTGGCACCCGGGACCTGGGCTTCCCTCACAGAGGGAGGCCCTGCCCACCCACTGCAGCCCATTAGTTGGTGGCCTGGGCCTCCCTCTGCGGGGTGATCATGGGGCAATTGCTGGGCCTCCGACCCATCACATCGCACCCACCTTGGCTGGCCTGGTGCCAGTGGGTGTCATAGGGTGGTCCCGGATGGTTGTCCGGATGGTCATCTGGATGGTAATTCACTGTTCTGCCATTCATTTGCATATTACACTTTTATTATATAGGATAATCACAAGTCTTTCTACAATGAGGCTTACATACAGAGATTACTATGTGGAAGTGGAAGCCAAGTAGGGGTGAGCAAGTCTTTGAAACCATTGTCCTGCCTGTACAGCATGGCTTAGTGGTTGAACATCGACCTATGAATCAGGAGGTAATGGTTTGATTCCCAGTCAGGGCACATGCCCAGGCTGTAAGCTAATTCCCCAGTGTGATGCATGCAGGAGGCAGCTGATCAATGATTCCCTCTCATCATTGATGTCTCTATCCCTCTCTTCTTCTCCCTTCTTCTCTGAAATCAATCCTATATAATAAAAGGGTAATATGCAAATTTACCCTAATGGTGGAACGACCAGGAATGACCAGTTGCTATGATGCACACTGACCACCAGGAGGCAGACGCTCAAAGCAGGAGCTGCCCCTGGTGGTCAGTGTGCTCCTGCAGGTGGAGCTCCACTCAGCCACAAGCCAGACTGATGGCTGTCAACGCAGCGGCAGTCTTGGGAGCCTCTCCTGCCTCCTTCGCAGTGCTAGGGATGTCCAACAGACTGCCTAAGCCATCAGTTGGACATTCCTCGAGGGCTCCTGGGCTGCCAGAGGGATGTCTGACTGCCAGCTTAGGCCCTATCCCCTGGGGAGCAGGCCTAAGCCGGCAGGTGGACATCCCCCGAGGGATCCTGGACTGCCAGAGGGTGCAGACTGGGCTGAGGAACCTCCCCAAGTGCACAGATTTTCATGCACCTGGCCTCTAGTAAAAATATATTTAAAAAAACAAACACATCATTGTCCTGTGGATGATGTCCCCTGGCCTTGAACCACTGCTGCATTAATTAATGCGAATAAATAAATAAAGAAATAAATAGTGCTTATCCTTCCTTAAAAATACATTTAAATAATTTTCTGTAATGTAAGATATTTACTAAATTCTGAAAATCAGAGGTTATTTCATGACACCAAGGTAAAAATATTTGTATTATGTATATATGCTAGATAGATGATAGAAAAATTGATTTTACCTTAGTGTCAAAAAATAACCCCTGATTTTCATAATTTAGTAATTATATATCATAAAAGTGCATATAAATTTTATATATATTATATATTTATATACATTATATATTCTATTTGTGTGGCTCTAATAAAACAGATTTTGAAACTCAGCCATAGTAGAGTCTGGAAGTTACTTTTCGGTCTACTTTAGTGGTCTCCAGACTCCACTAGTGTCTGAATTTGTACAGCAATGCTCTGAACATCGCCGGTCCACCATGTAATTAAATGTCAGGGTAGAAGATTCTCTTCTGAAACCCCCATTGTGATGGTGAGTTTAAGTCTATCAGAACCTGATGCACTGCTTGCTCACAGAATAACTTCAAGTAGAGAGAGGAAGAGCTGGAGATGCAGAAGGCTGAGATCCAAGTCTAGACTGTGCCTTTCATTGAGCAATGTCTTGGGCAAGTCACTGTGGACATCAGCCACCTTGCTTATGAAGTGGGCAAGTTGGAACAGATGATTCCTAACAGCGTTTGTAGCTCAAAATTGTGTGTCTCCCTGAGTTTGTTCGTCTGCCTTTTCCAGAGGACCATATTTTAAATAGCAATTCTTATGTTTAGACTGAAGAAGTAAATCTGAGGAAGCCATGTTTTATTCATGGTCCTGATGGAGGAAATTGCAATACTAAAGAGTTAATTTGAATCTTAGGTCAGGTTTTCTGGAGAGGAGCTCAAGTGTGGGTGACTCAGGAGAAACCAGCAGGGCATGGAGCAGGAGAGAAAAGGGAAGGAATCTGAGACAAAGTCCCATGAAGAATAGCTCTCCTTGGATCTTGCAGGTCACTAATGGAAATATCTGGGCTATCACAGGCCTCCCCAGCCACTGGCTCAGGGCTTCCACAGGCTCCAGACCTGCAGGCATTCCTGGGCTCTGCAGACAAAGCTCCAGGACCAATCAGAGGGTGAAGTCAGAAATACACGGACACCAGGGGGTGAAGGCATGAGTGGGATGGGGTGAAGGCAATGGGGGGATAAGAACACATATGTAATACCTTAAACAATAAAGAAAAAAAAAGAAAGAAAGAACAGACCAGCTCTGGGGGGTCAGGGCTGAGCAACCATAATAGCTCCTGCATGCTCTTTACCCAAAGTAATTTGCTCAAATGATTCAACATTAGAAGAGGAGAGAGAGAGAAACATCAACTCCATGGAGATCTTATCCCAGCACAACTTTTTCATGGGGCTTGGACATCATGTCTCCACTAAGAAAAAGGTTTCAAAAGTCATGTACAAATGTTTTAATAGGCTATATCATGTGAAGGCCCCCAGACAAGTGTTGACAAGACCAAAGGCATCATTAACCATTAATATTGTTTTCTCTGTCTTTTGCTTTTTCCCATTTTCTCCTTTTTATTGTAATTACATTAAACCCACAACCCAATTCTATGTCACTGCTTCAAAATAATCTAAATTCTAAAGGAATAAATGTTAAAAGATTCCAAACAAAAGGCATACATTTTAACCAAGTTTCTATGAGCTGCATGAGCTTTGTAAATGAGAAGGTATTGTGGAACAGAAATTCATTAGCCTGAAGAAAATCTACAGATTGCCTTGCTTAGAAAAAACATGCTTTTATGTAAAAAAAAAAAATCTGAACAACAAACCTGCTACTGAACTGAACAATCCACTGTTTTTAGTTGTAGAAATGAAGATCATTCAACACAAGTAGAATGGCACTATTAGGTTTTATTTCACTTAATCACCATCTGAAAGTCAAATGGATATTTATTCAGTAGGATTGAGAACACAATGAAAACCACTCACCTATTATCTCCTTTACAAATGTGACCCACTGCCGTTTCCGCACTCTAATGAGATGGGGTGACACTGAGCCAGCTCTGTGTAGCTTTCCTTCCAGTATGATTGAAGAAGCAGTCACATGCCAAATGGACAGCTTCTTACTGAGCCAACTAATCCTGGGAGATGTGCTAAATTATTATTATCTGTCGCCATCACTGTCACCCAAGAAGTAGAAGGACTTTAGAAATTATTCATGGTCCTGTTTTAATAACTGTCCTGTAGTTTTGCTGATGTATGGTCATTAAAATTTTTACAGGGAGTGATTAAAGTGGAAGTGGATTTTTTTAATAGATATGGGACTTATAAAGCTGTCTTTTCTTAAAAGATACGTAGAAAATCTTTTCCCAAATCGTAATTTGACCCACAGGACATAGAAAAACTGCCCCAGCTTCCATTTATAAAGTCAACAAAAGGGATGATAAAATGAGGAAGAGCCAGTGCAGGGGATTCACATGAGAAGTTGAGAGAGAATTCCTCTCTTTATGGACCCAGTATCCTTGGGGATAAGCCAAAGTCACATGAGGAAATAGAAGTGTCAAAAGAAATAATATAAGCAGGAAAATTATAAACCTCAAGTCTAATAAATATGCAAATAAATACTGGAAATTGGGTTGAGAAATGTTCAATTATTTATTATGGGTGGCTTTCAGAATTTGGGATGAAAACTTAATTAGCTGACCTTAGATATATATCTGGGCAGAAAGAGTAACTTTATAAGTCTTTGCTGGGTTTTCAAATAGCTATCTGACCTTGGGTGAGTCTTTGTCTATTCTGGGTGCAGGTGGAATGTGAGATGCAGCTTATTGCTGTGGTGTGAGCTTGCCTTGGACCCCAACTGTCTGTATTTGTTCTCTGACCCAGGGCGTCTCCAAAACTGTCAATTCAGCAAGTTACTTAAGCTCTTGGTGCTTCCTTTTCCTCATCTACAAAATCCAAATAATAATACCTGCTTCATAGGTTGCTTTAAAAAATGGAATTAAAATAATTAATAGTATAAAATGTACTGTAAATAGTACAAAATGCCCTTCTAGTATCATTATTAATTGTTCTGGACACAATTATTTGTCTACAAAAGGGGAGAGTGTTTGAGTTGTGACTTGTATCGTATAATACTGAGTGATGCATAGGTGATACATAGCGAATTATCTGGAAATGCCAAGTTATGAGCAAAATGGTGTGCACTGTTTTTCAAGGCAGAATAACTACACACTAAATGCCAACTTCATGCTCCTTTGGGTAAACTTACTCTGCTCCAACATGGAATTTTCAACAATAGGCTTATATAATCTTACCAATTGTATGTGCCTTGCCTATCTCTTGACTCTGCCATAATGCAAAGTTCAATCTAGAGTGGCTTATTGGGAAATTTGCCATAAGCTAAATATTCCCATGGATGAAATAAGTAGATGTTGCATTGTTCAGAATATACAACTTTTTGCATTTTTTTTGTTTTTTTGCCTAAGTAAATCTACTACTATTTTGGTATAAGCTGCTTATCTTTAGTAAACAATGTAAAGGACACTTGGGGCCCCCACTTGTCATCATTAATAGTGCAGAAGCCAAAGGTGTTTTCCATAACTCCACCATTGATCAAACTCATTCCCCACAGAATCACTGTTTGAAATCGCACCCTCAACAGAGCTGCACATGATCACAGTCATATCGTTTCATCTCCCCCAAGAACACCAGCCTCTTCTGAAATTGTAAAGATATTAATAAGATATTTAATTGTGGACTCATAAAAATTAACATGGCAAAATGCAGCCAATGACTGACTAAATATTTAAAGCAGGTGGGGTTTGTGTAAGTGTTAAGTGGAGGACAAATGTTATAGGGTTGATCCACGGTTCCATTTCAGGGAATTTGTGTGCATTAGGCATGTTAAAAGCACTTTCTACATGCCCCAAAGATGAAGCAGAAAACAATCATTTAGAGATCAGGATATGATGAGATTTCCAATAAAATAAGCTTATAGAGTGAAAAGACTGGCTTCCCAATGATCGCCTTAGGATAGATTTAACCCCAAAGTAAAAGTTACAGACTAGTGTCAGAACACTACTTGGGATAATAAGAAAGTTTTAAAAATAAAGACATGAGGTCATGCAGGGTAACAGTCAGAATTAAGGGTAACCTACTTTATAAGTTACTGTATATTACCAGCTCTGAAAATCACACTAGTACAACTAGAAGTAATGTTGAATTACCATGTGCTCAGCCTCTCTTTTTTTTTTAACTTAGTAGAATCTTTGGTCACTCTGAGATTGAAGATAATCAATCTAAAAATGGAACGAACTCTTTAAAACTAAAACTTGTTCTGGTAAGTTATGATATATATAAATTCCCCCTATAGCTGAAGAATTTTCACAACTTTCTGGTATGAACGTTTTTCTTTCAAAACACACTTTCATAACAAACATACTTTCATTCATTTCTAGGCTGCCTCATTTTCTTCTTCACTTCTTTGAATATTTTCCATTTTGTAAAACTATTCACAGTTTGTTTTTGCACTTTACAATTGCTGGACTTTCATAGGGTCTATGGTCTCTAATATGCGTATGTAGTACCTCATTGATCTCTAGGTCTTCTTACATCTTTATTCCTATATAGTATTTGGTGCAGCCTCACTGGAGAAGCAAAGTTTAATTCCAGTGGTTCTTCAACTGTTCTTACCTCCAACTGTTCTTACTACTCAACTGTTCTTACTACTCTTTTCTGTTCTGCACAAATTATATAACAAATTTGTGCATGGGTAGGGTCTGGCTGGCTCGCCCCAGTTGGGGCCGGCTGGGGGGAGGGGACATGGGTGGTTGGCCAGCTGGCCTCGCCCCCCAGTCAAACTCCTGGTCAAACTCCTGGTCGAGGGGACGATTTGCATATTAGGCTTTTATTATGTAGGATAAACTGGCTATTCTTTGCACTTCATATATTTGAATTCTCTTTTTCTGTGTCTAAGATAGTAGTTACTTTACATTTCAATTCCTCAGTACCTGATTATCACTATATGAGAACAAAATAGAAAAGATATTTTAATTTTCTTAGTAAAATTCAGACAAAGACAACTTAGTTTTAACTCTGTCCTTCACTTTGAGCCTTTGTCCATTCTCTGAGTACAGAGCATCAACTCGTCTCTGTTGTTCTGGAAGTGATTCTCCTAGGCTCTCCTAGCACCTCACCCATCCGCTGGAACAACCCTGGCACCAGGGCCTGATGCTGAGCAGACAGGGAGTCTACCTGAGCTCTGCAACCTCTATTCAGGCACTCCAGACTAGTTTGCTGTGGACCTATTACGATGTAGCCATCACAAACCCTCAAACAATGAGAGTTGAGTTTCTTCCTAAATACTAACATCCTAGACTCACACTCCTCCAGAATTGTCACTGAAATTTATTAAGATTCTGCCAAGACACAGCAAAATGAGCCCTTTCTCTTTTATAGAGCAAACACACAGGTACACACACGAACTTACAACTTAAATTTCACTGACACCCTGTAATCTCCTACACATTATTTTTCTGTGCTTTTTGGGTTTCTTCTCCCTGGATCCTTCCTTCTTCTTTTTTTCCAGCCTTTAGAATACAAAAAATCCCTACAACTTTGTTTTAACAAAATATTTTATCTATTTTTGCTTCTTAAAGTAAGTCCCCCCGACCCCAGAATGCACTTATTCCCCAAAGCCCACTTTCAGGGTACAGGCTCATACTCTCAAGCGTGTATACCTCAGACCTGATGTCAGGAGGATCATACCCTCAGCTCCCCAACATGACCTTCAACCCCCTTTGCAAATCACGCACTGAGACATTCGCCTTCCAGTTCCAACAACTCCATCACACCCCAACAAGCTTCTAGAGCTCATTGAAGATCTGGTCCCTGTAGTAGATACCCTGCACAATCATTAAGAACTTCAACTTTGTTCCATTTTAGAGATCTGTACCCAGGGGCAGCCCTAGGTTCTGCCGTTACCCACAGCTCTTCTCTGATAGAAACATCAAGTTTCAATAGCCCTGTTTTGACAACACCCTCTGAGGGGTTGGTTTTTTTTCTTTTCTTTAATTTGTTTCAACCTCTCTAATATTCTGTTTCAATCATGCACGCATCGTCTCCATAGTGATCCACCAGAATAGTGATTGCCACTGCTGCTCCCATATTTCAACTCCACTGTGGCTTTCCGATGACGTGAAGAGGTAAGCCCCATCTCCTAAGCATGTCCAGATTCCTTTGACCTCCACTCCTGTTTTTCTGGTTCTTCCTACGTCTCCAGTTTGTATCAATTATTTGCACTTTTGAAACTCACCCAAATTTTCACTGTGCCAATTACTCTGCTAAGTGAATAAATGAGTGAAGGAGAAAAGGACAAATTCACAGACATTCCAAAAAAGTATTAAAGAACACATAATGATGAGAAAAAAAGATTATTCCACTGCGGTTTTATTTGTATTACTATAACAGGCAGCATTATGGTCTCGTATAATGTTTTTTAAAGGAAGATATCATATAATTATTTTTTTCAAATATCTGCCAGTTTATTATGTAAAAATGAAATTTTATTGTTTCAATTTACCATTTTTTATTGTTAGCAAGGCTGTATATATCTTCACATGTTTAAAGATCATTTTTCTTGTTCTATGTAAATTATCTTTTTATGTACTATTCCTATTTTCATGAAATGAATTAGAAACTTGTACATAACTATATATTTCCCCATATAATTTATAATTACCAAACAATTACCTGTTTCTGATCATTTTTCAGTAACCATCTCACATATCTGCTAACAAAATATTTTTAACTGATTGGGGAAAATGCTTTAAGCATTTTATCTCCTAATGTAATTTCTGTTTAAGTATAGATGGTTTACTGAATTTTAGTGATATTTTAGGACAATGAAATGGATAGGGGTTTGGATTCACATGGAAAGTGTTGTAATTTAACATTTAAAGCAATAGCAGAAGCCTCTCAGCATTTCCATGCAGAATGTTTGGTTTTAAGAAATAAATGCAGGTGCTATAATAATAGGAAATTGATTTCCAAAAGATATAGCTTCATTATTATTATTACTAGTGACCCAGGGCATGGATTCATGCACATTGAAAGGAAATTAATTAGAAGGTGGCCGGTGGGGCAGAACTGGGTGAGACAGGCCAGACACGCCCTGGAATCAACCTCCCACGGTCCCTCACCAGCTGGCCACCCCTGGGGCAGCTCTGCAGCTCAAAGGTCATCTGCGGAGTGAGCGGGATCCCTTGGGCAGGTGGGGTCCCTTAGCCTGGCCTGTAGGGATCAGGCCGAAACCTGCTCTCCAACATCCCCTAGGGTCCCAGAGTGTGAGAGGACACTCTGCAAAGTTGCTGTCATACAGGGTGTGGAACGCAAACACAAGTGTGCAGTAAACCAGATTCAGAGCCGATAGTGCCTCAGCAACAACATAACCCATGACCAAATGTGGAATCGTGCGGCTCCACGAGAAATCGGACTCCCTCCTCTCTGGTTTCAGGGTGCATCACCCGAGAACTGCAACTGCCAAGTCACTGAAGCTTGGCAGCTCCTGCATTGTCTGCCCCCTGGTGGTCAGTGCATGTCATAGCTATCAGTCAGACGGACACTTGGCATATTAGCCTTTTATATATATGTATATATTTTAGAGACCTGGTGCAAGAATTTGTGCACTGGTGGGGTCCAGCTGGCCCACCCTGATAGGGGTCAATTGCAGCCTGGGGGAGGGGCCTCGGGCAGTTGGCCAGCCTGCCCTTCCCACTGGTCGAACACCGGTTGAGGGGACAATTTGCATATTAGCCTTTTATTATATAAGATTGTTGTTGTTGTTAATTTAACCCAGCTCCAAAAGTGACATTATTCTTTGCAGACACCTTCTTTTGGTCGGATGATTATTTCCAGGTGTTTCAAGGGTCTCCACTTAAAGTAAGACTCTCAGACTCATACCTCCTTCTCCCCATTCTCAGTGGAATCCAAGGCTTAGAACTCTGTTCTTCATACCAGATGTCTTCAAATGTCCATCTGTTATAAAAAGTTACCTGCAGGTAGTTTAAACCTGTTTCTGATTTCATTTACTGCTCTGATTTGGGCTGATATTTATTTAGTCATCTTATATACAGCAGTGAGTGATTGTCACGGGTCTTCTTTTTGGAATGCTTACTCTGCCCTGTTGCTAGGAATGGAAATCTCTCCTAATTAAGTTTTAAAACCAATATAGCAGTGTTATTAACTTCATTTTCACTTCACCTGTTATAATCCTCTCTCTACATTCTGCATTAGGCAGTACATGCCTCTTATTCTTCAGTAAAATTCTAATTCCAAGCTGGTGGTTAAAATTTCCAATATATTTGACTAGAGCTAGGATTATAAAGTCCAGGCATCATCTTCCATCAGTATTGTGCATGATGCTGGTATTGCTTGCCTCATTACATCACATTCAAGTTGCTCCCATGCTTTTTGGAGAATTATTTCTTTGTTTGTGACACTTTTTCCTTCAGCAGCTCTCAGATTCCAGCAACTCAGCAACTCCCCCTCCAACTCCAGGACTCATCATTGCTAGTTGAAAACGTATTCCTAATAACTCTCCAGAGTACAATGTTTATTTTCCAAAATTATGATTGTCAGGTAATGTTTCTTTCAGGAGAGTAAGTGATAAAATCAATAAATATGTATTAAGCACCATTTGATATCCAATGCTCTGCTAATTTCTCTGAATGCTAGAAAATAATTTCAGGGCAAGGTTTGCCCTTGAAGAACTAATAGATTTAAAAGGAATATTTTAGTACATCATTTCTATACAGTCCTTCATAGAAATATAAATGAAATCTGTAATTTTTAAAGATGGTTGAGATAACATGGGTCAGATCTTCTTTTTTAAATAAAATTCCATCTATCAGATATCTGTATGAAATTTTACTTGAGGAATGTATTTCCTATGTTTTTCTTTTTGTTCTTTGTATCCTGTTGTTCAAAGACCACATTATTTGAGGCCACTCTGTAGAATTTCTGTAAGAAGCATTCTGTGTTAAACAACACCAATGCTGCAAATGTTCATGCCACATTAGCAGTGAATACATAATGTGAATCCAGCTTTATAATGTTAGTCTCTACCAAACAGCATAGAGACAAGAACATTCCACAGCTTCTAAATACCAACAAAACCACATCACTAAGTAACAGCTCTAGCCTCTAGGTACATGTGGTGGGTCAAAATGGAGCCAACAAGACTCACAGACAACCTCTCTCAGTGAAGCTGGAAATCCTGCTCAGTCTTTCAAAGTTGATGTTTCTTCCCTTAAGGAGCAATTCATTAGTAGTCAAATATTACCGTCATTCAAGTATCACCTTCATAAGATTCCCTAGTTTAGTTATTTACTGAGTGGCTGTGTTCCTGGTGTGGGCCATGTGCTCTTCAGTCCAGACCAAGAACATGCCTGCAGGGGGAACACCTACCTGATTCAGACAGCCACAGAGATCTTGATTTGAAGGTTGAAAATGAAGAGAAACTACTAGGCATTGCCTGTGTTCTAGGGAATCAATCAAAACTGACAATTCAAACTGAAAAAGAATTAAATATGATGTCAATTATTCAAAACAGCCATAATAACAAAATTGAAATTCTTGATAAGAATTCAATAAACTGCGTTAATACATTTAGAGATCCCTGGTTGGCATAGGGAAGCTTTTGAGATTATGAGATAATTTTATTTATTTTTTTTCTATCTGGATTTTGAGGCACCACATAGGTCATGAGTATTCCACATCCAGGCCATGTCCAGAGGATTTTTATACATCGTGCAACACACATTCTAATTTTTTCCCCTTCTTGAATAGCATGCTGCTATGGTTAACCAACATATCAAGGTTAACCATTCTTCTTGCTACCTTCAAAAATTACATTCTCAGAGGAATTGCACAAACAAGTGAGATTCTGTGGGCACATTTAATTAACTAAATGTCAAAGGCCATACTTGTTACAAATGACATAACAGGGAAAACAGGATAGGGCATAACCTTGAGATACTTGTTGCTGCTAAATGTTTTTAAAGAACTGTTCATTTGGGTATCATGCTTGTGGTCCCAAGGACAGTATTAAAAATTAATGAATATTTCTATAAATGCTTTCATTCTTCTAAAATTATTTTATGTTGAGACAATATGAAAGGTTTAAAAAAATGAAGAGGGAGATTGTTATGAGTTTTTTCTGCCTTCATTTTACTCTCAACAGTAAAGTTGCATATTTAGCTTATCTTACCTTCAGAAAAATTACTGTATCAATCAGTGTCCGGGTATGAATAGTCAGCATATTGAGAACCTATAAACAAGGTGTCTTTACTCCCTATTGCAGCATGGCCATGTAGACCTCAGCTGCTACTTGAGCTAGGAAATTGGAACTATTTCCAATGTCTTGAATTAAAATGAGGCCATATAGGAACAGAATACATTGTGGCTGGTGTCCTCTTTAGAAGATGGCCACACAAAGACAGATATAGGGTGAGAATGCCATGGGAGGATGATGGCACAGCTGCAAGGCGAGGAACCGCAAATATTGCCAGAAAGCCACCAAAAGCTCAGGAGAGGCAAGGCTGGATTCCCCTACAGGTTTCAGGAGAAGTCTGGCCCTGCTGACACCTTGACTTCAAGCTTGCCTCCTCCAAAAGTGGGAGATAATATATCCCCATTGCTTTAAGCTACCCAGTCCATGATACCTTGTTAAAGCAATCCTAGGAAACTAATCCACCACCAAAACAAAGAAAAAGAGTGACAGAAGTTAATATAGGTCAAATTCAACACTGTTGGTCTCAACTAATTAATCTTGGAGCTACTGTCTTCTATCCTGGCTTTCCTAAGATTCCCAACTGTTAAAAAAATTAAATTTCTGTTCTTTATATGATTCATTCAACTTAGTTATTATCTCTCTAGAAAACAAGAAGGCTGAACAAAATATGCACTATGTAAATTGTGCCCCATTTACTGGTCTTATCTGCTCCTAACATTTTCATTCCTCCTACCTGGGTTAAGGTATGTCAATAGAACAGCTTACTAAGGGAGATGCGTCCTGTGAGAATATAATTCTTTGATTGACTAGAATTTTTCTTTCTCCATGTGCATACTAACATATCATAGCACTCAGCTGTATCATTAGAGAGGGCCTTGTGATTGTCACCCAGGATAGTGGGAAAATGATATTTGGTTTCCCTAACAGAAGAAAAAAAGAAAAAGCTGGAGTAACTAAGAGGAGGGGGTCTTCCATTTGACAAATTTGGAAAAAAATGTCTTACCACCTGATACCATAAATATATTTTACCATAGTTATGGGTATCATTTCCTTACACTCTAACAAAATGAGTGAACATTTATAGCTATGTTAAAATGCACTTGGATTTATTGGGGGGAAAGTATTATTACTTACTTTTTCTAGTCTAATAATGTCTTCAGTTTGCCAGGGGCTTGTAAGAACAGCTTACAAGAGGCACTTAAGCATGTCAACAAGCAGAGTACATTTATACCCTTTTAACAACGGTTCAGGATATAAGCAAGTGAAACAAAAGCTGCAGCCGGATTAAAGGAATAATTAAACTTTACAAATAGAACTGCAAGTAGATGTGGAATTGCAGTAAGCACAAAAAATAGTATCTTCAGCACTCACTTGTTTCTCAAAAAAATGTGAATTAACTCCTTAAAGTGAAGCAGAAGTAATAAATCCAGGAATGGGGAGAGAACAAAGAACTGTGAAGTCTCAATAAGTAGCAGGCCCTGTGAAATACAGACATGTACAAATACTCAATGACAGTTACTACATACAGCCAACACTTAGAATAATTTGACAAAATGAAGATAATCTAGCTGGAAAAAATGGATATTTAAAATTTTAGGAAGAAAATTTTTTATGTAATGGAGATGCATGTGACCCAAATCCAGAAGCCCTCAAAACCAGAGCAAAACAAACAAACAAAGAAGGGATATTTTGCATAGTGTCAATAAGGTTATGGGATAAAACTGCAATAATTGCTCTCTTCTGAAATATGCCTTAAGGAAACAATGTGCTAGTATTACCTGAAAGCTATCCTGAAAGGAGGGGGCTGAAGATATATTTCCTATTGCTGTTAGGAATTCCTGGAAGAGAGATAGCCCTGGTATCTATGTACTGTCTTTCACCTGTGGCTTAAAAAGTGCGTCCTGAAAAAGCATGCCAGGGAGCCAACATCCTTCCATCCCTCTCGGGAGGTGTTTTGTTTCCTTTGCTTTATAAGGCTGTTAACTGGGACACAATATAAACAGTTCTGCCCTCCTGTCCTCCCTGGAGATGGGATGTAAGCAGGGCTGACTCTGCAGACACTGGGAGCTGTAATTTGGGTCAGCGAGTTGGAGATGAGAGATGGACTTCACACTGGAAGAGGGTCTCTCAAACTGATGTAATGACCTTATGAAGAGAAAAAAAAAATAAGAAACCCAACATTCTCTAATTCCAACCACCAGAGCTGACCTACATTATTTCATTTTACATAATATTCTCTAATAATTTAAGGTGAGGTATGCAATGTAAAGTGGTCGATTATTTGATATTGCTATCTGACATAATACACTAAACACATTGACAAGGAGAGCCTCCTTGGATGTTTTCTATTAGGTTTCATGCTAATGAACTGTTGCCATTGGGTCTGTTCAAAGATGAGCCCATCAAAGGAAGAATGTCACTTGCGGTAAAAACATCACTCTCTGGGTACAGCTTGTTCTTTGGGTCCCACATGAGAGTCCTGAGCTATTGCTGACTCCATTCTTACTCCCCTTAGCTCTGTTTGAATTAATTTGAAACCTTTGTTTCATAACATGCTTTGACATGCTTTGGTTTTCTCCAGGACCTGAGTCTTTTCCATGTTAATTCCCTTCTGTCCTCTTTCATCATCCCATGACAATGAAGTTATTGCTCCTCTGTACTAAGGCACTTTCTTATTATATAGAAACAAAATTCTATTTTTTAAAAAAATATTTATTGTTGAAATTATTATATATGTCCCCCATATAACTGTTGTACAGTTATAACAGCAAGAGAATAAAAACTCAACATAATACGTAATATAGAATTAATATAGAATTTTCATGGATTCTGATCAGGTAGGTTTGATGCATGAAAAAGTTAGGGTTCATTCTCCTCTGCCTCTGACTTGGGGTGTGATGAGGACTAAGGCTTTGCCCAAGTCCCTCCCACATTCCTAATTACATAAGCTAACTTGACTAAGGATCAGGGAATTCTCACCAGGAAATAAAAGTAGACTCGGCGTTCTAACCATCCTTGATGGTCAGAACTATAAATGCATATCCAGTGGTCAGGCATGATGTCCTCACAAGCCTGGCTTATAGTCATTGCCATAGGCAAACAGACTTCTGCGCTGGAGTTGATGCAAAACCATCAAGATCTCAGGTGAAGGGGTGATCCCATGTATAGTCTATCACTGAGAGTAAAAATTAGTCCACCCTATTTTCCTTGTCAAAGGGAGAGTCTAGTAAAATGGGGATGCACAGATGTGTTTTATTTATTTATTGGGTTTAGAAAGCCCAGCTTTGGGTCTCCGAGTGAGTATAAATAGTCAGGAACCATTCTCCTCCTCATGTGAAAAGTGATTTCCAGATTACCACAGTAAAGAGTGAGAAAGGTAACCCTTGGAGTTAAGGAGACGATGGTGGGGCAAGAAGTTTCTGTGGTAACCAGTCTCAGGAACCGTTGTAGGAACTGAATTGATACTGGTAAATTTCAGGCTCTCCCTAGAGACGATAAACACAACCAGGAGTGAACCACACATTCGCCCAAGGATAGGCATGGAAGTTAGTTCTGAATAGAAATGGCTGGAGTTTAATCAAGAAAGAAGAAATGGGGAAAGAGTGATGTTTGGAGTAAGAATAAAAATTAAAACATATAATAACATATTTGTATTCATTGGATGATGGGACACCCCATTCATATCACAAATATCCTTTAGCTAATCTCTGACACCAGATTGAAGCTAGAATGTTGTGGGGCCTATCACATTCTAGATATACATTCTAGAACGTTTACTGGGCTGGAGCATGTACACTTTGAGGTATTTTGTCCATTTTTCAACATATACTACTACTCTCCCTATTCATTAAACTTGGGAAAATTCAATGGCACCAGACGTACAGGTTTCCCCTGAGGCAGTGATTTCATCATTTGTCATTCTTGGTGATATAAAGGACACGTTAACTACATGTATCAAAATACCACTGCACAGTGGGCAGAAGACTATTAGCTCCTCACTGTGTTGTTCATTGCCGTACAAAGCAAGTAAATAAATGTTTAATAAGAGACCCTTCTGCATTTAAAAAATAATAGGTCACACTGAACTCTAAAGATCAACTTGAATAAGTTCAGCAAAAGCCATAATCATTAGTCACAAGAGAAATTAATCACCAGTGTCCCTTTAGTTGCATAATAAAGACACAGTGCTTGGAGATAAATTTCCTGTGAACTTGGAATTTGCTCCTCTCTGAGAGCTCCGCTAAGACTGAACTGTTTCTCTGATGCCTTCCTGATTCAGAGGGTCCCCTGTGTTAGTGAGAACTCAGAGAATGAAGGTGGCTCTACCGTGATCTGGGTTCGAAGATTCAGCAGATGACGTTGAAATTGTTGTAAGCACAACTTTGTTGATTGCTTATCACCTCTGATTAGATAAAATTAACATGTTCATGCATCCTGTTGTGCCACAAGCATAGATACAAGGTAAAACTAAGTTGATGTGAAATATGCATAGATTAAGATGCCTACAGACACCTGGCCTCTGGTTTAATGAAAACCACAACGAACCTATCACCTCTCCTCTATTAGGATGGCTAGTATCAGAAAGACAAAAAGTAACAATTGTTGGCGAGAATGTGGAGAAAAGGGAAGCCTCATGCACTGCTGATGGGAATTTAACTTCGTGTGACCACAATGGAAACCTGAATGGAAGTTCCTAAAAAATTAAAAATACTACAGTATAACTCAATAATACCACTTCTGGATTTGTATCCAAAACACTAATTCAGAGAGATAATGTACCCTATCTCCATTGCTGTGGTATTTGTAATGGCCTCTGGTTTTGTGTATTCTTTGTATCTCAGAAAATGCTGAAGGCATACACAGAACTTAAGACCTGGGTCTAAGTGGATCTCCTAAATTTGATGATTATAACTTTATGATTATAATACCTAACACTAATGAACTATTATAGGTGTCCTTTTATTGGGGAAATCATCTTGCTTCATTAGAGGTGGCCACCTGATCTCTGTCAGTTAATGGATATGTCGCTATGTCTTCTAACGAGGCCCTGAGCATGACCCTACCCTTGCTTAATCATTAGTTCTATAAAGAAAATGTGTACTCTGACCAAAGGAACCAGATGCTATCTATATGTAAGCAACATAGACATTGATACTTAATGCCAAGAAATACTGAGTAGATAGGAGAAAAGGCTTGTTTTTCTATATTATTCTTTTCAGTGTTAAAGCTATGATAATAAGAATTGCCACTTCACTTTTCATCTGTGATTTGCCTCTGCATTATCCCTGATTTCTCTGCATAAATGCAATTATTTCCGGATTAGGGGAGGAGCACGAAGTCAGTGGAAGAATAGCTGGTAGAGAAACAAAAACAAAAAGTTAAATTAAAGTCTTTTCACCAAACTTTTCTTGTCCTTTGATTCCTTCATCAAGCATCAGTTAACTTTCGGCTCTTTTCGGAAGTGACCACTTCATACACTTCAAAAGTATGTTTCAGAAGGTCCACTCCTTCTTATAGAAGGTTCTTTACTTATGTTTACTTGCTTTTAGTCCTTTTAGTATGTGTTAGCTCTACAGAGGTTTTGGCTTTCAGAGAAGGAGGATGTTCTACCCTGGTGTTAGTTGCTGCTGTGGTGGCTCTTATCAAGCAGTCAGTGAGCACCAGGCACTAATATTTTTGATAAAATTATTAGTTGGAAGGTATGTCACTTCCTTGGGAAATGGAAGAACCTAAAAGTAAATGTCTGTGATGATGTATCTTATGCTGTGTATTCCATATTGTAAAGGAAATGAGATAGGGAGCTCATATTAAGAAAAAAAATTAATGTGGGGGTTATGGGATTACTTAAGATTTAAAGTCATACTTTTGGGTCTATTCTAATGTTTATAGCTTTGAGTCAAATATTAGAATATTGGTCACACACAAATAAAAATATACTGATGTAGAAGGCATTGATTAGAAGACAGGAGTGTTACTTTCAATTTTCCGATATTATGAGTTACCTTATGGCTTAAAGACTGACAGTGGCATTTAATTTGGATTCCAAAGGCTCTGGTCATGCAACTTTAAAATCAACCCTTTATAAACATAATTTTCAATAGATTCCATGGGAAATTTCTGAGTGCACTCAGCTTTTTAGGGAAATGATCTGAATTCTCTGTCCAATGTACTTTCTGGAGAACTATTCTCAAAGTTAAATGTTCTAATGTCTGGACTGACATAGCTTCCCCCCCTTCCCCACACCTCACTGCTGGCTTCAACACACCTGTATACTGGGCTCTTCCCACCCTTTCTTTGCCCCTCCCCCAAAGAATTATCTTAAAGCATTTTATAATCAAGGCAGTGAAGCTGGCTGGACAGACCAGTAACAAGAACAAGACCTTGACTGTACCTTTGTGTCCCCCTCAAATAGTATGGCACTGCAACATATCCATTGGAGTCATTCTGTTACCTCATTCTTTCAGGCCTTTCTCCATTTTTAAACCATTTCCTTCTAAAATTATCATTGAAGAGAGATCAGAAACCAATGTTATTACAATGTGTTTTAAGTGTGAACACAGAAGTATAATATTGTGTCTTGTTTCTAAACCAAGCACAGGGGTGTAACTTGGCAGAGAAAATAAAATTTAGTGGGTGGGCCAGAGAAATACCAAAATTAAAGTAAAATAAAATGAGCTGCATATGGCTGTGGTGGTGGTTGGTGCCAATAACTGATTCATCCCCATATGCACTCATTATGTGTTGAAGTGCTTCTCTTTGCAGGCTGCTTAATTAATATGTAAAACCCCAACTATGCAAGCCTGGGAACAGCAATAAAGAGGCCACAGAACAGGACATTCAGGGGACTAAGGCTCTGGTTTGCACTCACTCTAAAAAAATTATTTGATGAGGTACATTAATCTCTCTACATAGTTTGTAATTAGGATGCCCTTACATTTCCACCTTACTAAGTGTTTTTAAAGGCTTTCAAATTTAGGTTATAAGTTTGATTATGGGCATATTATTAAATTGGAACTACTGCTACACAGAGCTTAATGTAAATAACTCCCAGGGGAGCTGGCTTCTGTCTACCTAGCCTGGTGCTTTGCTGCTGGCATAACCTAGTAAAAGAGTTTTTGAAAAAATGAAAATTTGCTGCAAAGTTATATTCCTTTTCTCTGTATTTAAAAACAGGGCTAATGTAGAAATCCTTACTTTGTAGACTTACAGCCATGAACCCTCTCTGGGTCCTTCTAGCTGCTAGCCAATTGTGCTAAAATCCTGGGTCCATTCATTCTCCCAACCTCTAGATGAGTACTTCACCTCTTACACTTCCTCCAAACCTCCAACATCCTCTCCCCATCTTCCCTCTTAGCTAATATCTTCCCTTCCTGCTTCAATTTGGAGTTATCAGATGAAATACCACCCAGACAACCAAGAGCCCATCAACTCCTTGGTCTGCCTCCCCACTTGCTATGAAAGAGATGGATATGCTTCTATAGAAAGCCCTTCCCATCATTTGTGTATCAGATCATGCCCCTCTTGGTGGCTAAAATATATCACCCAGCAATTCTCCTAAAACATCACCTATCTATCCTATCTATCTATCTATCTATCTATCTATCTATCTATCTATCTATCATCACCTATGTATCTTTATGTTTTACTAGAGGCCCAGTGCACTAATTCATGCACCAGTGGGGTCCCTTGGCCTGACCTGTAGGATCAGGCCAAAACAGGCTCTACAACATCCCCCAAGGGGTCCCGGAATGTGAGAGGGTGCAGGCCAGGCCGAGGGACCCCACAGGTGCATGATTGGGGCCAGGGAGGGACGTGGGAGGTTGGCCAGCTGTGGAGGGACTGAAGGAAGGCTCCAGGGCATGCCCGGCCCATCTTGCTCGGTCCCGATCATCCGGACTCCAGCAGCAAGCTAACCTATCAGTTGGAGCATCTGCTCCCTGGTGGTCAGTGCACATCATAGTGAGCAGTTGAGCGGCCTTAGCATATCATTAGCATATTACACTTTGATTGGTTGAACGAACGACCAGACAACCAGACACTTAGCATATTAAGCTTTTATTATATAGGATTCCTATCAACTTTTAAAATTTTGCCATTTTTTAAAAAAGTTTGATTTTTTTCCCCCTGGTTAATTATTACCCAATTTCCTTAATCTTTTTTTGATAGAACTTCTTCATGGTATTGTCTCTACTATTCTCTCTCTTCCTCTCCTACAAAGTGAAAAATCTACTTCACTCTGTATTTTTCAACCCCCACCACACACACAATTCATTGACCCTGTTGTTATCCATTTTAGCAATGTCCTCTACACTGAAGATAACTACTCAATCATCTTACTAGTACTTATCAGCAGCATATGGCATCATTGGCCATTTTCCCTTCCTTAAATCACATAATTTACCTTTACTTACTTATTTCCAGGTCACTAAAATTCTTAGTTTTTCTTGCTGGTTGATTTGTATTGTAAACTTAGCTAAGTTAAAACCATATTTCTTGAAATACCTGTCCTTTCACAGTACTGCCAGGTTGGGACACAAGAGATATTTGATGTCAGACTGGAGAGGAAGCAACAAAGCAGCAGTCATATCCTTTTCATGTTCAGAAGGTTGGTGTTTGGGTAAACGTCTCTGCTATTGCTGACCTGCCAGTGTACCTTGTTGGAAAGGGGCTCAAGGAAAGTAAGTCTGCAACACCTCTGTCTCTTTCCAGAGCTGCTTAATCAGCTTCTCTCACTCCTAGGATAGGTCCAGCAACAGCGACAGCCATGTGTAAACTGTTTAAACAGCTCCCATCATTATATAAGGCCAAATCCCTATAATAAATCCCCATCTAGACCAATCCTATGCACTAATTCATGCATCCTGACAGGTACATCCTTCTATCCACTAGTTATTCATATTGTCCTTTTTTCTAGTTCTTCCTCTTATCACTGATGTCATAATGTTGGTATGCCTCAACTCCAGAATTTCTCTTCTGTTTACATTCTACTTTTTTCTTTCAGTCTCACAGCTTTAGATGACATCTACAACTCAACATATGGATAGAGTACATCTAAATGTAGATACTGACCAAGATATAAGTCCAGAGCTAGAGGAGCTTAAGGAAAAAGGGAAGGAGAGAGGGAGAGAGAGAGAGAGAGAGAGAGAGAGAGAGAGAGAGAGAGAGAGGAGAATAGCCCAATCATGTAAAAGAAAAACTTGTACAATGGCATAAAATGCTTCACGTCATCTGACTCTTAATTTCCAACTTTGTTTTCTGCTGCTCCCCACTCCAGCAACACTAGCCTCCTGGCTGTTCTTTAACATCCAGGTACATTCTCCCTTTGGCTCCTTCCTCTAACAGTTTTCTCCACCTGGAATGCTCTCCTTTATTGTTCTCTTGACCAAACCACTCCACTTATCTTCTTCAAATCCCATTTAGGTAACTAAATTTTAATAAAGTCCAACTTGACTGCTATTTATACTATAAATTATCCATTATTCCCTTTGTCCTGCTTCCGATTACTTTTATTTCCATAGCAACTTCCATCTTCTGACATCCTACATGATTTACTTGCATACTAATATTTATTGTTCAAAGACTTTCCCCTTCTATTGACCTAGAACCTTTGTCCGATGATGTATTCCAAAAGCATGGAACAGAGCCTGCCTTGTAACAGTAGTAGTAGGCATTGAAAAATTATTTGGCAAATGAATGAATGAACATGGAGATGAATTTTTCTTTCTACACAATGAGTGGTGGACAATTTTGGCTCATCTTAGACTCCATGTGCTGGCATTAAGTAATTTCGAATGGCACTTGTCTTCTTTCTCATCCAGAATATATTCCCTACCTTTGATCTTTTTTTCCAACCCCTTCCCTCACAAATGTCCCTGTTCCCACCTATGTACTCCATGTCCTTTCTGATTTTTATATCTCTATCAACATGGCACTATGTGGTCTCCTTTGTAGCAAAACCACTAAGCATCTGGTCCTCATGACTTTTAACTTGTCTTCCCTTTCATTATTAAATTAATTCAACAGGTAAAATGTCATCATGTACTATGTGCCCTGGAAAATAGAACAATGACCAGCAATAGTCTCTACTCTTTATTTATTAAATAGAAACACACTTATTAACTCACATAAAACAACTAATCCATCTGTCATACCTATGAAGGTGATAATTGGGAAAAAGTTGTTACTAAGGATATTTCAGAACTTTTAGAATCTTACAGGGACTCCAGAATAGTCATCATATTCACCAAACTTTCTGGAATCAGGGGCAAGGTGGGAAGGTGATTACTAGTACACTTTGAGAACTCCATATGTGGATATTAGCATTATGCATAAGCTACATGGTAGTTGAAAGACTGATATTTTAATAATAGAAATAGTTACTTTTTTAAATACATATAGACTAGCATTTCTCAAAATTGCATAGCAGGAACAGAGACTGACTTAAACAAGTGTCAAAATATTCCTTCTCATTATTAGTTCTAATATCTCTTAATAGCCTTTCCTTAATATTTTATTCATGTTCTGTTTTCCTATGATCCCCAAGAATAGAACTGCATTTAAATAATCTCTATTCTATTTTGAACCATATACTAATATTGTTTAGATTAATATTGAAAACACCTTAAGTTTAAGTAAAACTTTGGTAATTTTGAAAGTGGTGGAAGACTATTTAATGGTGACATATATTGAAATAACAATGCTCATGTTGTATAATCCTCATATGTGAAAAAGCTAAAGTCATAAAAGAACATATATACTATAAATATAATTATAATGTATTGTACAGTAATGGAGAAAAATATCTGGACAATTGTGCACCAAACTGACAGCATATCTAATGCCTATTGTTTACTTTGCTCATTTTAATGGCATTTATGTAAACTACTTCTATTTCTTTCCTTTTCTGTCCTCAAAAATGATTTCTGGTAAGGGGAGAAGTGGTCACAGGGCATTTCAATTTTTTGTACCATTTGCACCTCAATAAAATAATATATAATTGTATAATTATAAAAATATAGAGGAAATATATTTAATTCATCTATAAACACTGAAAATATATCCCAATGTTTATCCTCTTTAATTTGAACATTGATTTTTTTTGGTTGGTTTATTTTTTACTAAAGAATTGTTTATTATACTTTAACTTAAAAAATAATGAAGTAGTTTATTTATACATCATCCTCTTAAGCCCAACCTTTGATTTTATATGAAGATATTTATTATTATAGAATGCACAAACACTTGTCCAAGGAAAGAACAGGCCTAACAACTTGCACATTTTTGGTCATTCCTCTCATTGCAAAAGTTGTATTTACTGCAAAGGTACTCAGAAAATAACACACACATAAATTACATATTACTGAAGTGTTTGCTCCTACTAGTACTAATTTTATGAGTATTATGCTATTAGAATAAGGCATAGTGACTGACTTTACAAACTTTCCCCAGATTTAAAGTATTTTAAAATGTTGTACCTGTTAGATTATCAATTAAAATCATTTTAGAATCTAGGGAAATTTTTCCACTTTTAACACAAACTTTCTTTATTAGAAAGTATTTGCTTCAATACAGTGGAAGCTTACAATTATTTTTTTAAAAAAATATTACATGTGGACTTGATTACAATAAGTCACAACACTACAATATTCCAACAATTGAGTCCCATAGTCAGATAAACTATGTGTGAGAACATAAGGTACCTTTTTCTGAAATAAAATCAGTGGTTGCCAAGAGATACTGTGCTTGCTCACAAAGAACATCTCGTCATATCTTCAGTCTCATTAGTAATAAATGTCGTCATTAGTTCAAATAACCTAAAACCTGTGTTCAGATATTGCCCAGGTTTCTAATTTCCTATCCTGTGGCTGGCACTTCAAGTATCTATACAAGACTTTTATTGGGCACTTAAAATGAATAGTAGACTCTTGTCTAGAGCCAATTGTTCCTCCATTCCAGCATAAAGGGGAAAACAGTAACTATATCAATTCTCGGTGAGGAACGAAAAACATTTACTTTTAAATGGGAACAATCGCCACTCCAAGTGTTAAGCAAATTATGCTGGCTGGTTTTCTTCTCAAATTCTCCGGTTTAACCTCTGACAAAAGTTAATACAGGGGAGGGTTTTCATTGTTTTCCTACTCATTGACATCTCCTAGAATATCCTTATAGATCTCTGAAAGAACCATGGGGCTTCATGGAGCTTTCTACCCCACACAAGGAGCACCAGAATGAGAAATCTGGCACCATCATCTGCTCTCCACCACTGACCAGGTCTTGGGCAGAACCAAGCAAGCATTGTGAGACTCCGTTTTCTTATCTACAAAGCAAAGATCATACTTTCACTACCATCTTTCTTAAACTTGTAAATGAAAAGATCTTGAAAATAATATATGGCTTAAAACTAAAATCTATTAAAGGATGACTAATAAAACAGACTTGTTTACTGCACAATCACAAAACTCACCCATAGTATAACCCAACACAACTCTTTCAAATACATAACATTTATAATCCTTCTTTTTTTAGGTTGTTCTGGAAGTTGCCTGCATCTTTATAAATAATCAAAAGACTGCCATTTCTTGATTATCTGCTTCAAAGATTACTAATTACCATTGTATATGACGATCTTATTTATTCCTACTCCTCACCACCGCCGCCTGTCAACTCTCAGTATATCGATGGATTACTTTGCTCATTTTAATGATATATACGTAAACTACTTCTCTTTCCTTTTCTATCCTCAAAAATGAAGACTTCATCTCGATTCTGCATTTTACAAAATGATGTGAGTGTCCCTAACCTATGTTCACCTCTCCTTTCTCCTTTGACTTTATCTTCAGTACTTTTACAATGCTGAGTTTGGTCACATTTAATCTAAAACCTCACTCTCTCCTGTTTTATCCGCCCTTTGATTCCAATTGGTGAAAATGCATTATGTATAAGTATTGCTCACAGTTTAGAATAATGATTAAATGGACTCTTAGGATGAAATTTCTCCCCTTGAAAAATTTGCAAAAATGTTCCTTGATTTTCACATTTACATGATTTTCCTTCGTAAGGGCATCCTTTCATTCTTCACTTTTTTCATACGCTTAATTTCTTCTGACACACTGTCTGATCTCTGGAATCCTCTCTTTGCACAGAGATCTTTTTACTGTCTCTTCCTTCCTTTGCTGCAATAGAAAATACTTGTTCTCTGTTTGTGGCACTGACATCTGAGATGTGCTATGCATCATGCGTAGGAGTGGGAACCAGTAACTCTGAAATCCCAGTCTTCCTTTTGCCCGGTTTAGCACCTGTCTTATTGGAGAATAACCTCGTCTAGTTTTCAGAATATCTGCTGTGGGGGAGGAGGGGAGTGTACACATGTGCTCTTCATATTTTGGATGGGGTGTAAAAGTATCAGAATAATTTCCTGAAAATATGTTGATGAAATTGTTTCATTGTATACATTCACCCAATATATCTGTGTGAAATGGAACACTAACCAGTTTGCTCTTTGCTCTTCATTTCAATTAAGATTATTTTATTTTTCTTTGTAGAGATTTTTATGTTTTCTTTATCCCTATAGTTCTAAAAGTCCACAATGCTGGGTATGTAGGGTTCTTTTTTTAATGCTGTCTAATACTCTTTTTGTCTTTTCTCTTAGAATACCCATAGATCTCTGAAGAATCTCTTCTGCTTTTTTTTGGATAATTTTCTTTATGTTATTTTTGTTGAAATCCTATTAGCCAGATATTGGATTCCCTCAATTGGTTTCTTTCTCTTAATTTTTTCTCTCCTGAGCATTGCATTCAAATGTTATATTTTGTGAAAATTCTATTTTTGAAACTCTTTTCTTTTTTAAAAAGTCCTTATCATTTTCTAATTGTTTTCTCATTCTTACAATCCAGTTCTTCTAATATGGATACAATATCTTCTTGAATCCTTCTGAGTGTACAAATTAGAAGTTCCACCCCTTTGTCTTATCCATGAACAATTTTGTTTCTTTCTTTTTAAATCTTTATTATTGAAAGTATTACATAGTCCTCCTTTCCCACAGCCCTCTCCTGTTCCCCTCTCCCCCAGGCCCTCAATACCCCATTGTCTGTATTTTCAATTTTATGTTAAAGATGTCATCAGCATACATTTATACTGGGTCTTTCATTAATATTTTAAGTTGAAGTAATAGGAAGGCTGACTGATGACTCTGTGGGTGTGAACTAAGCCATTTCTGGACTAGACTATTTGTGGAGGGGGCCACCTCATATGCCAGATGTGGCTTGAATCTAAGTCACCAACGCCCACTCTAGCTTCCCCAGAGCTTGTCACAGATGCTGTGATTAATATCTCTGTTAATAAGCCTCCCGTTGCTGCCTGGGGTTGGAATGTGAGGTGTGAGTGCTTTGCTGGCAGCATATTATTTGTAAAGTTGGAATAGGGAAGTGGAAAGGTTGACAGTTCTAAATATACACTTTTTGAAGTGACTTCATCTCCTGTATTTCACAGCACATCTCACTCTGACCTTGCAATTTCAGAGGTCAGGGCTCTGTGTTGTTGTGCTGGGGGTCAGCTCCCTGCTATACTCCTTCTGAATACATATTCATCCATAGCTTACTCAACTCTCTTTAGCCTGTCAAGCTGACACATTGACTTTCTTTAATTCAGAAAGATGTTAAAATATTCTTCAAGCTGATGCGTTTATTATGTCATGGTTTTGTAATTCACCTAGTATGATTTAAGCAGAGTCATATAAGTAAAAGAATATAGATGTGTCCTCTCTGCCCATCTTGAAATAGACATGCACTGCCTATTTAAAAAAAAACTGTTTAAGTGACATGCTCAAGCGAGAGGCTTTATGGCTAGTGAAAGTGTTATTATTTCTAAAAAAGATTCTCCTTAGATATCCTCTTTTGAATCATCAGAGATATATATTTTAACATATCCATTTATAAACATTTAGGCAAGAAATGTAGAGTTATACCACTTGTAAAAGTCTTAAAACGAAACAGAATCAAACACAAATATAGAGAAGAAATGTATAGAGATGGTCACCAAATGTCAGGAGCGTTGGAGGGATGGGTGGAAAAGATGAAGGTATTAAGAAGAACAAATAGGAAGTTACAAAATAGTTATGGGATGTATGGTACAACATAGGGAATATAGTCAATAATATTATGATAACTATGTATGGTTCCAGGTGGGTACTTGAATTATCGGGGGATCACTTTGTACATTATACAACTATATAACCACTATGATGTGCACCTGAAACTAATATAATATTGTATGTCAACTGTAATTTTAAATTTTTAAAATTATTTTTAAGTCTTCTAATGAGAGATTTATTTAGCTTTTGTTATATACATATATGGCATATATCTTATCACATGTTCTTAGTGTGTGTGTGTAAACTGTTTATATATATGTAAACTGTTTTGATATCAGTATAAAATAATTCTTCACATCACAATTAGTTTAGTTTTTATTCATATTTCAAACATTAATTAATCAATTATTTTCTATAAAGTGTACTAGGAGAACAGAATTCAAAGGTGAACAAAAAGCTCAGATTCTACTTAATTTGATCAATGTTTCTTTTCAGTAGATGATCTTAAGTAAAATTTTTAGCTTAAATCAATTACAAAAAGGTTCCTAGTTTAAATTTAAAAATTAAGCATTTGTACCTGGCCAGTGTTGCTCAGTGTTTGAGCATCGACCTATGAACCGAGAGTCACTGGTTTGATTCTCATTCAGGGCACAGGCCCAGCTTGTGGTCTTGATCCCCAGTAGGGGGTGTTCAGGAGGCACCCTATCAGTGTTGTTACTCTCTCATCAATGTTTCTAATGCTCTATCCCTCTCTCAAGATCAATAAAAATGTATTTTTTTAAAAATTGAGCTTTCATTATATAACATATTTTCTTCTCTTTTGCATTTATGCAGGGTTGACTTCACTAGACTCTAAAAGTGCATGGCCACATTTTATTGTTCATTCATTCATTTATAGCTATGTCTAACACTGTGCCTTAAATTTAATATGAATCATGTTAATGTGTGTTGGCTGGAGAAAGGAACTTTAGAAAAGTATATAGACCTTATAATATAATTACATAACCCTTTATAATATCACAGATAATCCTTCAGAATAGTCTTGCTTGTGAAATTATCCTAAATAACTTCAAGATAAAATCAGTCTTCTATTTTGACACTGAGACACCAAATTAAAATATAAATATCTCACTTGTCAGAAGAAAGGAAAAAGAAAATCAAATATATCATTTGGTCACACAACAGGTCAGATTAATTATCAGATCGTCTAGACATCTAAAATAGAGCATGCCATCTGACAAGGGTATAAGTAAGGGCAGCAAGGTGCACTGGAGGTCAGTAAAGTTCACTAAGAACTCTGGGGCAGTCATAAAGGAGGATCAAGAACATACCTTGGTAGAGTGAAAGTATTGTAAGAGGATATTTTGAAATGTTAAAAGTGCTTATCTCTTTATCCATGGAGGAAATTATAGTTGCTTGAAAATAATTTTGTAGTTAAACTGTAATTGATTTTTCTTGGGTGAAACTTGATTTAATATAAATGTTGGTAAAAAAGTTTTTTTTTCCTAAAGAGTTTTAATGTAAACAACAATCTCTGCAAAACTACTATATAAGTTTCTCCAAAGCACAGTGGTAATCAAAAATCCAGAAAAGAGAAGATCCCAATAAATTTAATGTCTATTAAGACATACAGTGGAATATTACTCAGCCATAAAAAAGATGAAATACCACCCTTTGCCACTATATGGATGGACCTTAAGACTATTATGCTAAGTGAAAAGAAGTCAGATCAAAAAGAACAAAGACCACATGATTTCACTCATATGTGGGGTATAAATCAGAAAACAAACATAAAAACTCAGAAACATAGACAATAATATGAAAGTTATCAAGGGAGAAGAAGGTAGAGTGAAGATGAAGAGGTGAAGAGGGTCAAATAGATGGCAATGGAAGGAGACTAGACTTTGGGTGATAAGCGAACAATGGAATATGTAGATGGTGTACTATAGAATTGTACACCTGAAACTTATATAATGTTATTAATCAATGTCACCTCAATAAATTTAATTAAAAAGAAAAAAGATATATATGAATTTGATATATGTATATAAGATAGAATGAAAACTAAGATAGTTGACACTTAACTCAGTAAATATGAACTTATCAAGAATTTATGAAACCTGACCTTTTAGTTCTTATATTAAATTGCATTACATGGAAAATGATAATATTTGTGCCCAGCCATTATGGCTCAGTGGTTGGATATTGAACAATGAACCAGGAGGTCATGGTTTGATTTCCAGTCAGGGCACATGCCCAGGTTGTGGGCTCCATCCCCAGTGCGGGGTGTGCAAAAGGCAACCAATGGATGATTCTCTCTCATCATTGATGTTTCTATCTCTCTCCCTCTCCCTTACTGTCTCTGAAATCATTTAAAAAATATATATGTATATATGTATATATATATGTATATATATGTGTGTGTGTGTGAATGATAATATTTGTTACATACAAATACCCATTTTCAATTAATTTTATTATCAAATGGATTAAGAGCAACTAGTCTTCTAGTGAGCACACAATACAATATACAGATGATGTATTAAAAATGGTACACCTGAAACATATATAATTTTATTAACCAATGTCACCCCAATAAATTCAATAATTTTTAAAAAGAGCAACTAGTCTTTTTTAAAAAATAATTACCATAAGTTTTGCTCATTTAAATTTCTATTTGTTTCCTTAAAAATTCTCTTTAACTTTCTTATCAATTAAACTTTGTTTCCAGAAATTTTTACAACATCCTGAAAAATGATAAAGGTGGTTTCAAATTGTTATAGAATATTAGTGTGAACTCTTTCAGAGTGACTAATGACAGAAATAATACAATATGTAAATGGGAATCTTCAGATTTGAAAATGAAACAACAGATCATCAAACCACTTCAGAATAAGAAAAAAAAATAGGAGGATTTTAAGAGAATTCCATTAGTAAATAGAAAAAAATTGCAAAACACTACCTTAAAATCTCATTAGGAGGTTCCCTTTCCAGAATAGCAGTGCTGAGAACTGAGAACCCATGCCACAGAAAAGCAACCGTAATAGTACCAACGGACCAGCACAACCAACAGGATCTGACTTTATTTAACACTTCACGCTATTAGAGCAAACACACATTTGTTCAAGCATCCATGTAACAAACACCACAACAGATTATAGCTTGATTCATAAAATATCTCAGGTGCTTAAAACACTAAAATCATACAAAATATGTTCTCTGATACCAATGAAATCAATTAAAAATTAATGACAGAAAGAAAATAGGAAATTATGCAATCACTGAAATATTAAACAACACACTTCTATATAATCCATAAATCAAGGAATCCTCCATGTTTTAAAATACATAGAACTATGCCCAGCTGGCCTGGCTCAGTGGTTGAGCATTGATCTATGAACTAGGAGGTCACTATTCAATTCCCAGTCAGGGCACATGCCTGGATTGCAGGCTCAATCCTCAGTATAGAGTATGCAGGAGGGAGCCGATCAATAATTCTCTCTCACCATTGATGTTTCTATATCTCTCTCCCTCTCTAAAATCAATAAAAATATATTTTAAAAATAAATAAATAAAATACATGGAACTAAATGAAAATGTAAAATTAAAATAAGTGCAAGACATTTAAAATACTATTGATAGAAATTTAAAACAATAACAATGTATAATAATATATGAGGCCTCAAATCAATAATCTAACTCAAAAAATTAGAAAAAAATAGAAAAATTTCTGCCATAAAGAGAAATTTATAAGCAACTAAAATTCAGAAATCAACTAAAATTAAAATAGATAAACAATAGAGAAAATCAACAAAACAAAATTTGTTTATAAAAATATCAGTAAAGTCATACATCACTAACTATAGAAATCAGATAGAGAATACTCTATCAAATTCTGCAGCAAATTACAAGGAACATTAGAGAATACTACAAACAAAATCATGTTCATGAATTTGACAACTTTGAAGAAATGGATCAATTTTTGAAAGACGTAACTACTATTACTCAACAAAGATAAATGAAGCAACCAAACTAGACTAGTACTAGAACCATTAAAGATATTGAATTTGAAAATTAAAAGTTCTGAAAACACAAACAAGATACTCCACCCGACAGCCAGATGGTTTCACTGAAAATTCTACAAAACATTTTTTTAAAAAGTTTACACAATTTATTCCACAAAATAGAGCAGGAAAAATGCTTCCCAATTTTATGTAGTTAGAATTACTGCAATACCAAAACTAGACAGTAATTAAGAAAAAAGGAAGTAGAAGAAGAAATACAAACTATTATCTCTCATGAACTTTGATGCAAAATTACTCAACAAAATATATCAAATCAACAAGATGTAAAAAAGAATTATACATTATGTTCAAGTGGGTTTTACTATAGACATGTAAGGCTGGTTCAATGTTAAGAAGTAATCAAAATAGCCCATCATTCCTACTAAGATAGAAAAATAATGATTTTATGAGTGTGAAAATTAAAATGAAACATAGTATGATGTCATAACTCTTAATAGGAAATTCTTCAAGAAAGCATTATGAAAAAATGTATAATGTTTGGGACTTAAAAGTCCTGAGTGACCTCATAAAGCTTTTGCCTTCAAAACCATTCACTCTGAGTCAACAGGTGAAAAAGCTTTGACATATAGTACGAGAAGTAAAAAGTGATTCCATGGCATCTCACTTCGAGGATTACCATGTCTTGGCCATAGCTGCACTCTGTGAAGGCCACAGAGCTGGTCCATTCCCTGTGCTCTTATAGACTATGACGCTTATAAGAAAATAGGAATAACACTTTTTAAAATCTGCTTTATGATGGCTAAGAAACCATGGTCTCCCCTTAGAGATCATCCAAAAACATACAATTCTTAATAGAGATCATGTCACAGGATTGATTTATAGAGCCACTGAGATCTGAAGATGATTTTTTAAAATCTCCATATTTCCAAGCAGTCAAAACACTGGAAAATATGGAAATCTTTTACTTTTTTTACTTATATATTTCTTTTTATTTTCTCATTGCAAGCCCACTTATGAATATTTTGAAGAGATGTCATATATTAACTCCCAAAGGGGGACAGGCCACTTGATAAATTCTAGAAATAAAGCCAGGTAAGAGACATAGCCTCAACCCTCCAATGATCTTTAATTAACTGAAGTATAATGGCCATTTAAAAATAAATATGATGGAAAAGGTATTTATGTAGTTGCCCCAATGTAGTGACTGAGAAAAATACGGTCTACCTGACTTCAATGACTGACAACATTTTAAAAGTAAGAGCAGGGCTCAGAAAAACAGAAGTTTAAGAAGCTGGTCCCTACTGCAGGCAATGAACTCAGAGTAGTTTCTTTATCAATGGACATAAATCTTCTAAGGAAGAAGTAGTTATTTGATTAGATATATTAGCGAAAGAATTTAAATCCCAAAGACACCAGGGAATATATAACCACTCAATTATATAACCTTGCTGCAATTTATAATTTTAACTTCAGAACTATAAACATAAATTTATCTTATTTTTATTGGTGCTCCAGGACTAAATATGAAACAGTAAAATATTCACTAATTTGATCAATTGTTGTAGTTAATTCTGAAATCTTGCCACCATTTCATGTGTAAGATAGATGAGAATTTCTGTGTGCATGCATAAATTCTTATACTCATGCATATAAATTTCATATATATGTATATAATAAACAAGAGTAACTTAATTAAATTACTGTCTTAGCAAAATAATCAATTTTGTTATTTAGTCTAGATAGATCTTTTCAGTACCTTTAAGTGCTAAATGAATGTTTCTCTTATCCCTGTGCTCTTTTATAGATAAACTAGAGGCCCGGTGCACAAAATTCATGGGAAGGTCCCTCAGCCCGGCCTGCACCCTCTCGAAATCCGGGATCCCTCGGGGGATGTCCTCTCACAATCCAGGACCGCTAGCCCCTAACTGCTCATCTGCCTGCCTGATTGCCCCTAAACACTCGCCTGCCTGCCTGATAGCCCATACCCACTCGCCTGCCTGCCTGATTGCCCCTAACCACTTACCTGCCTGCCTGATAACCCCTAACCATTCTGCCTGCCTGCCTGTCTGATTGCCCCTAACCATTCTGCCTGCCTGCCTACTTGCCCTAAGCACTCTGCCTGCCTGATCACCCCTAACCACTTCTGCCTGCCTGATCACCCCTAAGCACTCTGCCTGCCTCCCTGATCGCCTCTAACCACTCTCTGGGGGGCGGGGGCAGCTGGCCAGGGTGAGGGGCGTGGTTGTTCTGGTCTCTAGTCATTCTGGTTGTTCTGCCATTTTGGTCGCTGGGCTTTTATTATATAGGATTGGAAGACTATGGTTTCTATCCAGTAGACACTTTGTTTTGGCAATGGAGCAAATGACATGATTATCAAATTGAGAGTTTATTCAATGCATATGTCCTGTGGAGTTGGTAGTAAGAAGAACAGGCAAAATGGACTTTGACAACCGAAGCACAATTTTAAAAAGTACTAACTACATGTATAATTTTATTAAACAACAGTGTCAAGCTGCTGGATTAAGACAGGCTAAAAGGTTATTCTCTATAAAAAGTCTATTAGCAGTTAATAAAATTGATTTTGTAGGATGTCTACATAGTTAGGGAAGGTCACATTTTACTTACCTTATTAAAATGATTCTAATATTGCCAAGTTTATGAATTTTGATGAAAGCATTTATTGTACAAATGAATCATCAGTATGAAGATGAATCACTAAAATTTCATCCTTCCTAATATTTATTTTCCTTCAGGCAGTAACAAATTGGGGAAGATGTGAACTGTATGCTGGCTTCAGTCAATACCTTACTTTTCATTTTTTTATGTTGCATTTATAATGACTGATAAATTTGTTCTCTCTCAAAACATGGCAATTTTAATTTTGACTACTGCATCTACCCTGAAAGTCTTGATGATGCAGTCTAAGAACCTGAACATATTCATTGAGTCTCGACATGTTGAACCTTAAAGTTTTCTTTAGTATCAGCAGCTCCCAATGTTTAATTTGCTAAATGCTTGGCTCGTGTCCCCTAACAGTCCCAAACCACTGGACCAGTGTACCCACCCAACTGTAATTACCATTCATAAATCATCTTTTGTAGAACCTGATCAAGAGACTTTGCAAAATAATTTTCAGAAATGCAATTTTTATCATCTTCTTTACTATCCATCAAAATAATTTATAACTGTCATTTTAAAGCTTTAATTTCCTGGTGGATATTGCATTATTGTGCATCCAGGATAAAGGATTAGGAAAAGCCACATCCTTTGGCGCAAACGTTCCGGCAGACAGACATTTGCTTTTCAGAGCATTGCTCACTAAGCTAATCTTTCTCAATCCCATGCCATCCAAAAGCTAATTTCCACACCCTCTTTCTCATGCCCATCTAGAAAGAGATGCAAGAGCTTAAAACTAGGAAATCACCTTAAGTGAATTTCCATATAATTTAACTCTTGACTGCTTTGCTGTCCTTGTGGTTTTCATAAACATTGGAAGGTCAGTAATTTAAATAAAATACAGGTATATACACAAAATATACAATACCACCCTGCCTTTTGCACTTTTCATAACCTAATTACCCTGGCTAACATCCTTACATATAGTGGAACCATCTATACTTTTTCCAAAAAATTAAGAAACATGAAACACAAAATTATAGTGAGACGTGATAATGTCTGAGTCTTTTCTATAAAAAATAAAACATGTTTACTAAACAATGTTGAGGGGAAAGGAAAATAGCACAAATAAAAAGCAGCTATTATCCTACTATAGAGAGACCATCATTATTGATATTATGATGAATTCCCTTCTATACATTTACAAATATAACTGTTTTTATTTCATAAAATTGTGATTACTCTGGACATTTTATATTGACCACATATTTTATTTTTAACTTTATTTTTATTGTTGACGCTATTATAGATGTTCCCATCCCCCCCACTTTGCCCTTTCCCTCTGACCATCACCTCACCCAGCCCCCAACCCCCTTTCCCTCTGACCATCACCTCACTGACCATATATTTGGGTCAAAGAAGTTGTAAGGAGTGGATTTTGGAGACAATATAGTGATCTCTGACCAATTATCTGTGTCTTTCATTTTCATTATAGATGTTTCCATTCCCCCCCCCCCCGCACCGACTTTGCTCTTTCCCTCTGACCATCACCTCCAGCCAGGCCCCAATCCCCTTTCCCTCTGACCATCACCTCACTGATCATATATTTGAGTGAAAGAAGTTGTAAGGAGTGAGTTTTGGAGACAATCTAGTGATCTCTGACCAATTGTCTGTGTCTTTCATTTTTTTTACCATATCCAGTCAATCCTTTCCCTGAGGTGGCAATATATGCACATGTCTCTAAGCCCAGTCACGATTAATGAAAAGTTTTCTATGCTTATAGAAGGAGGGCCACAGTGGGAAACCTGTAATATTGGGAGTAAAATGTGATACACTTTCTCACCTGTTATACAAAAAAAAATACCTAAAGGAAAAAGACCAGAATATGTTCAATTGTCATAAAAATTTTAAACAACATATATAATCACAGTACAATCTCAAACTAGACATTTTATAATATCAATACTAGTAGAAATGTGAACAAAATTTTAATTCAACTTCTCTGAGTTCACAATTAACCAAAAGGAAATTCAACTTCATAAATAATCTCTTGGCTATTAAAACATGTGGAAAGCAAATGGAAGAATCTGAGTCATTACTAATTTTAGACATTGATCTGGACAAAATAAGAATTTAGCTAGAGATATCGACATCAAACAGAAATTCACCAGCAACATTTATTTAAAAATAGAAAATGATTGGAAAATATTATAATGACTTCCTAAATAAGTTTTAACACTACAACCATTAAAATTTAGTAAATTATTTTATTGATGACATCGAGAGGGAGTGATGATAGAAAGAGAAAAATAATTTGGAAAAAAAGAGAAAAAATATATTTTTTGAAATGTCTTTTTATATAATGCCAATAAGAAAAATAGAGAAAAGGGAAGAAGAAATAGAGAAAATAGGAAAAATATATTTTTCCCATTGATCTTTATAGAAAGAGTGGAAGGGACAGAGGGAGGGAGAGAGAGAGAGAAAAGAAATCCGATGTGAGAAAGAGACATCAATTGGTTCCTTCACATGTCCCAACTGGGGTTGGGGATTGAACCTACAGTCCAGGAATATGTACTTGATAGTATAGAATATATGCCCTTCATTCAGAGACCAGCACCTCACCACTGTGCTATACCAGTCAGGGCATAAGAATCATATTTTAAAAAATAGTCCATGGAAGCTATTGATACTAAAATTGTTTTACTGGTTCATTTGGTAATGCATATTTTTTCTTTAAATGCCACTTGTGTTCTGGGACTGTGTTTTTATCATTAGAAAATGAATGGTATTTAAAAATATATATGTGAGACTCTAAATTAACAATAAAGTGCATCACAGAAACTTTAAATAATTATACAAAGAATGTACATTTAAGAACTATGTAGTCTAGGAAGCAAAATGATTCTGTGATATCAAGTAATAAATTAATATGGTCTTGGAAGGTTTGGGACAATTTCCTTGAGGAAGTGATACTTTCGTTTCTAATAAAGCAAAGAAAGAAAAGTATCTCTAATTTGTCCAATTTAACATAAGAATCATATAAGCATATTAGCTCTTTGGGGAAAAAAAATCCATGCAAGCCCTAATATGGAATTATTTTTATATTTTTTAAATGTTTGTATTGATTTGGAGAGAGAGGAAGGGAGAGGAATAGACAGAAACATTGATGAGAGAGACATATTGATCGACTGCCTCCTGAACGCCCCCTACTGGGATCGAGTCTGCAACCTGGGCATGCATCCTGACAGGGAACTGAACCCAGGACCTTTTAGTTCATGGATCAACACTCAATCACTGAGCCACACCAGCCTGGCAAGGGAATTTTTTAACGTGTATCCATTTTTAGAAAAATGTGATTGATCAACATAATGGGTGATGCCATCAATAACTAGTTTCTTTATTCAACTGAACTCATCAAAAAGAGGCAAAAAGTGATAATTATGTGATGAGATAGAGGTGCTAGCTAATGCTACCATAGTAAGCATATTGCAATATATAAATGTATCAAATCAATACCTTGTAAGCTCTAAACTTACATAATGTTATATGTTAATTAGAGATCAATAAAAAGAATTTTTAAAGGCAATTTTAAAAAATCAGATTGCACAGACAGAAGCTGCACATGCTTCAGCTATCCAATATGTAAAGAAAAATTATGATTTTGATGAAAAATTTACTTGTAGAGGCTGACATGTCATTCTTTCAATAAAGCTACAGTCCTTTTCATTGTATGCCACCACTGAATTCCAAAGGGTCCAAAGGTATTGATGAGTATGATTAATTATTTAATAAACAAACCAAGTGTTTGAACGTGAGGTAATTCAAGTCTAAGACTTACAAGTCCCGGGACACCATGATTCAAGGCATATTTCTCAGAGAAAATCGAAGAAAATGAGGATGAGAATTAAGGAAAATCATGCAGAGAAGCCATGTCATCTTCTGAATCCATTTGGGTAAGTCCGGGGGAAAGTTCTCCACACAGATGTACTCCAGTTACAGGTATTTCACATATGAAAAAATATCGCTCACAGTCAGCCACGTTTTTTAAAAGAATGAAAATTAAATAACCTATAAGACAGGGTGGAACTCTTGGGGTTTTATATTTAAACATTATTAAGTATCCTATTTGGAAATAGCTTAAACTTATCTCAATGTTGAAGGCTAACCTATTTAAGGAATGTTGTGTCTCTGGAGAGCTTTCAATTATTTTATGATTCTGTTATTAATATTATGAGTGTCAGTATTTGTGCTCCCTCTTAGGTTTTGTAAGAACACTTATCAGAGCATTTTCTCCTAGATAACAAAAAAGGATCTGCAGAAGAGATTTGAATAGCACCTTTTCTTTTCTATCACATCGTAAAATCCATGCATGAGTACCAGACAGAGGGAGTCCAGCCCCCTCCCCCCGCCCAGGTCCTACTGTGGCCTCCTAATACTGTGGAATTTGTAGGATAGAATCCCAAGTTTTGAAATGTGATAGCACTGTACACATTTTGTAAACTGATGAGGAGTGTCCATTAGGAAGTATGGATCATAGGCACTTTTTTGTTATTGTTGTTATTTGTGTGCCAGATTAACATCATCAAATATTCACCAAGGTGGGGGAGAAAGAGAGAGAGGCAACAAATGACAGTCTTCAAACTCCTTCAGAAACCGTAGTCTCACTGCAGTTCATGCGAACAGCAACCTAGGGGCTATGCAGTCTCCAGCTACATACTAGTAGCTGTGTGTAAGAGCCCAGGGATATGTATCACCACCTACAACATGTGATGACTGTAATGTACAATGCATGGACCTCACTTGGAGCAGTATAGGTGTTCATGAAAAGGTATAAGTGATATTTTGGGGAAGTAAAAATATTCCATCATTCTTTTATCCCATTCACTTTAATTAAATTAATGCTATTCTTTCTCAAGTTTATCAGAAACACCAATCAAAAAGGATATATGCACCCCTATGTTCATCGCAGCACAATTTACCATAGCTAATATTTGGCAACAGCCTAAGTGCCCATCAGCAGATGAGTGGATTAGAAAACTGTGGTACATCTACACAATGGAATGCTATGATGTGGTAAAAAAGGAGTTCTTACCATTTGCAACAGCATAGATGGAACTGGAGAGCATTATGCTAAGTGAAATAAGCCAGTCAGAGAAAGATAAATATCACATGATCTCACTCATTTATGGAATATAATGAACAACATAAACTGATGAACCAAAACAGATCCAGAGACAGAGAAGCATCGATCAGACTGTCAAACTTCAGAGGGAATGTAGGGGAGGGTGGGGGTAAGGGCAAGAAATCAACCAAAGGACTTGTATGCATGCATATAAGCCTAACCAATGGACACAGACAACAGGGGGGTGATGGCATGAGTGGGGGGCTTGGGGGTAATGGGGGGATGAGGACACATATGTAATACCTTAATCAATAAAAAAAAATTTTTTTAAAAAGAAAACGGATGTCAAATAGAGGCCCAGTGCACAAAATTTGTGCACTCGGGGGCGGGGAGGGGTCCCTCAGACTGGCCTGCGTCCTCTTGCAGTCTGGGAACCCTCAGGGGATGTCTGACTGACCAGCAGTCAGATATCCTAGTGCTACTGTGCAAGTGGGAGAGGCGTCCCACTACCACCACTGTGCTTGCCAGCTGTAAGCTGGCTTCAAGCTGAGCAGCGCTCCTCCCTGTGGGAGCGCACTGACCACCAGGGGGAAGCTCCTGTGTTGAGAGTCTGCCCCCTGGTTGTCAATGAGCATCATAGTGACTGGTCGTTCTACCATTTGATCAAATTGCATATTAGCCTTTTATTATATAGGATATATACTGAGTGGCCAGATTATTATGACCGGCCCATCAGTACTTCATTGACACTTCCAAAAATACTGAATATTGAAAACTTCCTAAGCAAATACTCTCAAGGTTTTATTATTATTATTATTTGCATAATTAATTCACTTCATTGTACTGATGGGGTGGTCATAATAATCTGGCCGGTCATAATAATCTGGCCACTCAGTGTATATACACATATATATGTATAATTTGTCTACATATCTAATAATTCAAATGCTAATGGTGCCTATCTTGTAGATGGTACATCATGTTTTATTTGTTTTTCTTTCCTTTGTTATTAATTTGAAATGTGGCAATGATTTTCCGACCTTATAAACAGGTATTACCCTGGTCCACACTTTCTCAGAGAATCTGATTTATATTCTGTTCCTGACTGTCACTATTTGCTCCTATATGGAAAAAAAATTGATTTTGTCCAATTGTTCAAGCTTGGGTAAATCAGGAAAAAAAGATAAAATAAGTAAATGTTATAAATGACCAAAAGCTATGGAAAAAATATTTTATTGCAAGCAGAACTCACCCCCACCTCTCCTGTAGAAATTACTAGTCCTCTTGACTACTTGAATACATATTTGATAACATAGATGAGGACCCAGAGCCATGACACAGCAAAATATATAGTCTTATAATGCTTTCTAATATAGAAATGTTTTGATTCTGCTAAATACTAGATTTTTTAAAACCTGAATGGCCAGAGCTAACTTACCTATACAACATTGGAAAACGTAAATGCCATGTGAAATAAAGAGAAAGAAGTAAGGCCATTGGTAACTGAAGAGTAACGTTAGGGACAATCAGAGGTGTTTTAAGAGAATAAAATTAACCCCTCCCTGTTTGTGCAATGCAATTTTTTTTTCTGTGTTCCCATGAAGTTTCAGTACAAGATTTATCTCTCACAAATGCATGATAAAA
>NW_005871095.1:6656517-6666074 GCF_000147115.1 Myotis lucifugus
AGCCTACAGAGACCCACAATATGTGGAGTAATTCTGAGCTAAAAAACTGGAATCTGTGTCCCCCTTTTACTCAAATATTCATGTTCCTGCTGTCCCTTGCAAAATCCTTAGACAAAAATGCCAAAAAAATTAAACAAATATAATACCTAGATCATTGGGTTTTTATTTATACAAAAGATTGTATTTCATACCCCTTTATATAAAATAAATTTACATAAAGAAAGAAGAAATGACTTATTTCTCATAATAGATAGAAATAAGGAAAATAAACTAATTGTATCATGATTTATTTTTGACTAGCCCACCACATAGAACATAAAGGGGTAGCTAAACATAAATGGTATCACTTTGTGTCCATGTTCCTTCCTGCTTTCCCTCTCCTTGCTTAGAGTCCTGAACTGTGAGATTTCATGATCATATCTCTTAAATTGCCTCTCGCTATCACATTTTCATCCCTGCCCTCCTCATTGCTTAGAAAGGGTCAAGAATAACCCATTGCCTACCAAGTTTCTCTAAGTTATTTATCAGGAATAAAGGGATCCATGTTTACTTTAACATAATAAAATCCAATCAAAACAAAAGAACAGGTTTTACAAACTCCATGAGTGATTCTCTACATTTTGTAAAAAATATTTTTTATTGATTTGAGAGAAAGTGAGGAAGGGAGAGAGAGAGAGAAAATTGATATGAAAGTGAAACATCTCTAGGCTGCCTCCTCCACCCACCCTATTGGGGATCAAGCCCAAAACCTGGGCCTGTGCCCTGACAGGGAATCAAACTGTCAACCTTCCTGTACATGGGACAATGCCCAACCGAGTTACCAATCACCAACCAATCATCAGTGGGGCCGATTTTCTACTTTTTAAAAGTATAACATGCTGGATCTTTTCAAAATACATAGCCTATGTCTGTACAACAAATGCCAAACAATTCAGCCTTGCTTGAATGTATTTTTTTTTTTCCTTCCTTACAGAAGAAAAAAAAATAGATTTCAGTCATTTATAAAATATTGTGCATTTATTTATGCATACTCAAAATTTTTTATATTTAACCTAACTATACATAATATTTTACTTTACCACTCATAATTTTTCACAGTTGTTCATTATTTAATTATATAAGAATTAAATAATTTTGTACATAAGAATTATCGCATGACCTGATATGGCTTTGTCTATTTTTCCGCATTTTTGTATCGCCCAATTATATAACTAAGGAGAAATAATAAGAGTAATAGCCGTAACCAGTTTGGCTCAGTGGATAGAGCATCGGCCTGCAGACTGAAAGGTCCCAGGTTCGATTCCGGTCAAGGGCATGTACCTTGGTTGCGGGCACATCCCCAGGAGGGTGTGTGCAGGAGGCAGCTGATCAATGTTTCTCTCTCATCAATGTTTCTAATCTCTATCTCTCTCCTTTCCTCTCTGTAAAAAATCAATAAAATATATTTAAAAAAGAGTAATAATAGCAATTCCCTTCCAAAGGATTATTTTATGCAATTCTCACAATAACCTTATGTATTAATTACCCTGAGCTACAAGGTCAGAAAAGGAAAGGCAACCCAACTCTATCATAATATAAAACCCATTTTCTTAGCCACTTGCAATAAACATTTGAAGTAAATACAGTTTTCTAGCTAAGGATCACTTTGATAATGTCACTTCTAGTGAAGTCAGTAGATTGAAGCTAATGGAGACCTAGATTGGAGCCAAAATATCCCAAAGGACTCCCCATCCCCTATATGCAGAAACTAATTTTCAGATGCATTAAATAACTTCCCATAATCTCAGAGCTATTTTCTCAAATTCCATACCACTTTAAACAAGACCTCTGAGTTCCCAAATTCCAAAAGTGATGCTTGAGATTCTTCCAGATTTCATTATTTCTCTGCTTCTGTGGGGGAAAGAGAGGGGTGCAGGACAGATTGGGAAATAAAGGGAAGGATAGTCTGAGCCATGAAACTGTATAGCCGGTACGTATTATGCTCTCTACAGAGATGACGGCAGGTCTTCAAGGAAACAGTACCATTCCATAACATTAGAGTTGCAGAAAGTGCTGAATACTGACATAGGAATGAAAGTGCATGCCAGCCGAGCAGTATCTATGCAAAGGTAGTGACAACTTTGAATTCAGAAAACATAGGGTCCCATCACTGCTCTGTCACTTGCCAACTAAGTCACTTCTTTCAAGCTACTTTATTGACTAGGCCTAAGTCGTCACCTAAGTACATCTCTGTTATGAGAGTTCAATGTTACAGTCCATGTGAAGGGATTAATACACTGTGTTGTACATAGTAACTACATAATGCTTGCTAGCTGCTACTGCTGGCATTGCAGCTGAATATGTTTTTGCTTTAATTATTATTAACCAGTGAAATCATTACATCTGGTTTTCTAAATAAGGGGTTTAGTAAATCGTAAAAGAACATTTCACTGACTTAACCACCACTGAAATGCTATCTATTTTGCTGACTCATGTGTAACGTTATATATCTCACAGAAGAAATATGATATACATGGGTAAAGACACATATATAACTCATGAGAACAAACCAAGGAAGCAGTGTAGCATAGATACTTCTTGGCTTAAAAGTGACAGAATACATATGTAATTTCTCTTTCTCAACTTGGACATTACCCCACAGTAACAAGAAAAATCAGGAATGGAAAATCATGAATTAATAAAAGTTAAAGACAGCTGCATCCCCATCTGCAATATCTGAGTATAGTTGCAAAGCTCAGCAAAGACAAGAGAGAAAAGTCATCCAGTGAGTTTAACCAAGAGGAGTAACAATTAGTCTGGCCTCATATTTCTGCAGAGCAAAATTAAATTCTAGGAGATGGCGATTCTACAATGCAAAGTATGTAAAAAAGAAAGCATGAACCAAGAATTTTATAAACAGCCAAACTGTAACTCAAGTTAAAAGCAATAAAGTGAAAAAAAGTAATGACCTATTAGTCCTTCTAAAAAAGAAAAAAAACTACTAAAGAACAAATTCAACTAACCAAAAGATGACTGAAAAAAATACTGTCAACAAAATGGCAACATAGTTTATTTTATTTTACTGCAAGGAAAACTAAAACAAATATGTTATTTGTGGGTAAAGAACAGAATGTTTATGTCAGAAGCTTTAACAATGCAAAAATCACACAACAGTTTTGAGGAAAGACATAAGAAAAATGAAAAACAGTGTAAACACACTGATTTTATAATTTTTTTTACTAGAAGAAGAAAAATGATAAGAATTAAAGATGATAGATTAGGAAACTCTAAATATGAGCATACTGATATTGAGAAAGTGTTTTAGATAAACAGAAATCAGGCAGTGAGATTAAGAGAGGAATATAGAAGGCATAGAAATATATTTAGTGTATTTTTGATCATAGCATGAAATCAATTTATATTACTGTACTTAAAATATGGAATTGTGGAAAAAGTATAAAATTATAGGTGTTTCTGTAGAGTCAATGCAATCCAAGTCAAAATTTCTGCATGTTTTAAATCCAGCCTTCTCCTAAACTCTGTACAGAAATGCAAAGGAACAAGAACTGTCCAGGACATTTTAAAGTAGAATAACAAACCTAAAAGACTTAAAACTATCACATACCAAGACTTGTTATCTATATGTATAAAAGGCTAGGTGACCGTCCAACCAGCTGACCAGCCGGTACATATGACGCACACTTAACACCAGGGGGCAGATGCTCAACGCAGGAGCTGCTGAGCTGTGGTGAGAACCGGCAGCAGCGATTCTCAGGTGACGCATACCAGAACCAGAGAGGAGGAGCCCGATTCCTCGCAGGGCCACATGATTCCACCTTCGACTGTGGGTTATGTTGTTGCTGGGCACTGTTGTCCCCGAATCTGGTTGACTGCCACACTGCCGTAATTAATTGCCTTTCAATGTGCATGAATCCATGCACCGGGCCACTAGTATGAAGATAATGTGGTATCAGCACCATCACTGACTCACTAGTATCCCGACTAACGAGTTTTTTGAGATACGAGCCATATCTCGGCCAATTTTTTGCTTTGAGTTGCGAGCTAAAATTCGGGTTATGAGCCAGCTTCAGATACCCCACTGCTAGTTGATGCAGCGAACGTCACAGTGAACGCCACAACATCAGCCCAGCATCACGTGTCTCACTCGTTCACAATTGATTTGACATACGAGTAATTTGAGTTACGAGCTCTGTCACAGAACGAATTACACTCGTAAGTCAAGGCCCCACTGTATCAGCACCAGCACTGACTCACTAGTAAATGGCACTCAATGGTGAACCCTAAAACAGACACATTTTTGTGTGGCTGATGGACAAGATGGAGCTACAATGCCTTCAGGAATTCATGTATTTTTTTCTTTATTTATTAAGGTATTACATATGTGTCCTCATTGCCCCATTGCCCCCCACCCTCCTCCCACTCATGCCCTCACACTCCTGGTGTCTGTGTCTATTGGTTAGGCTTATATTGGTTAGGCATGCATACAAATCCTTTGGTTGATCTCTCCCCCTTACCCCTCCCCTCCCCTACCTTCCCTCTTAGGTTTGATGGTCTGATTGATGCTTCTCTGTCTCTGGATCTGTTTTTGTTCATCAGTTTATGTTGTCCATTATATTCCAAAATGAGTGAGATCAAGTGATATTAAGAAAATAGAAACACCAATCAGAAAGGATATATGCACCCCTATGTTCATAGCAGCACAATTTACCATAGTTAAGATTTGGAAACAGCCTAAATGCCCATCAGCAGATGAGTGGATTAAAAAACAGTGGTACATCTACACAATGGAATACTATGCTGTGGTAAAAGAGTAGGAATTCTTACCATTTTCAACAGCATGGGTTGAACTGGTGAGCATTATGCTAAGCAAAATAAGGTAGTCAGAGAATTACTATATTTTTCAGTGTTTTTGTATCACTGGTCCATTGGTTTTCTTTGGGCCCTAAGAACATATCACATATTAGTATCTTAAAACAATTTAAATGTATCAGTCACCATTTCTGTGGGTACAGGTACAGGTGAGCTGCCCTCTGCTCAGGGCCTCACATTGGGGATGCTGGTCAAGGGGGGAGGCTCTGGGTCCTCTTCTAGGCACATGGTTGTTGTTGGAACTCACTTATTGTGCTTGTTGGACTCAGACCTCAACTGATAAGAGACCAGCTGCTGATCCTTCACATGTGGGTCCCTCTCCAAAATGGCCCTTCACTCTTTCAAAGCCAATAGAATAATTTCTCTCATGCTTTGAACTTCTCCCTTCAACAAAAGCCAAGTTCCTCTGAACAGCTTACCTGATTATATTAGACCCACTTAGCATAACCTCCCATTTAATTAAATCAAAATGAACTCAATTGGGGCCTTAATGACATCTAAAAAATCACATTACCTTTGTTCTATTGCATGACCTAATCAATAGTAAAATCCATCATACTTATAATTCTTCATATACTCTGGGGGAGGAGATTATACTAGACTAGAGTCCCAGTGCATGAAATTCATGCACTTGGGTTGGGGGTGTCCCTCAGCCCAGCCTGCACTCTCTCCAATCTGGGACCCCTCAGGGGATGTCTGACTGCCAGTTTAGGCCCGATCCCCTGCAGGCCTGGTTTCCCTAAACCTGCAGTCAGACATCCCTCTCACAATCCAGGACTGCTGGCTCCTAACCACTCACTTGCTTGCCAGCATGATCACCCCCTAACCCAGCCATGGGCAAACTACGGCCCGCGGGCCGGATCCGGCCCGTTTGAAATGAATAAAACTAAAAAAAAAAAGACCGTACCCTTTTATGTAATGATGTTTACTTTGAATTTATATTAGTTCACACAAACACTCCATCCATGCTTTTGTTCCGGCCCTCCGATCCAGTTTAAGAACCCATTGTGGCCCTCGAGTCAAAAAGTTTGCCCACTCCTGCCCTAACCACTCCCCTGCTGGCCTGATTGCCCCCAACTGCCCTCCTCTGCAGGCTTGGTCTCCCTGCAACTGCCCTCCCCTGCCAGCCATCTTGTGACAATGTGGGGGCAGCCATCTTGTGGCAGCCATCTTGTGATGACATGGGGCAGCCATATTGTTATGACATGGGGTGGCCATCTTGTGATGCAAGGGTGTGAGGGTCAATTTCTATATTACTTCTTTATTATATAGAATACCAGTGGCAGGTAGGATATCTCAGAATTCTCTCACCATAGTGGGGTATCTATAGAAAAAAAAAAGCTAAGTCCCTACCTTAACCTATACATAAAACTCAACTAATTCTCACCTCACTCTATAAACAAAAATCAATGGATTTCAGGTATAAATGTCAAAGAAAAATATAATGCTTTAACAAAAATGCAGGACAATATCTTATGATCTTGATTTAGGCAAAAATCTCTTAAAGTGGAAAAATACCAACAAAGCAAAATGATAAAGTGGACTTTTTCAAAATTAGAACTTTTGTTTATTAAAACATAGAAAATATAAAGGCAAACACAAAGTGGGACAGGACATTTTACAACCAACAAAGACTTGACAATATATAAAGAATTACTGCAAATCACTATGGGAAACACAGTAGTACACTAGACAAAATACTTTAAAAAGTAACAGAAAGATATATGCAAATGGCAAATAGGCACATGAAAGGTGTTCAAGTTGATTAGCAATCAGAGGAATGCAAATGACAAACACAATAATATATAATAGTACTCACCAGAGTGGCTAAAATTCAGAAAAATAAAAAATGCTAAGTATTATATAGCATACGGATGAACTGGAAACACACATTGCTGGAAACATATGCACCATAAGACAGACCAGCATGTTCCTAACAGCACTGAACTTAATATCCATAAAATGTAACTTACTCAAGCACCTTTCAATACAAGCCTGGATGAATTGTGGTATATTTACATAACAGAACAATACTCATAATGAAAATAAATTACCTACAACAACACATGAGATAAACAGCCCAAATATAAAGTTGAGCAAAATAAGTCACAAAACAAAACACAGAGTGATTATATCAGTTATAATCAGTCCAAAATAACAGACAAAACTAGTCTATTCTATTAGATGTCAAGATAAAGGTTGCCTTTAATGGGGGAGACAATTGAAGGAAAATGGGAGCAGGTTTTTGGGGTTTGGGCAGTGTTCCAAACCTCAAAATACCACTTTTGAGCTGGGTGCTATTTACAAAATATATCAAAATTGTAAAAGTTCTTTAAAATGCACACATCTATGATATTTGCACTTCTGTGTATATTATACTGCGAAATATTTTTTTTCAAATAGAAAGGATATCTCCAATTTCAGTTCATTTCCAAGCTCAAAATTAAAATGAAATGAAATAATGATTAAACATATTACAAGTTATTGTAGTAACAAAAAACAAGGGAGTTACAACCTGAATATCAAGCAAACTTTTATTTAGGGACAGAAAGAGAAAATGAGTGAGGGAGGGAGAAAGGTGAATACTTTTATAGTGAAGAAGCTTAAAATACACAGTGAATATCTAACAATTTTCATATATATGGAAAAATGAAATAAAGCTGATGATCTATAGAAATGAGAGTATAATGACTTCTGGACATTTGTACCTGCATAAAAGCAACAATAAATGGCAAAATTTTTCATGATCAATGTTTGCAGAATTCTGAAAATTAATAGAAGTCTGGCTATAGTAATAAAAATGGCATGATATTGACATAAGAATAGACATTTTATTTTAATGGAGTAGAATTGAGAAATTAAAAATAAACCCTTATGCTAAGCAAACTAAGCAGTCAGAGAAAGATAAGTATCACATGATCTCACTCATATGTGGGATCTAATGAACAAAATAAACTGATGAACAAAATAAATCCAGAGACATAGAAGCATGGAACAGACTGATGAATTTCAGAGGGAAGGCTGGGATGGGGCCAGTGGGACAAACTAAATAGTCTCTTTAATAAATGGTGCTAGGATAAGTGGATATACACATGCAAAAGAATGAAGGCATGTCCCCACTTCAACCATATACAAAAATTAACTCAAAATGGATTAATAACCTAAATATGAGTTATAACTATTAAACTTTTAGAAGACATCTTAGGAGCAAATCTTCATAATCTTGTATTTGGCAATAGATTCTTAGATATGACATCCAAAATCCAAACCATGAGTAACAAAATAAAAAAAAAGATAAATTGGATTTCAAAATTAAAAACATTTATGGTTTAAAGGACATGATCAGAAAAATTAAAAGACAATTATAGAATGAGAGAATTTTTTGCAAATAATATATTTTTGAAGTACTTGTATTCAAAAAACATAAAAACTCTTACAACTCAATAACAAAAACATAACCCAATTAAGTATGGGAAATGACTTTAATAAATAGTTATCCAAAGATATGCAAGTGGCTAATAAATACACAAAAAGATGCTCACTATAATTAGCCATTAGAGAAATGCAATTCTAAGCCACAATGATGTATTACTTCACACTCATGAAGACAGTTACAACCACAACAAAAAGAGAAATAATTGTAAAATAAAAGTGTTGGTGAGGATGTGGAGATATCAGAACCCTCACACATTGCAGGTGGGAAGGTAAAATGGTGCCCTCATTGTGGAAAACAGTTTGGCAGCTCCTCAAAAAGTTAAACTTAGAATTACCATATGGCCAAGAAATCCCACTATTTGGGTATAGACCAAAAATAATTGGAAGTAGAGACTCAAACAGGTTAAGTCAGTGGAAAATAATCAACAATTCAATAAATGTGGTTGTGTAGCCAACTAAAAAAATAATAAATTTGAATAATACTTCATATCTTAAATGAAAATAATTTTGAGTTGAAGAGAAAGTATAATGTAAATGAACAACATCATAAAACAACTGGTAGAAAAGGTGACTGGACCTCAAAGTGGAGACGGCCTTCTGAGCATACCATACTGCATAACCGAGAAGACAGCGGAAAGCTGGGCAAACAGGCTCCTGAAATCCTCACATCTGCCTAAATTAAGGTGCTGTGATTCCTGTTCAAGATGGGGACACCCAGGGACCCCGAGCTCGCCTCTCCCAGGACACACTGAATCCACAACTACACAAAGAACAACCTCCTCACAAAACCTGTCACCTGGCCCTGCAGCTCCTGGAGCCGGGCCTGGGACAGGGAGGCCACGTGGAAGCAGGTAGGAGAGGGGGCCACCACATAGTCAGGAACCTCAGTGCGCTTCGCAGGTGGGAGGGAGCCCAACCTGAGGAGGGCTGGAACCCACAGGGCACCCCACTTTTAAGACCTGCATCTGAGGAATAGAACATCTAGTAGCTTTGAACCACTGGGAGCCTGGAGCCCCAGGCCCCTTGGCCTGGGACAGGAGAGGACTCACCTCATGGGTGCAGCTGTGGTGTCTAGTGTCTGTAGGTCAGAGCGTCGCCCCAGAGGCGGCGTCTGGGTTGGTGCACACTAGGAGGCCCTTGTGCCTCCCTGTTAGGATGGAGACACTGGCATCACTGACTTCCAGCTTTCCAGCCGCCATCCAGAGCTGGAGTCTGGGCAGGAACTTCTCCCCATGTCTGGGCCTGAATTTTTG
>NW_005871095.1:6667187-6688142 GCF_000147115.1 Myotis lucifugus
TGACCTCACAGCAGAAGGCTGGGAATGCCTTGTTACTGGGCCCACATGCCCACCAGGGGGCTGATGCTCAAAGCAGGAGCTCCCCCTGTGGTCATTGCGCTGCACAGGGGGAGCTCTGCTCAGACAAAAGCCAGCTGATGGCTGCCAGTATAGCGGTGGTGGTGGGAGCCTCTCCCCGCCTGCTCAGCAGCACTAAGGATGCTCCACTGCAGCTTAGGCCTGCTTCCCGGCTGGCGGGTGGCCATTCCCTGAGGGCTCCTGGGCTACCAGAGGGATGTCTGACTCCCAGCTTAGGTCCGATACCGCAGGGAGCGGTCCTAAGCCAGCAGGTGATCCCGAGGGGTCCCATCCCGCACGACAAGAGGGCACAGGCCTGGCTGAGGGACTCCCCCAAGTGCACAAATTTTTGTGCACTGGGCCTCTAGTATAATATAATTGTATGTGTTTGTGTAGATAGATAGATAGATAGATAGATAGATAGATAGATAGATAGATATAGGCAAAACTAGGTTTACAGTTGTGAGCACCCAAAACTGAGTTTATTCTTCTATTATTAATTGTATTGTTTTCCATAGGAATAACTGTGTGTATATTTACTGTGTGTAAGACATATAGATATATATAATTTATATGTATATATAATTGTATGTGCATATATATTTACTATGTTAAACATATATAATTGTATTTGCATATATTACTGTCAGAGTTAAACATATATAATTTACATATATAATTGAATATATATATACTAGTACACATATTTACTAGTACTCTGTGTTAAACATATCATTTTTATATATAATTGTATGTGTATATATATATATATATTTTTTTTTTTAATATATTTTATTATCTTCTACAGAGAGGAAGGGAGAGAGATAGAGAGAGAAACATCGATCAGCTGCCTCCTGCACATCCCCCACCGGGGACGTGCCCGCAACCAAGGCACATGCTTTTGACCGGAATCGAACCCGGGACCCCCCAGTCCGCAGGCCGACGCTCTATCCACTGAGCCAAACTGGTTTCGGCTGTATACATATATTTACCATGTGTTAAAATACATATTTAATAGAAAAAAATTATCATTTCTTTAACAGAAAAAGATGCTCAAATTCCCTTTTAATAATGGAAATAAAATTTAAAAGTTAGTAAAAGTTAGTTGAGAAACAACTTTTGCCTAGTTAAGCGGTAAAGATAAAAAATGATGATTGGATAGATAGATGGATGGATGAATAGATAGCCAGATAAATAGACAGACAGACATCCCACCAGAGCACAGAAAAACAAACTGTTTCATATTGTTTATAAATGATACATCAGTAGAACTCAATAAAAGGTAATTTTATCATATATATATATATATATATATATATATATATATATATGTAAACAAATCTGATCTAGCAAATATCTCTTCTTAGCATTTATTTTGTAGAAGCAGGTATGTTCAAAATGTTGTAGCATGGTTTATACAAACACAAACTGGATAAGAAAATAATGCCCATTAATGAGACTTGTTAAATAAAGTATGTACATCAATAAAATAGAGTACCCAGTAGGGAGCACGTAAGAGAAAGAGGCAGCTGTATATATCTATAACAATAAATGCATAATATGCTAATTAGACTGGACGTCCTTCCAGACGAAGCCTGGGCTGCGAGGGAAGCCGGGGTCCCTGGTACCAGAGGGAAGTCAGTGCCGGCAGCCGGGGGAAGAAAGGCCTACTCTCGCACAAATTTTGTGCATTGGGCCTCTAGTACTTAAACAGAAAGACAGCCAAGAAATATGAGTAGAAATAAGTGAAACTCTGTCTATGTATATGTTCATCTCAAAATGAAATTAGTAAAATTTGTACTTCTGAGGAAGAACATTGGAAAGATAGGGTCAAGGGATACTCACTTTTCACCTTACTTTGTAACTTTGTATATATTCATGTATTATCTATTTCACAAAATAATTACCAAATAAACAAACACCCAAATGAATGACAACAAAACTCTGTGCAGAAACTCTGTAGTTGTGAGGTCTAGTCTAATCTCCAACATTCCTCTAACAGCTGTGCCTTTAGATCAGTTCCTCAGCACCGGGGCATCTCTGTTCTTAACAGTTAAATGAAGAAGGAGTTTATAAAGAGCATGTGCAGGTCTGTTTGGTCTCCTTTCACCTATCAGCTATTCACATAAAATAAATGCAACAAGGGCCAGTGAGTTGTTTGGAGTTTTGTTTTTTGGTGTTCTTTTATGTGTGTTTTTTGTTTGTTTGCTTGTTTGGGGGTTTGCTTTTTTAGGCTGAAACAGAAAAGAGATGATTTGCAACAACCTCTGTTTATTTTTTTTCATCGTATAAATAAGTTGCCGTGTAGACACTGCCTTCCGTTTCTTCTGTCTCCTAATAGAAAAACAATGGTCCAATCAGGTTATCCCTCCCATTATGTAATTTGTCTATCAAAAGCATGACAGGCATTTAGCTTCTGGTTTGATCTGTTTGCTGCTTCATGCACATGTGCTATAATTGCATTCAAATTGACACCTTCAGAAAAACACTCACAGGCTTTGGTAGCTTCTCAAAGTGTGTGTACCCCCTAAATAAAGTTCTGTGATTTTAAAAATGAATTCATTTTCCACAGAGTGTTGCCTAGGAAAAGAACCATTTAAAGGAAATTGCAGATGCACAGATTTGAGTGAACTACTGCTCATCATTTTCCAATTAGTCCTCATCTCAGTGTGTGTGTGTGTGTGTGTGTGTGTGTGTGTGTGTGTGTGTGTGTTCATTCTTTAAAGCTTTTACCTTTCTCTCCTCTTTTTGTGTGTATTTAGTGGTAAGTTCACCTCCTGGCCTCCTAACAGCTGTTGAGAAATGTATGAGTTATTATGATGTGGATGAGAGTCTATTGGCCCCCACTCGGAAATCTGTTGAAAACAGACCATCTTGTGTATTAAATTTAAATTATAAAGTGTGGAGTAGGGCCTATGAGTGGGAATGGCCATGGTTTAACCACTAAGGTGCATGGAAAATGAGTTTTGAATGAGAAATTGATGAGTGCTGACAGCAGACAGGAAGCAGAGAACTTCAGAGATTGCTTGATTGCGGTGCAGCATGAAGAGCTGTGGAGGCTTGGGAAGTAGGCATTCTGAGGTCACCTACAGTTGTATATTTGCTTCCAGAACACAAAATACTTCTTTTATCCCAAAAAGGTTGTTTTCTGATTCAAGAGCTGCTTACGTGACTCAGGTGTCTGAATCACTTCCAAAATGTTGTCAGACATAATAATGTTTGATTTATTTTTAAAAGCATAGGATTTTCACCCTATTGCCTATACACCACAGATCCCAATAAGAGGAGAAATTGTCAATCATGAGTCCAGAAAAATGCAAGAGAATTAAAAATTTAATTTGATCCATCTCAACACATATCCATTTTTACATGTGACTCAACCATTATTTGTGTGGATTATTTCAAATATTCTATGAAGATTGAATATTTTCATTCATTGACAATGAATGAAAAATATGGATTATTTAAGAGTCCTGTCATTCTCTTTTGACTCTTTATGACAAGCTCTCCTGCCATCTCCAGATCATTAGGATGAGTAAGCAGCATTTCACGAGCACACAGCCTAGAAAGATGATGCAAAGCCACTTCCACTACAAATTGCCTTTTGTCAGTCTTCTCTTATGCCAGGATCTTTGACAAAGCAAGCATCCCTATTTTACCTGAATTTCAGTTAGAACAGAAATGAGGAAGACAATTCTAGCCATTTTAGAGATAAAAGAAATTTCAAAGTTTGTATCAGTTGCTTTATTTCACAGATGAAGTAACTGACATCTGTCTAGAATTCATTAGGGCATTTCCCATTTAGGTATAGAATTACAATAGAAATATCAGTACATTTAACTAAATTGAAAAGGAATTAAAACTACATAGTGAGGACACCACATAAATTTAACTAATTTATAAAAACAATGAACACATTTTGTTGAACATACAAAAGAAAAAAGTTTAGTGTTGTTAACTCATAAATTGTACTTGCAATAAGGAATATTATACCAATATAAAAATGGTTAAGTTATATAGACAGTAAATTTTCAAAATGAGAAATAAGTATATCAAAAAGTTTTATCCTCACTAATAATGAAGTTACTGTTATTTTTAATATTTCAAAGTGGCAATGAATTTTTATATTCCAGGTGTGCAAGACTGGTTCAACATTCAAAAATAAATTAATATAATCTATCACATCAAAGAAAAATATCACAGGATTGTGTCAATATATATGGAAAAAATATTTGGCAAAATTCAACACTCATTCAATGTAAAAATTCTTGGCAAAATAGTAAAAGAGGTGCATTTCCTCGATTTTAAAAAGGATATCTACCAAAAAAAGCCTATAGCTAATATCATACTTACTACTGAGAAACTTGAAACTTTCCCATAAAAATCAGAAATAAGGCAGGGATGTCCCCTCTCACCATTTCTTTTCAACATCATGCTAATGCAAGAAGACAAGAGAAATAATGCAAATTGAGAAGTAAGGAATAAAAAGCTATCTTTGCAGATATTTGTCTATGTAGAAAATCTGGAAAAAAATGACAAAGAACTCCTAGAATTAATAAGCAATTATTGCAAGGTTACAGGATACAAGATTGATAAGCAAAAATAAACCACTTTCCTACATACCAGCCATAAACTAATGGGATTTAAAATTTAAAAAACAATTACTTTAGTACTTTAGCACCAGAAAAAAAGGAGTATAAAACTAACTAACTAACTAACTAACTAACTAACTATATATATATATATATATATATATGTGTGTGTGTGTGTGTGTGTGTGTGTGTGTGTGTGTGTATGATTTATATAAGGAAAACTACAAAACTCTGACGCAAAACTTAAAACTTTAAAAAGATAATTAAATGGAAGGATTTCCCATGCTCATTTATAAGAAGCTTTAATATGGTTCAAGATGTCAGTTCTTGCCAATTTAATCCATGGATTCAAAGCAACCTCAATCAAAATCCCAGGAAGTTATTTTGAGGATATGGACAAACCAATTCTAAAAGTTATATGGAGGGTCAAAAGTCCCATAATACCTAACATGATACTGAAAAAGAACAAAGTCAAAAGATTGTCAAAATCCAACCTCAAGATTTGCTATAATGCTACATAATCAAAACAGCAAGCTACTTCCTTCCTGAGGTATGTAGTATGGATGATCCTGGAGACATTAAGGTAAGTGAAATGAGCCATCTCAGAAGGACTTTGTCCTGCGTGGTCTCACTTAGATGTGAAACCTAAGATAGTCAAACTCACAGAAGCAGAGAGTAGAAAGGTGGTTGCCCAGGCTGAGACAGGAGAAAATGGGGAGTTGTTGTTCAATGGGTATAAAGTTTCAGCTAAGCAAGATGAATAAGTTGTAGAGATCTGCTGTGCAATAGAGAGCCTATAGTTAGCATACGATATTGTACACTGAAAACATTTGTTAACAGGGCAGACTTAAGAGTAAGTGTTCTTATTACATAAAAGAGTGGAAACTTTCAGAGGTGATAGATATTTTTATTACCTTGATTGTGGTGATGGTTTCACAGATCTATACTTATGTTCAGACTAATCAAATTGATATATGCTATATATGTGCAGTTATTTGTATATTCATTATATTCATAAAGCAATTTCTCAAAAGATAGTATGGTATTGGTGAAACACATAGATCAATGGAAATAAATAGAGTCTAAAATAGAAGCACAAAAATATATCTAACTTAACTTTGACAAAGGAGTAAAAATAATACAATGGAGTATGGATAATCTCTTCAACAAATGGTGCTGGAACAACTGGACATCCACATGCAAAAAAAAATGGTCTATATTTTGATCTTGCATAATTACACAAAATTTAACTCCAAATAGATAATAGACCTAAATGTAAAACACAAAAACTATAAAACTCCTAGAGATAACATAAGAGATATTCTAGCCAAGCTTGGGTTTGGTGATGACTTTTAGATAAGATACTGAAAGCACATTAGTGGGAAAAAAATGGTAAATTGGACTTAATTAAATGTAAAAACTTTATTCTGAAAAAGATACTACTAAGAGAATGAAAATACAAGCCATGAACTGAGAGAAAACATTTTCAAAAGACATGTCTGATAAATGACTGGTATTCAAAATATATAAATAACTTGAAATTCAATAGTAAGAACACCAACAATCAATTAGAAAATAAGCAAAAGACCTAAGAAGACTCCTCACCAAAAAATATGTACAGCTCCAAATAAGCACATGAAAAGATGCTATCTATCAAATCTTATGAGAAAAATGCAAATTAAAACAATTGAGATACAGTACACATGTATTAAAATAACTAAAATTCAAAATACTGACAACACCAAATGCTGGCAAGGATGTGGAACAATAGGAACTCTCGTTGATTGACTGTGGAAATGCAAAATAGTGCAGCTACTTTGCTGGGTTCTTATAAAACTATACTCTTATCAAATGATCAAGCAATTTGGCTTGTTGGTATTTACCCAAAAGAACTGAAAATTTGTGTCCACATAAAAACCTGCACTCTACTTTTATAGCAGTTTTATTAATGCCAACTAAAACTTGGAAGCAACCAATATATCCTTCAGTGAGTGAACAGATAAATAAACTGTGGTTAATTCATACAATAAAATCTTATTCAGTACTAAAAAGAAATAAGCTGTCAAGCCATGAAAAGACATGGAGAAATTTAAATGCATATTTCTAAGTGAAAGAATTCAATCTGAAAAGACTACATATAGCTGATTTCAACTATATGACATTCTGGAGAAGGCAAAATTATGGAAACAGTAAAAAGATCAGTGAATGCCAGGAGTTGGGGTAGAGGAATGAATAGGCAGAGTTCAGAGGATGTTTAGGGCAGTGAAACTACTTTTATGACACTATAATGCTGAATACATGTCATTATGCATTTGTCCAAACCCACAGAATGTACAAAAAGCATGCCTCTAATGTAAACCATGGATGATGATGACATGTCAATGCTGGTTCATTGATTGCTTTAATGTACCATCTGGTGGGGTTGTTAACACTGAGGGAGGCTGTGGGAAGGGGGTGTCTGGGAACATTCTGTGATTTATATGCAATATTGTAGCTACTCTAAGAAACACATCTATATTAAAACAAACAAGGAAAAAGCAAAGTATGGTGTGAGAAAATATTACTAATATAATTGTAAATTGCTAGAACATTTCTGGAAGTCACGTATAAATAATCTGGATCAAAATTTTAAATGTCACCTGGCATCTGTAGCTCAGTGGGTTGAGTGTCATCCCAGGCACCAGGAGATCACTAGTTCCATTCCTGGTCAAGACACATGCCCGGGTTGTGGGCTTGATCCCCAGGAGTGGGCATGCAGGAGGCAGATGATAGATGTTTCTCTCTCATCAATGTTTCTATCTCTCTTTCTCTTCCTTCCTCTCTCTGAAATCAATAAAAACATATTTTTTAAAAAAAAGTTTTAAATGTCATTTCTTTCAGACCTGTAATTTCCTATTAAGGATGTTTTCCAAAGAAAATAATCATGAATGTCATCTTTTATTAATTAATTAAATATATCTTAGTTAAATATATTTAATTCCCCAATGTTTCCCATTAAAATACCAATGGCATATAGAACAAACTCTCCAAAAATTCATATGGAATTAAAAAAGACCCCAAATAGCCACAGAAATCCTGTGAAAGAAGAAAAAAATTGGAGGGATCACAATACAAAGCCACTGTTCTCAAAGCTTCCTGGTGCCCACACAAGAACAGATATGTAGACCAATGAAACAGAAAAGAGAACCCAGAAATAGACCCAAGCCATTATGCTCAATTAATATTTGACAAAGGAGGCAAGAGTATACCATGGAGTCAAGACAGTCTCTTCAATAAATGGTGTTGGGAAAATTGGACAGATACATGCAAAAAAATGAAACTAGACCACCAATTTACACCATACACAAAGATAAACTCAAAATGGATAAAAAAATTAAATATAAGATGGCAAACCATTAAAAATCTTAGAAGAATCTATAGGCAGCAAAATATCAGACATATCACATAGCAGTATCTTTACTGACATATCTCCTAGGACAATATAAACTAAGGAGAAAATAAACAAATGGGACTACATCAAAATAAAAAGCTTCTGCATAGCAAAAGAAACCATCAACAAAACAACAGAAAGCCCACTACATGGGAGAACGTATTTGCCAATGTTACATCCAATAAGGTTTAATCTCCAAAATTTATAAGGAACACATTCAACTTAACAAAAGGAAGATAAACAATCCAATCAAAAAATGGGCAAAGGAACTAAATAGACACTTCTCAAAAGTGGACATACAGAAGGCCAAGAGACATGAAAAAATCCTCAAAGTCACTAATCACCCGAGAGATGCAAATCAAAACGACAATGAGGTACCATCTCATACCTGTTAGAATGACTATCATCAACAAACTACAAGTACTGACGAGGATGTGGAGAAAAAGGAACCTTTAGTACCCTGCTGGTGGGAATGCAGACTGGTGCAGCCACTGTGGAAAACATCATGGAATTTCTTCAAAAAATCAAAAATATAACTGCCTTTTGACCCAGTGATTCCACTTCTCAGAATATATCCTAAGAATCTAAAAACACCAATCAGAAAGAATATAATGTAACACTTTGTGTGCTATTTACAATAGCTAAGATCTGGAAACAGCCCAAGTGCCCATTAGTAGATGAGTGAATAAAAAAGCTGTGGTACATTTACACAACTGAATACTATATATATATGAAAGCCTAAGACCACTGGACCAGTAACTATGATGTGTACTGACCACCAGGGGGCAGACGTTCCAACCAGTAGGTTAGCTTGCTGCTGGGGTCCGGCCAATGGGGAATGGGCAAGACAGGCCAGTCAACTTTCCTCGGTCCCTCCCCAGCCTCTAAAATATTTCTTCTAATTAATTTATTTTCAATATGAACGGATTCATGCACCAAACCTCTAGTGTGGCTATAAAAAGGGATCTCTTACCTTTTGCAACAGCATGGATGGACCTGGAGATTATTATGCTAAGCAAAATAAGCCAGTCAGTTAAAGATAAATATCACATGATCTCACTCATTTGTGGAATCTAATGAACAACATAAACTGATGAACAAAAATAGATACAGAGACATAGAAGCATGGAACAGGCCATCAAACATCAGAGGGAAGGCAGAGGAGGGTAGAGGGAGGGGGTAAGTGATAAACCAAAGGACTTGTATGCATGCATATAAGCATAACCAATGGACACAGACGGTAGGGGGATGGAGACATGTGCTGGGGGGTGGGAATACAGAAGGCCAAGAGACATGAAAAAATTCTCAAAGTCACTAATCATCCGAGAGATGCAAATCAAAACGACAATGAGGTACCATCTCATACCTGTGAGGTGGGGAAAGGTCAATGGGGGGAAAAGTAGATTTATGTAATATTTTCAACAATAAAGAATTAAAAATAAATAAATAACAATAAGTTAAAAATAAAGAAATAAATCCCAAATGTTTCATAATTTACATAAATTAATTAATTCTGATACTTCCGTTCAATGTATATAGCAATACACTTCAGAAATAAGTCATGCATTATAAAATATTGTCACAACATAGTGTGAAGGGGAAATACTATAAAATATTGGGTATAACACAAAACTATCAATAAGCATACATATTTCATTTCTACTTAATACATTTAATGAATAATATGTGTAATTTTAAACTTAAATAGATTATAATGAACAATGGTTATGACTGCTGTTAATCTGATGTTTCCAAACTTTTGCTTTTGCTCTCTCTGATTCTTCTATCCTGGTCTCTGGGCTTTCTCCTTTTCTTTTTGATTTTAACTTCATCCAGCCCTGGACTAAATGCCTACTTTCTTCCTCTCTTGCATGTATCCAGAGAGTAAGTTTCCAAAAGGAATGTATTCATCCAGCTCCTTCTCTTATTTCTCCTGTTCCTGAACCCCCAGCAGTTCAGCTGACAACAAAGCTCACCTCTTTACCTGAAATGTTTTGACTGGCTTGATCACCTATTTCTTTCTTAGAACCTTCACATTTCTTACTATGATTTGGCAAAAATCAATGTGCATCTCTGCTTCCCAAAATTTTTCTATTGGAGTGTATGCTTCAGTGATGCCAGAAAAGTGAATTAAATGTTATGGGAGGCTTCTTGGGTGGCTTCCACTTTATCTAAAAGACATTCTTCTGTGTCCCTTGTCTTTCCCTGAGCCCACCATCTTTGTTCTTGAGCCCCGATCTGTCCATCAAGGTATCACTGATGATCTCTGTCCATAAGCTGTGACTTTTGTTTGCTTTTCTTACTTTACTGAAGTCAGGTTTTACTTCCTCTTGTTCAAGTTCCTCCAAGACAACACTTGAGACACATCTTTTTGTGTGTGTTTTTGTCTTCTCTCAGAAAGTCTAGAAGTCTTAGGTTCTTCCTCCATAACTCTCTTCATGTCAAAAAGTTCTGCTAAGATGTATAACATTCCCTTTACAGCCAGGCCCAGATACCTGATTTAAAAAGCATTACTCAAATTTAATCTTGCATTAAAGTTCTCTAAATAAAAAAATATATATATAATAAAAGTAAAGTTCATATGATCCACAGTTATCTCAAATAGAGTATTTGATTATATCTTTGAGAACAATAGATGCAGAAAAAACTAGAGTGTAAGACGCTACAGAGAATTATATTTTAATTGAGGGGACAGAGACTAGAAAGTTAAAAGCAACTTTTGCAAACAAGTTGGTGGCCATAGCCTGACCATTGGTCTCCATAATTTTCTAAGTCTTCTACCCACTGAGATGTTTGCTGTGCATTGATTGAAGTATTTTAACATATATTAGGCTTATTTCACATGTTCATTGTGGGCATGGAATGAGATTGCATCTTTGAAACTGTCCTGTATATGTACAATGCACAAAAGAAATACTGGATAAATCATAAGCAAATTGATGCTGATAAGATTGAGAATCTCCACAAAGAGAAGGCTATCTACGGATGGGAAACATTAGGGGTTTTCATTATTCTAAAGTGAAGCTTACGTGAGGGCAAAAAGCACATAAGCACTGTTTTTGAGACTGTTTGGGAGAGTAGTGAACTGCCAGATGTTGCTTTGTGAGCACATACCTGCTCTGTTTCTGCTCCAGCAATACACCGTGCTGGGTGCTCTGATCCTGCTATTCCACCATAACTTGATCAATGGCACGCAGCTATGGAACTGATTGTACATCAGGCAGCATAGAGATCTTTGATTAATCTCCTCCTGGTAGTTTGAAAAGATGGAAAACCCCCTAAGGGTCCCTGTTTGCTCTCCTTCTTTGCAGAGATCAGAGACAAATAGTTTCTTCCTGTGTTATTCTTGTCAGTGTAAAGAGGATTCGTACAAGGCAGTCTCTGGTGTAAAACAGTATTGAAAAATTGTTCTAAAGGATTAAAGTCCCTCTAATGATCTGACCCTAGGAGTGAGTCTTCTTGCAGCTACATTGATGAAACCAGGCATAGGCTGCTCAAAATGACACTCAGCAACTGACATGAAAAGGGAAAAAATAAAAACAGATGCAATCATAAAATCAGGATTTTCTTTAATATTTTAATATAAATATGAAGAAATAGCAGCCTTAAGAGATAAGGATATATACACTGAGTGTCCAGATTATTATGACCACCTGACGTTTGTAGGCAAATTAGCTATAATTTCACGCTGAAGTTGCTAGAGGGTCAGACCATTATAAATAGGGAAGCAGGTTGTTTACCACGACAGTAGAAGTGATTTTTTTCTGAAGATATGGGTAAACAATGCAATTTAACAGCCTTTGAACGTGGGATATATATTATTATGGGTGTCCAGGTTAATATGACCACCCCATCAGTACTTCATTGGGCCACCTTTTGCCTTCAATACTGCGGCGATTCTTCTTGGCATTGACTCCACGAGATGTTGAAAGGTGATGCGAGGAATCTGACACCATGCCTGATGAATAGCACTGACCAGGTCTGTAAGATTTGATGGTTGTGGAACCAGCTGCCTAATGGCTCTTTTAATTTCGTCCCACAAATGCTCAATTGGATTGAGATCTGGTGATTGTGGGGGCCACCTAAGCAAGGTAAAATCTCCCTCATGTTCTTGAAAGCACTCCTGCACAATACGAGCACCGTGGCATGGCGCATTGTCTTGTTGGAAGAAGCCATCTCCATTGGGATACGCCATCAACATGATAGGATGAACCTGATCAGCAATGATACTTAGGTATGTTGTGCTATTCAGACGTTGTTCCACATGAATTAAAGGGCCCAAATCATGCCAGGAAAACATGCCCCAAACCATAACACTGCCCCCAGAAGCTTGAAGAGTTGTACTCATGCATGTGGGGTGATGCATGCATGCTGTTTCCGCCAAATTCTCACTCTGCCATCTGCATGCTGCAACTGGAAATGTGATTCATCGGACCACATGACTTTTTTTCAATGCTCAACTGTCCAATCCTTGTGTTCCTGTGCGACTTGGAGATGTTTTATCTTGGTAACTGCAGACAGCAATTGTGTTCAAACAGGCCTTCGGCTTCCATATCCCATATGATGCAGTGTACGGCTAATTTGCCTACAAACGTCAGGTGGTCATAATAATCTGGCCACTCATGTTCAAATATATCCCACGTTCAAAGGTGTTAAATTGCATTGTTTACCCATACCTTAGAAAAATTCACTTCTACTGTCATGGTAAACAACCTGCTTCCCCATTTATAATGGTCTGGCCCTCTAGCAACTTCAGCGCGAAATTATAGCTAATTTTGCCTACAAACTTCAGGTGGTCATAATAATCTGGCCACTCAGTGTGTGTGTGTGTATGTGTATATATATACAATAGATCAACTGAAATTAGAGATAAATGTGTTTTTGTGGGCTCGGTGGACATACTGACGTAGGAAAATGGGACTGCTAGAGTAGAGAAAGCCAAACGAAAGAGAAACCAAATATCAGTGCAATGAAATAATAACATTGACATTTGAAAACACTTTCCCATGCATTACTTTGCAGCTTGTGGCAACAGGATGTTTTCCCTGCCATATCAAAAAGTACCTCAGTGTAACTTCTCATTCCCCAAACAGGAAATTTCAGTTGACTGTCATAATAATCTCTTTGGATCAGCGAACATAACAATTTAATTCAACAAAGCTCTGCTTTTATTTCCAGGCCCAGATTGGTAAAGTGTGTGGGAGTCTGAAACTGGGACTCACAGGCAGCCCTCTAATGCACTGACAGTGAGCTAAAGATGACAGATAAAGCTAAAGAGGTTTCACATTCTATAATATGCTAGTGTTTATTGTGAATCTGCAAAAGGATTGCAGTCTACATGTGTGTGCTCTAAGCTCCAGATTGCTACCTTCGTCTATGTTGGAGAGTACTCACTCCTTCATCCTGCTCACTATGCCAATTGTGGGAAGACTTCCTCCTTTATCCTGCCCAACTAAACCAACTTTTGGGCCTGAGACCCTCTGCCAGGAACTGGACCGCCTTAGACACTGGGTATAGGACAGAGAAGACACGAGAAGTAGTGGATATATAAGAGTGTCTTTATTGCAGTCCAAGTAAACTATTGCTGCTAAGTAGCCATCAGACAAAGCAGTTCTTCAAAGGAGCCTCACACAGTAGCCGCTGCTGAGATGGCAGCCATTGCAAAATACAGCAGCAAACACAGGAGCCATACCAAGCAGCCGTGCACTGGCTGGCCAATAATATACTTCATACTAACTTTGACAAAAGAGGCTTCTTGCCAAATAGTGACATCAATTTTGGGTTATAGAAGGGCACGCCTGTGTGGTACAGTAAGATTGCTGTGTCCTTGCTTTTGCACCTGCATCTGGGAAACTGGCTTTGGCCTTGAACATCCTGTGCACTCCAGACAGGCCCCCCACAGTCTTTATCACGTGATTATTAAATGCTCAAGGTGGGTTTGTTTGGGGATGTCAGTTGTTCAACAGAGCTTTAACTATTATGTTTTGTCACCATATACTGTATATTTTACAACATGGCTCAAAGGCCCTGAGGGACTCCTGAGCCCTTTGCACAAAATGCTACCCAACTTTGTTTGGACCAGTGAGTCCTAAGCCACATAGTGAGGAGGGGGAATCATTTATCTTCCTCCTTTTCTCTCTAGTTGTACTCACAATGGGGTAAAACCTTATAGTCCGTGTATCCTGCTGACTTTTCTAACTAACCTGTCAAAATCAGCAGCATCTTACAGATTTCTACCTAAATGTCAGAATATATTTTTAGAACACATTGAGCTAAGGACTATACTGTGTTTTTGGTATGTAGGCAATATTTTACATCAATAAGAAGACACAAAGAATCAAGGAACTTTTCTTGTTTTTAAAATATATTTTTATTGATTTTAGAGAGGAAGGGAGAGAGAGAGATAGAAACATCCATGATGAGAGAGAATCATAGATCAGTTGCCTCCTGCACACCCACAACTGGGGATCGAGACTGCAACCTGGGCATATGTCTTTGCCCTGAATTGAACAAGGGACCTTTCAGTCCACAGGCCAACATTCTATCTACTGAGCCAAACCAGCTTGTGCAAGGAATATTTTTTTTCAGGTGTGCCTATGGAAGGGTTAACTAGGAGAATTCTGAGGTACCATCTTTGAATTCTAGAAAAATATTTTTCTTCACTCAGTTTCATAAACAATAGGAATGGCACCATTCTTTTTATCAGCTATTTTTATTGCCCTTTTGGTGTTTGTGTTTATCTTTTCAATTTTCCCATGTGTTAGGGGGTTGATGGCAATATTGCCTCAAAAAAAGTAATTTCTTTACACTCGGGTCCATATCTGCTGTGCTTCTTATAACTGAAAAAATAAAAATAAAAAAAGATTTACTGAGAACACGGACATACCTCCTGCTGCACACCCCCTCTGAGTATTCAAGCAGCTGTCCACTGAACAACATCATCCTATATAATAAAACCCTAATATGCAAATAGACCAAACAGCGGAATGACCAGTCACTATGATGTACACCGACCACCAGGGGGCAGATGCTCAATGCAGGAGCTGCCCCCTGGTGGTCAGTGCGCTCCCACAGGGGGAGGGCACTCAGCAAGAAGTCAGGCTCATGGCTGACGAGCGCAGTGGTGTGGAGGGAGCCTCTCCTGCCTTCGTGGCAGAGCTAAGGACCCCTCAGGAAATGTCTGCCTGCCGGCTTAGGCCCACTCCCCACAGATGTCATGCACTGGGCCTCTAGTCTACTATAAATTTCAAAATACTGTTATTCTCACTTAGTGTTTTCTTTGTGTTTGCATAATTATATCAATTTCTTTTTGTTCCTGTACACCCTACTACTTTATATACACAAAGTCAAGAGAAAAAATGAGAAGAAGTGGAAAGAAAATCATAAAATTCAACTTGGCTTTAGCTAAATGTTTCTACAGTTTTAGCTAAACTTTTCTTTCCATCGCACTTGGCCAGCTGCTTGACCTCCTTGTCCTTCTTGTTCTCTAACATTAATTACTTTGCACTTTGTGATTTGTTCCTGTTGCCCAGAATCCCTAGAGTTAATCATGTCCGGAGGGAACTCGTGTTGGCTCAGAGACCTTGTATCGCTGTACTAATTGTACAATTAGTCTGAGGTTAGGTGGGCACAGTGGTGCCCCTGCAATCTCTTACAGAAGAAGGAACATAAATCTAAGCTGGGGTACAACTTCTTTCCAGCAACTGCACATGGAGGCATTAGATACTGCAAATTGCAGTGAAATTCTGACTTAGGTTGCATTTCTGTCTACAATCTCTGAATATAGTGAGCAAGATACTCATAAAGAAAAATACTTGCTAAGCACTGAAGTATGAGAATTAAATAGAAAATTCCTAGGAAATAATATAGGGCAGATAGCATTAGAACCTACAATCTTGAAATATTTTATGACAATGTTGTATATAAGGTAAGACAAACATTTCTCATGTTTTCTCCAAAAATTATAAAATATTCATTAATGTTTCAGAAGGTCCTCGAACACATAAAAATGTATTTTCAATATATTTTTAACTTTAGGTCTATAGAGTATACATAATGGTACCTTGTGGTTTTAATTTGCAATTTTATGATGATTAATGAAACTGAACAATTTTTATTTGCTTAAGATATATATATATATGCATTTATTTAAGTATTTCCTCCAGTTTTTATAAATTAGCTACATTTTTATTTCTGATTAGTAGCATTTCATAATATGTCATGGATGAGGCCCTTTGACAGATATATCTACTCTGATATTTGTGGTTTGCAATTCCACTTCACACAGTTCTTTTGATGAGCAGAAATGTTTAAGCAGATACAGTTAAATTTACTTTTTCTGCCTGTACATGCCCTATGCTTTTGTTATCTGTTCTGTTTACTAAAAAAGTTTGTGCCAAATGAACTGTTGTGAAGGTATTTTCCAGTATTTTCTTCTAGATTTATAGCTTAAGGTGTTTACATTTTTGGTTCTCTATGTGATAGGGGTCAAAGTTAATTTTTTCCCCAGATTAATATCCTGTTATGTCAGCATTCATATCTTGTAAAGACTAACCATTAGCTATTGAATTGTTTTTGGAGTCTTTGTTATAAACCAGAAGGCCAAATTAGCATGAGTATGTTTTGGGACACCATATTCATTTTATTCGTTTAATCTTCTATCTCTACAGTGTATGTCTTCTCATTTTATTTTTATTTAAGCTAATCTTGGCTATTCTAGGTGCTTTGAATTTCCATATAAATTTTAGAATTAGCTTGTAAATTTCTGAAAAATCAAGCATAGTATAATTTTGATTTATAGCTCATCAAATGTACTAATTAATTGGTGGGGAATAACATCTTAACAATGCTGAGTCTTCCAATTCACTAGCATAGTATAATTCTCCAATATTTAAGTTATTTTATTTAATTTTGTACATTTAATTTTTTAAATGGACTTTAGAGAGAGGAAGTGAGAGAGAGGGAAAGAGGAATATTGATTGGCTGCCTCCTACATGTATACCGGCCGAAGATGGTACCCACAACCTGGGTATGTACCTGACTGAGAATCAAACCTGCCACCTTTTGGTGTATAAGACGATGCTCCAACCAACTGAGCCATACCGGCCAGGGCTTAAATTCTTTTAAATTTCTCTTTAATAAATGTTATAGTATTTTTCAATGTAATATGCTTTCCTTAAAGAGTTTTCCTTAAGTATTTGGTGGCTTTACTACTATTTTAAATGCTTTTTGTATTGGGATTTTTATATTATTCATAGCTAACAGTGAGAAATACAATTAATCTTTGTATAGTGACCTTGTATCTGAATCTTTGCTAAATTCACTTATTACATCTAGTACTTTTTTAATTTTTCTTGTTTATACAGTTCAGTAATGTGCAAATAAAGTTACTTCTTCCTCTCCAACCTTTATAAATATTATTAATCATTCTTGATATATTGCATTGCCTAGGAACTTCTTTCCAATACTGAACTGAAGTAATGGGAACTGACTTCCATACCCTGTACCATAGTTTATGAGAAGTGTATCTCTGCATGATGATAACTGTAGGTTACTCATAGATATCATTTATCAGGTTGCGGCAATAATCTTCTATTTCTAGTTTGTTGCAAAGTTTTATCATGAATGAGTTTGATTTTCTCAAATGACTTTTATGCAACTATTGAGAAAATCATGTAGATCTTCTTTAAGTGTTTATTAATATGTAAATTACATTCAGTGATTTTTCAAATGTTAAATCAAAACTGCATTTCTCCAATTAACTTGCTCATAATGTATAATCATATTTGTATATTGTTGGATTTGATCATCTAACTCTTCTTCAGGATTTTTATGTCTATATTCATGAAAACATTGGCAAGTAGGTTTCTTGTAATATGTACAAGTGTGATTTTGGTATCAAGGTAGTGCTGGCCTCCTGAAATGAATTTTACTAATATTTCAAACTGTATTCTGGAAAAGATTGTGTAAAATGATAACATTTTCTTTATCTATTTGGTAAGATTTATCAGTAAAGCAATTGGGACTGAAACATTATTTGTGGAAAATTTTTTAATGATGAATTTGATTTAAGTAATAGCAGAACAATTCAAACCATTTTTTGAGTAATCTTTCATAGTTTGCTTTTTTTGTCCAAGCAGACAATCTCCTCCTATTAAATGCTTAGATAATTTATATCTAATGTAATTTTCAGAAGAATTGCATTTAAATATACTATATTGCTCTGTGTTTTCTATTTATCTTATTGATCATTGTTTATTCTTCCCGGCCTGTTTTTGATGAAGGTGAGTGTTTTATGATTTAATCTGCCTCTCCGAATGGCTTAAACAGCTATCCCTCTCTATATTTTAGTGGTAGCTCTTCAGTTTACAGCATATAACTTTAACTCATCTCAGGTGCCCTTCACATATAGTGCAGGAACATTGCAACAGCATACTGCCATTTCCCCATGCCTGTTCTGCTATTGCTGTCAGACATTTTAAATATAGATACATTATGGGCTCAACAATGCAATGCTGTCATATTTTCATTAAAGCATCTATGATCGCTTAAAATGGTGAAAAAGTCAGTAAAAGTGCCTTTCATATGTGTTTCCATATTTACAATTTCTGGTGCTTTTTATTTCTTTCTATTGATACAAGTTTCCATCTGGTGTAATTTTTCTTCTGCATGAATAACTTATTTTAGCATTTCTTGCAGTGCAGGACTTCTGGCAATGTTTTCTCTCACCTTCTGTTTTTCTGACAAAGTTTTTATTTCTATTCATTTTTATATCAGCTTTAGTGGGGTATACTTAAAATAAAACCATCAATTTTAAGTTTAGAATTTGATGAGTTTTGACAACACATCCAGCCATGTAACCACCAACACAATCATAGTATAGAACATTTTAGTTGCCCCACAAATTTCCATCTTATTTCTAATCTTTTCCATCCCACCCAGTCCTAAGCAACCATTTATCTGCTTTTCGTCACCCTAATTTAGTTCAGCACAAAATTTTACATGCAAGAAATCATACAATAGATAGTCTTTTATGTCTGACCCTTTCATTTAGCATAATACTTTTGAAACTCTTCTAGTTGCACCATGTTTGAGTAGTTCTTTTTCCTGTGGTTCTATGGATAAAACCACAATTTATTCATCCATTCACCAGTTTGATAGATTTCTTTACAAATTTTGGCTACTAGAAATAAAGTTGTCATGAACACTCAAATTTAATAGCCCACTAGAATTTTAATTGGAATTACATTGAATATATTAATTTGTGGAGAATTAACATATTAATGTGTTGAGTCTTCTAATCTATGAATATGATATACTCTAGCTATATTTGGATCTTCTTTAATTTCTCTCCATGGTGTTTGATGTTTCTCAGTATGCACATGTTGCACAAGTTTTGATAGAATTATCCCTATTTCAACTGTTAGATGTTTTTGAAAATGCTTTTGCTTGCTAAATTTCAATTTCCATTATTTCAGAACAAGTATATTGGAATACAATTTATTTATGATATTGGTCTTTTCCCCTATAACATTGCCAAGCACTGGCTCTGGATGTTTGTAGTAGTCATAGCAGTAGTACTGGTAGAATCCTGTGGATTTTTCATTATCATGTCATCTGCAAATTAAATCAGGTTTATTCCTTTCTACATTTTTCCTGCTTTCCTGTACTTTCTAAAGCATCTAGTACAATGAATAGAACTGATGAGAACAGATATCTTTGTCTTGTTCCTGATCAAAGAGGGCTATGATTCAGTCTTTCACCATTTACTATGATGTAGCTGAATGTTTTTGAGGCTAACATGGTTTCCTTATATTTCAAATTTTCTAAGAGAATTTTTAATTAATGAAGATTGAATTGTGTTAATATTATTTCTCTACAGGGTTGGCAAAAGTAGGTTTACAGTTATGAGTTTATGCTTATATTATTACTAGAGGCCCGATGCACAAAATTCGTGCACAGGGATGGGGGTCCCTCAGCCTGGCCTGCACCCTCTCACAGTCCAGGAGCCTTTGCTCCTTACCGCCCTCCTGCTCGCTGCTCCTTAGTGCTGCCACAGAGGCAGGAGAGGCTTCTGGCTGAGCGGCACTCCCCCTGTGGGAGCACACTGGCCACCAGGGGGCAGCTCTTGCATTGAGCATCTGCCCCCTGGTGGTCAGTGTGCATCACAGAGACCAGTCATTGTGGTCGTTCTGCTGTAACAGTCGCTTAGGCTTTTATGACATAGATTTATCTATTAGGAACAATCATAACCTCCAATTGGTCAGAATGTATTTTATATATTGTTGGATTCTAGATGCTAGTGTTTCCTCAAAAATTGTCACATCTAAGATAAATAAACTGTGATACATCCAAACAGTGGGATACTATTTAGCACTAAAAATAAATGAGCTATCAATTCATGAAAAGGAGGAAACTTAAATCCATATTATTAAGTAAAAGACTCCAATCTGAAAAGACTACAAACTGTATGAAGCAAAAGATATGTCATTCTAGAACAGGCTGTAGAGATAGTAGATCAATGGTCCCCAGGGTTACTGGGAAAGGAGGGATGAATTGGCAATTAGCAAAGCACTGAGGAACTGGACGGGGGGTTGTGGGGGAGCGGGCAGTGGAACTACTCTGTATGATACTATAAAGATGGATACATTTGTCCAAACCCAAGTAATGTTCAAAACCAAGAGGGACTCTAATATAAACTATGGACTTTGGATGGTGATGGATCAATGTAGTTTCATCAATTATAACAAATGTACCATCTGGTGGGGATGTTGTTATTGAGACAGGGTGTGGATGTGTGGGAGCAAGGGGTATGTGTGGGGGCAAGGGATCTGTACCTCCCCCTCAAATTTCTTTGAACCTAAAACTGCTCTAAAA
>NW_005871095.1:6688242-6763744 GCF_000147115.1 Myotis lucifugus
ATATATATATATATATATATATATATATATATATATATATAAAAGTTGTAGTCTGCATTGATGAAGGGTAATTCTCTATGATTTCACCTTCTTAAATGTGTTTTTATGGTTCAATGTCAGGCAAAGTCTAGCATTATAAAATAAAGGGTATGGGTAGAATAGATATTATTTTTCCTTATATGTTTGATAGAATTCACTACTGAAACTGTAGGTCAAGGTTTGTGGGGAATATATTAACTAAAAGTTCAATTTATTTAATAGCTATATGGTTATGCATGCCTTTCTTTTCTTAAATGAGCTTTGGTAATTTTAATCTTCTAAGGAATTTGTGTTTCCTCTATTGGTATAGAATTATTTCCCCCTTATTATTATTTTACTAGTGGCCCAGTGCATGAGTTCATGCACATTGAAAGAAAATTAATTAGAAGAAATATTTTAATATTGCTATCCGCCCTTTCTCTGTAATAGAAGTGTCAACCAATTTCATGATTGACAATAACAGATCAATACACACACATGCGATTGGCACCAGCGAGAGCTTTATATGTATTGTACATGCGCAACTTAGCCTTTTATAGATATAGAATCAACTTGCTTAATTAGACCTGCTTTGTGATTTAGCTAAACTTTTTCCAGCCCAGTGAAGCACCCCAACTTCTCTTTCAGGTAATTGTCAGCAACACAACAGTAAATATCAACACACAGAAGAATATTATTGTAGATCACTCAGGGAGAACAAAAGGTTAAATATTTAACTGCAACAGTGTTTGACTATATTCTGCGCAGTGAGAAAACCTGAAGTCATTTTCAAGGTCCACTGTTTCTTACTTCTTTTCAGTCGGGTCAAGCTTCTAAGCTTTCTAAATCTCCATTTTCCAGCTAATGAAAAGAAAATGGGATTCCACTGAGTCTGCTATCTACTTACTCCAGGACTTCTGTGAGGATCAAATGAGATGAAGCATGGGAAAACACTTCACAGACATTTGGTTAAAGTGTAAATGTTTACACCTGGCTATAAAGCAGTCGTGTTCTTGGGCTGAAGAAACTGCAAGGAGGCTAGTCATAGCTAGGGAGAGGAAGCTAGGCATTGCTATATGACGTCATTTACTCTCCCCCCCTACCCCGCCCCCCGCCCCTGCACCCACAGCAACCATTTCTGGGCTGGCCATCAGAGTTGGCTGCAATTTGGTGGGCTGTCACTCTAGGGTGGTGGCGGGGCCTGTGTCCCACTTGGGGGAAGCTAAGTGTTGCTTTGTGGGTGCCAGGTCCACGGTACATTTCTCTGTAAATGGCCAGTGCATGTCATGGTAGCTCCTGCATTGAGCATCTGCCCCTGGTGGTCAGTGTGCACCACACCAACCAGTCGGACTGATGGAGGGACACTTAGCATATTAGCCTTCTATATATAGAGAGAGATTAGCCATGGTATCTGATGCCCATACTCTCATTCCCAGTATTAATATTTTTTTTCTTTTCTTAGTTTATTCATTATTTCAGATGAAGATTTATCAGTTTCTCTCATCATTTTAAAGAGCCAGCTTTTGGATTCTGTTATTTCCTTGTTGTTTTTCTTATTTTTAGTTGAGTTAATTTCTTCCTTTATCTTTATTATTTCCTGCCTCATATTTACCTCACACTTATTCTGCTCTTCTTGGTCTAGTTTATTAAGGCATGCAATTTTCTCATTGACATTGAAACTTTCCTTTTTTCTAATATAAGCATTTGTTGCTATTAGTTTCCCTCTAAAATCTACTTTAGCAAATTTTAGTGTGCTCTGTCTTTACTTTTATTCAGTTATACGTCAGCTCTATTTTGTCATCTCCCCCAAGCAGCTGCCTGGCATGGGACAGGGGCTGTATAATGGGCAGTATTGTCATGTATTATCTTTACTATGGCATTTCTTGTACCATCTTGTTGAACAGATATTTAATGAGATGTTGAGTTTTCTCTGCTCTGGCTGCACTAAAACTCCAACAGATTTCACCCAACTTCACCATCAGTATCTCCATCTCAGAGCAACCGTTTTTGTGGATATGATTTGCTGTCACTTGCCCTGAGTATGAGAAGCCAGTCCACAGCTCAGGACTCTGTGCCCCCTCTATGCCGCTCCTTGTCCTCCAGGGCCAAGTCCACAGATTCAAACCTCTCACCTGCCCCAAACTCTGAGCTCTGCCTCTCAGCTCAGCAAGATCTCAGCTCAGTGGGATCTCAGTTCAGCGGGATAAGAGTATTCTGCTTGGACTCCAAATTTTGTCCTGTGGTAGAGAATTTTTCTCAGACCAAAAACCAGGATAATTGTCACACTCATCCCAGGAGCTTCTCTTTTTTAAAACAAATGCCATCAAACGGGTGGCAGTCTTGGACTGTCTTTGTCCAAAGCCTGCAAACAATGGCCCCATATACTGTGTGCAGTTTCATGGTTGTCAAGTGGGGGCGGAGCTAGCCATGTGCCAGTTACTTCGTCATAGTTGGGACCAAAGTCAAAATCTCCCTTGCATACTTTTACAATAAAGGGATACTTTATAAAAGGGATGCTATTTTCTTCCAGCAAAGTGTAATGTCTCTGTACTGTGATTTAAAAAAAAAATGCAACTAGCACATCTGTCTTCTGCAGTGTAGCTTTCACAGTTCATGTGGGGAAGAGTCGAGGAACATCTGCTGCTGTGAGCTCCCTGCCAGACACTGACAGCTCCAGAGCCCGAGCCAGGGCCAGTCAGGAAGCCTGTGAACACTTCAAGTTACACACCGCAGGGCATTCTCCAGCTAGGACCATCCGCCTGCCCTGTTTCCAGAATGATAGCAGTAACAAATGCAGCGGTTCTCAACCTGTGGGTCGCGACCCCTTTGGCGGTCGAACGACCCTTTCACAGGGGTCGCCTAAGACCATCCTGCATATCAGATATTTACATTACGATTCATAACAGTAGCAACATTACAGTTATGAAGTAGCAACGAAAATAATTTTATGGTTGGGTCACAACATGAGGAACTGTATTTAAAGGGCCAGAAGGTTGAGAACCACTGATTCAGCAATGAAAAGGCATGATGCCAGGTGATGTAAGGTGCGTCCACCTGGAAGGGAACATAGTTAAATGGGTCTGATTCTCATTATCAGAGCACTGAGATTTCACCATCTAAGTCTTTGCATAATCTGGGCCATAAATATCTGGTCACACTGTGGAAGAAAAAGGGGTTCTACAGATGTAACTGTACAAGGTGGTGATCTGATCATAAATTCCTAACTGGGCAGGTTACGGTGGGTAGTCACACCCCAGGCCTGTAACTTATTTAGTAAAAGACTTATCTTCACCTTAAGCATGTCCTGTCCATTGTTTCTGGGCATCTAGGTTAACACAACTTTGAAATACCTCTTTTTAGACTCCTGCTTCTAAAGTGGACCACCCTCCAGAGAGCACATAAGCTTAACTATCCTGTTAACCCATTCCCCACCTTGCTTTCTCCCACCTTCATGAAATCTTCCTTACCTTCCCTCCTTAATTTTAAATTCATAAAATATACTGCAAACTGCTATTCTCTGGAGCATTTGAGATCTTGCTTCCCAGCAATTGTCATCAGTTTTTGGCTCAAATAATCTCATAAAAATTCTCTACAGGTTTGGACATTCTTACATCGACAACACTTATACTATATATCAGCAAATACAATAAACAGCATTTACTCAAACATATATACTTTGTCTCCATATAAATAATGATAAAGAAATATTGCAGTATTCAACAAGAATTGGAACAGAATTAAAGTAAATCCTATTTTTAACACATGCCACAATGAAGAGACTGTCATATGAGAATTCTGGCTTAAGGAGTACAAATAGGCACATTTTTCAATTCTCTATCTTGGTTATCATACATGTCAATGACATCTTTACCAAAGCAAGTTCTGGATACAAAGAGAAGAAACAGTATGTCTCACCCAATTACAAATTAAAAACATTTTTTTAAATCCACACCTGAAGATATTTTTAGAGAGAGTGGAAGGGGGGAGAGAAAAAGAGAGGGAGGGAGGGAGGGAGGGAGGGAGAGAGAGGGAGAGAGAGAACCATCCACATGAGAGGGACACATCAATTGGTTGCCTCCTGCACTCACCTCAACGGGGGTGAGGATTGAACTGAAACTGAGGCCTGTGCTCTTGACAGGGAATCAAACCTAAGACCCTCGGGTCTGTGAGCTGATGCTCTAACCACTGAGCAAAACCAACCAAGGCCATACATTTATTTTTGAGCAATAAGCTTTAAAGAAATCATCTAAGGCATGGAAATCTCAAAGTAATCCAGAACATTTTACTCTAAAGTTCTGTCCTTGACACAATATATTTTTCTCATGGCATTGTGGTAGCATTTATTTTCCTTTGAGACCTCTTCCTCATGTTTGCTGTCAGCTGAAATGATGGGAGGTACCAACTTATTGGTTTTTCATCATCAATCATTCCATGATCAGCATGGAAGGGCAAGTCCCACTGTCCAAGCATTTTTCAAAACTGTGCTTGGATTAAATGTGCTCTTGTTCCATTAACCAAAGCAAGTCAATGGCCAAACCCTGACTCACAATGGGTCACATCAAGAGAGGATTGAACAAGTGGAGACCATTACTGCAACAACCAATTATGATTCACACTCTCTTGCCCCAGTGATTTGGATCAGTCCCTATTGTAAAACTCACTCACCCCATCAAAGGAAGGTCCCAATGCTTTGTCCAAGCTTTGTCCAACCATGGCTTCAAGCTCAAGGTTCAGGATCTTGTCATCCACAACAAGTCTACATGCAGTTCCTTGAATGCAACCCTTCTTCCCTTCTTATTCAGAGACTAAGCATTTTTTAAGTTTTTATGTATTGATTTGAGAGAGAGAGAGAGAGAGAGAGAGAGAGAGAGAGAGAGAGAGACGGATTTGTTGTTCCATCTATTCATGCATTCATTGGTTGATTCTTGTATGTGCCCTGACCAGGGATCAAATCTGCTACCTTGGCATCTCGGAACGGCACTCTCACCAACTGAGCTCCCGGGCCAGGACCAGAGACCTAGGATTTAAAAGATTATTTATCTGTTCTTTGCACACCCAGAAAACAGTGGGGTATAGGGACACTTGCAAAAGACACTCTCACTTAAGTAAAAGAGAAATGAAGACACAGTGTAGTTCCTGGCCCACTATAACTGTGAAATTTTGCCAATGCATAGTGCCTACATTGGTTCTGCTCCCTGGAAGAGACCTGGAAGTTATCATTCTTCAGGAAGCCCCATCTCTGTGTTCCTTTCCACTCCTGGGATGCTCCCCCTTGTCTGTCACTCTTCTGACTCTTGGTTTCACCCACTGGGCTCCTAAAGGCATCCTCCAGAACAGTTCCCTTAGAAATGGCTGCGTTGGTAAATAAGCAGCTTTCTCACCTTGCTTCCTGCCCATAGGAAACTGAGGGTCAGAGGCCACACTGCAGTTTTATAAACCTCAGTCTCTTCTAGTTCAGGCTAGCGTCACATTTTCATGTGCAACTCTCTTAAAATCGTAGCGGCTTTTTATATCTTGCAAGTTAATCCTCTTCAGTCAACTGGAGTTGCACCCTCAAAGACTTGGAGACATGTCTTTCTCAGTATATTCTTACAACTATTTTGTGATTGAGCCTCTGGGAGACTGAACTCTGAAGAACCCTGGAAGCCCTTATGTAGCACTGAGAGCACCAACCACCTTCAACATTTCAGAAGTCTGAACAAAGGGTCCCACAACTTACACTTGACTTGAGCTTCACCTCCAGGTCTTAGTTTACTTTAAGAATCTATTACCAACTGTGGATTCTGAGAATGAGAATTTTTTTTTTTATTTTCCAAACCGGCAAGCTCCACTTACTCTATATTCCCTCAGAAGCCCATGTGCAAGCTGAAAAAGGTTTTCTTTAGTCCATCTCACTCTTCCTGTATTTTATTATAGAGAGCTTAAAGAATCCAACGTACACTGTGGGCATTTTGCCAGGACATCACTTGGCAAGGTCCTCAAGTTCCTGAGGTACATTTTCTTTCATGCTGGTTATCAGAGAACACATTTTCCCAGTTGTTTTGCTTCTGCATAACATGGACCACCATTTCTCCAGCTTTGTATATGACTTATTCAACCAGCCTCAACTAATAAATTGCTCATAATTTTCCAACCTTTGGCCCCAACCTCCACTCAACAACTTTCCCCAAATTCAGTGCCAGATGTTTTAGTGTTTGTTGTTTTCATCATCCTACTTCTCAATCAGTTCACTTTTGCTGTATAAGAAACCACATCAAAACTGAGTGGTTTAGAACAGCTATGCATTCAATTTAATTTGAGCTACGATGGACACTATATCTCATTGCCAATCAATAATGTGTCTGTGGACAACTTGAAAGTCGGCTAGTTCTTATTCATTAGCAGAGTGGACAGTCCTTTTCAGATGATAGCATAGTTCTAGGTACAAGAGAGAAAATTGTCACAGCTCTTGAGCGCTAGACTGAGAACTCAGGGCAACACCTCCACCACATTTGAAGGGTCCAGACAAAGGCCATCCCAGATTCATGGGGTGAAGAAAAGGCCCCACTTCTTAATGGCAGAAGTTACAAAGCATGTGTCCACTTTTGTAAACTACAATTGAATTCAGGGCTGATTTTGGTTGGCTATATAGACATGAGTAAGAAAAAATGCTAACAGAAATGAGAGAATTGCTTTGTCGTCATGTTTCTGAAACACTTTTGAACGGTTGCCATCATATATTTCTGCATCTTTCTTGACATTTACTGGTAGCTTTTTTTCTTCTTTATTTCTACTTCTCTTTTCATATCATCAACACAGGTGGTAAAAACTTGAAAAATTGACACGGTCAAGGTGTAGGAGGAGAACAGAAACTTTAAGCAACTTGTTTCTCACACCTTAAGCCACAGGAAAATCTCAACTTCATCATCTATAGAAGATTATCATAACTTAGGGCAATGATGCATCTATTTTAAAATGACACCTTTCCAAACAATAGATACTTTGAAATGTCACCAAACTCACAGTAATATTTATACTTCAGTTGAAATTCAAAACATAAATTCCTGGCTTGAACAAATTTCTGTAAGATGTATGTGTTTTTCCCTAAAGTCAACTTATGTAAGATAATAAAAGGTGATATGCTAACCTCTGAATGAAGTGATTGAGAATTGGTTGCCTGGTAACAGAGTCGGTATGTTTAATGTTTTTTTCAGGGAAGTTCACATCTCCATGTATTTTCACTCTGCATTGGGTGAAAATATTAACTTGATATTAAAATAGTTTTATTTTAATGGCTGTCAAAATATAATAACATGATACAATTTAACTCAAAGCTGAGAATTGCCTTTGGGGCACAAAGCTTTCAGGCATGTTTTAAACATATTTGAGTGGATAAATGGGACAGTTTGATAGAGTTGAATCAGCCGCATGTTTAATTTCCTCTTGCCCATCTTTCAAGCATTCTTTTTTATATACCTTTTTCCTGTTTCTATACCAACTTTTGCTCCAATTCAGGCTCAATGGGCAAAAATAGTGTTGGGTGATGAGTACATATCTGGCCTGCTGGCATTAACTCCAATTAAACTCCATCGGTGTTGACTATGAGGAGGGACATGTCCTAAAACAGCTTTTTTCTCCTTCATACTATTCTCTTATTTGCAATCTTGCTAATATAATTTTTGTGACTGATCAGGTAGCAAAGAGGAATAGCTTTTAAATATGCAACACTTTATAACTAGACAGCTAAAACTATAAAAGTACTATGCAGCAATATGCTTACTTTTTGCTTTTAGAGCACTAAAAGGGCACCAGTTTAGTAACATAAAAAAAATGTACTATGAATACATTAAATGTGACAAAAAATAAAAAGTAAAACTTCTGTAAGTAAATTTTCATGAATAATTTGTACCAAGTCTTTAGGTTATTAACTCATTTGGTTTTACATAGTAAACAATTCAATGTTTAAATGTCAAACTAATGCTGACTTGTGTCTTACTGAACTACTATGAACATCAGATGGACCAAGCTGATGACAATAGAATGAAGAAAAAGAAACAAAATTATTCTAAAAGTCATACCGAAAATAATAAAATTTAACAGAATAACATAGGATTAAGATAAGAAAGAAGGCTGAATCCTATTTTAATTTAAGAGAGGTAGCCTGGGCAGTCAGTGTTATTTTTTTCTATCTACATGTAGAGTTTCTGAATCATTTCAGGAAAGCCAGTGTTCTGATCGTCATCCTGTCCCCATAGCCCTCAGAACATTTGCCTGGGTTACTCCATATACCTCTACGACCTGCCTTTGATCATAAACCATCAATATAGTTTGTCTTGCTTTAAGAGACAGATTATGGGGCAGATCCCGGTGCTTCTCACTGGTCTTCATAGGTCTTAAGTCACAATCTTGGTGGCATTCCTGCCAGGCTCTAACCAAAGTAACACAGCAATCCACACATTGGGGCTTGGAGTAACATTGTACATAAATTGCTTCCATTACTAGGTAAGCATTGCTGTAATCTTCTTGCAAATCTATTAACAAATAGATGTTTTCAAAATGTATTATTGTTATCAGTAGCCCCTTTTCAAAACAGATTATTTATTCCTGTTGTCAAAGACACTATAGTTTCAGTACTGACAATGACATTTAAATACCCATATCTTACTGCTGCTGAGAACATTCAGAACCTCAATCAATATAACATAATGCTACATCCTTCCAGGAATGAAAACAGGTGTGTTTCTTAGACAATCACAATTTCACTTGGTCATTCTCTTTTGTTAAAAGAGACTCTCGTATGTATATCAAGCATTCTCTTCAGGGAAAAAAGTGTGCAACAGAGAATGATAATTGATCACTATCACTATCCTTCATAAGCATGCACTCACAAATAATTATATTACAGAAGCCCAAATAAGTTTGAAGTGATCAAATTTAAAATCATTATATAGAATTCATTGAGGGGGTGTGAAGTTTTAAATAATAATTTCTGTTTATGGAACTTCCATTTGCATCTTTGCAAGCTGTCTCAGTCCATTTGAATAGTCCAATAGAATACTGTAGACAGGCGTCCTAGGTGAAAGTCAGAGGCCAGGTGCCAGCATGGCTGGGTTCTGGTGAGCCCTCTCCCAGGTTTGCAGATGACCACATCTTCACTGTCCTCACATGGCAGAGAGAGAGTGAGCTCTCTGGTGGCTCTTTTTGTAAGGACATTAATCCCATTATGGGAGCTGCCCCCTCATGACCTCATGTAAACCTAATTATCTCCAAATGACCCCATCTCCAAATACCAGCATCTTGGAGGGTAGGGCTTCAAAATATTCATTGGGATGGGGTAAACTCAATCTATAACACAAGTTAAATAGAAAAAAAATAGTCAATTCAATATTGTCAAGTCATCAGTTCTTCCCAACTTGATCTATAGGTTCAATGTAATCCCAATAAAAACATTAGCCAGGTATTGTATGGATATTCCAAATGGATTCTAAAGTTTATATAACATGGAAGAATAACCAACACAATATTGAAAGAGCAGAACTAAGTCATAGGACTGATACACCCTGACTTCAAGACTGAATATGAAGCTTCCGTAGTTAAGACAGTGTGCTATTGGGAAAAAAAATTTTAAATAGACAAATAGTTCATTGAAACAGAATGGATAGCCTAGAAACAGGCACAGAAAAATATAATTAACTGATCTTTGCTAAAAAAGCAAAGGCAATTCAATGAACCAAAGATAATCTCTCTAATAAATGCTGCTGGAGCAAGTTGATATTCACATGCAAAAAAATAATAGTAATCTAGTCCCTGAGCTTACATCTTCTTCAAAAATTGATTCAAAATAGATCATAGATCTAGCCATAAAACACTATAATAAAATGGCTAGAAAAACAACACCAGAGAAAACCTAGATGACCTTGGGTATAGCAATGATTTTTTACATACGACACTGAAAGTACAATTTGTAAAGAAATAATTTGGAAATTATTCAAATTCAAATCTCATGTTCTGTAAAACCACTGTTATGAGAAGGAAAAAATCACAAACTGTGAAAAGGTGCTCAACACTTTATGTCATTAGAGTTAATAAAACAATACTACTGTACACTTTTTAAAAGAGAGCTAAAATCCAAAACACTGAACATATCAAATGCTGCAGAGGATGTGGAGCTACAGAGACTCTCATTGCTGGTGGGAATGCAAAATGGCACAGCCACTTTGGAAGACAGTTTGTCAGTTTTCTTACAAAATTATTGATATATGAACCAGCCGGCATGCTCCTTCATATTTACCCAATGAACTAAAAACATAGCCACACAAAAATCTGCACACGAATGTTTATAGTAGCTTTTTAGCTTTCTTCATAATTTCCAAAACTTGAAAGCAACCAAGATGTCCTTCAGTAGATGAATGGATAAATAAACTGTGATACATCCAAACAATGGAATATTAATCAGTACTAAAAAAAGCTATCAAGCCATGAAAATACTTGGTGTAAACTTAAGTGCACATTAATAAGTGGGGACAAAAAGCCAATTTGAAAAGGCTACAAACTGTAGGATTCCAGCTCTATGACCTTCTGGAAAAGGCACAATTATGGAAACAATGAAAAGACCAGTGGTTGCCAGGGGTCAGGAGTGAGGGATGGGACAGTGAAACTACTTTGTAGGATGGACTATAATGATGACACATGTTATTATACATTTGTCCAAACTCATAGAGTGTGCAACACCAGGAGTGAAGCCTAAGGTGGACTATGAACTTCAGTTAATAATACTGTTAATAGTGGCTGATGAAATGTATACAGCAATGAAGAGTTAATAGAGGAGGAAACTCAGAGGGCCTTGAAGGATTGTACAGTAACTTTGTATTTTCCCCTCAATTTTTCTGAAAACCTAAAACTGCCTAAAAATATAAAGTGTGCTAATTTGAAAAAAGAGAAAAAAATAGGCAATATTAATTCTTACGTTAAGCAATGCTGCCCTCCATTCCTAAGGTTTACAAACTGCCAGTGCTTCTTCCTACCCTCCCCTCCCTCCACTGGACCCGGTGGTCAGGAGAAAGCTCTGGTCACAGCTCTGTGTCAGGTGGGGCTAGCGTCCCCTCACCCCTGGCCCTGTGGTGAATCTCCTTCTTTATCTGTGCATTACTTCAATTCCGTAAATATGGCCTGAACAGAAATGAGGGAAAGAAAACAAACCCAACTGCTCATTGTTGCCTGAGAAAAAGTTCCCCAGGAGTGTCCCGCTGGGAGACATCATGTTGGTCAGACATGGCCACTTAAGCACCTGACAAATCACTCCATCAGTCAGGCCTCCTCCTCTGCCCACATCCCATGAAGGCTGCAACATGAAATGCTCTGCGGGTGGAGTCCTATCACCTCTGTAACTGACTTGAGTGCAGTGATCGCCAAAGTTAAAGGGGGCTATCATTAGAAACAATAGCTCCCTAATGGCCAGGATGATGACCTTCCACTTAGATAGCTCCACTCAGCGGGAATGGTCCCACGCTTATTATGTACTGAAAATAATGTACCTTATCCATAACTAAAATGTCAGTGCTTCTGGAGGAGAAAGCGCTGCTCCATTACAGTGTGCCAACGCCACTGGACACAGCGCGAGAGAAGAGCAAGGGAAAACCTGATCTTTTCAGGATGGCTCTTTTCTCTCCAGTAATGTGTTTTACTCACAATTAGCTGTACCTTTTTATTTCTTTTAAAAAAATTTTATGAATATATTTTTATTGATTTCAGAGAGGAAGGGAGAGAAAGAGAGAGAGATAGAAATATCAATGATGAGAGAGAAACATTGATTGGCTGCCTCCTGCATGCCCCACAATGGGGATTGAGCCCACAACCCAGGCATGTGCCCTGACCAGGAATCAAACCAGTGATCTCCTGTTTCATAGGTTGACACTCAACCACTGAGCCACACCAGCTGGGCAACTGTACTTTTTCATATATAATGTTTATATATTTTACATATTTATATTTTATATATTTATATTTTATATACTTTATATATTTATATATAATTAGCATGTCTATATATATATATATACATGTTAATGACTGAATTGTTTTCCTAAGAATTCCAAATACAGACCTCTGTTTACAGCTCAGCATCTTCCACAAACACAAGTAAAAAGCATTTAAGTTTTCACTAAATTATAATGTTATACTGCCCACATTTTTTAAGGAAATATATTTTGGAGAAAAATAACTCTTAGCTATAATAACTTAAAGAGTGTAAATTGATCCATGTAGCATTTTTTTTTCTTTTTACAATTCTACACACTCAGGTTTGCTATTTGTGTTCACCATTATTTTGGCGCACGGCTGAGAGAAGGTTTCTGCGCCTCATGGACTAAGTTCAATACTGTTTTTGAAGGTGTTCTTTTCATCAAATGCTGTTCCCACAAGGATGAATGCCTTGGAAACAGCCCTGGGCAAGGCTGGCAGCATCTCGCTAGCCTGTAAACATTCTGGTTCTGCTATCTCTTGAGAATACAGGGACCTGGGAGAGCCAGGTTTTCTGTAACCCATTTCTTTCAGAATAAGCTTAAGAGTGGGTTTCTCACATCTCTGACTCTCATGGAAATTCTCTGACTGCTTCATCTCCAAGTCATATCAGTCACCTTCCATTCCTGCAGCACTGCCTCATATAGTTAACTCCTCACTTGTCCTGTTATACTAGTTTCCTACCTGTCCTGTCACATGCTTCGGTTTTCACACTTAATCCCAGAGTTCCATTGGGGCTGAAGTCCTCTCCTTATCCTGACTCCCCACAACACCCTGCCCACTGCTGAGCCAAGATGGTTGCCCACCAAATGTTGGCTGATTGTGGCCATGTCCCTAATGGATGGACAATGTCCTCTCCATCCACACCCCACACCCCACCAAACTTGTCACAGCTCTTAGCTTTTTTCTGAAACAGAATCTCAATGGAAATTCCTCAGTACCTGTTCATTTAAAATGATGTCGGAATCACTTTTGTCACAGTGAATCAAACAATACAAATCATAATTAGCTAATGAGCATGTTTTGAGTGACCCATAGTTGGAGTACTTGAAACCTTGAGGTGAATATTCTCTCTGCTTTCTCTCTTTTCTCCTTCCAGCCACCCCTTCTTCCCTTACTTTCTTCTTTCCTTTCCTCCAAAATTATGTTTAGACTTATTGTAAATTAGGCAACATAAGCTGCATTTCAGGACCTCTGCCTGGTAGGATCCATGATGCTGTGCAGAGTAAAGGTGCACCATGGATGTTAGCACTCTGGCTCCCTCATCTCTTATCCTGGTTATCAACTGCAGATGCTAATGTGTATTTGGCTTCTGAGCTGTAAATCAGGAGCAAGAATAATATCAAGGCTGAAGGGAAACAACAAATTGAGATCAATCCTACAGGAGAGAGCAAACTAATAACACCACTGTCTTAGTAGAAAATCATAAATGAGATTTTTATCACAGGAGAATGTCCCCAATGTTATGACAAAACAATTTCCACCCTAACCCTAGGGCACAGTCCTCATGGGAATGGATCCAGGTCCATTTCATTTACATGCAGGTCAAACATCTGATTGACTTTTAACTGTCCATTTTATTCTTCGTCAATAAAAAGAGAGAAAATCCAATTTTTAAAGGATTGGTCCCCCTAGGCCTACTCTTCAGAACATAAATACCTCCCGTTTAGCCTCAGTGATGTATTTCTATGTCTTATGGACCCCCTGGGTTTAGCTATTTTGGCAAAAGTCACTGGGACTGAGACTGATGGAAGAAGTCTGTACCAGACATCATCAGGAACCATAAAAGCCCTTTTACCTTCTGTACTGCTGGAAATGTCAGTTTATTCACTCCCTGGTGTTACAAGAGTAGTAGCAAGTTTTAATAAGTCATTAGCCACTTGTACTTGAGCATGAACTGGGTTTCTCAGATTAACACATACCTTCCAGCAGACTTGGGGAGATGGTGGAAAAGCTCAAAAGCAACAAAGAAATACCTAAAACATGGTTCTCAACTTTTAGACCAATAGCTCAGAATCACCTGGAGATGTGTCATTGTTGCAGAATCCTAGGCTCTGTGCCCAGAAATACACATATACAAATTATCTCCAACTGTGCTATTGTTCCAAAATATTCTGCTTTCCCTTAAAATATCAAAACCTAGCTGGGCTTGGTTGGGAAGGACACTTAGATACCCACAACATGACATGAAGTGGGAGACAAGCATGGACATGGAGGAGGAGCCAGGCAAGGCAGGGATGCCTCAGCTGCCCCAGGAAGATGGTGCTGTCAATACCAGCATGCCGTGTGAGACACCACAAAAAGTTTCCACTCAGAAAGATGTGGAAATTGGCCCAGCCAGCATGGCTCAGTGGTTGAGTGTGGACCTATGAACCAGGAGGTCACAGTTCGATTCCAGGTTGGGCCATATGCCTGTGTTATGGTCTTCATCCCTGGTGTGGGTCATGCAGGAGGCAAGCAATCAATGATTCGCTCTCATCGTTGGTGTTTCTATCTCTCTCTTCTCTTCCTTCCTGTCTGAAATCAATAAAATATATTTTAAAAATATATCTTTTTTTAAAAAGATGTGGAAATCCCAACATTGTACTGATCTCCTTAATTCAGAGTAATTCAGCTCTTCAAAGTGAGCTCTCCTTTATAAACAAAGACAAAAATGAGGTCTATCTGTTAGGAAAGGTTATTGCCTTTAGCCAGATGACCGCCATTAGTAGAGGTCCACTGGAAACCAAGGAGGAGGAACTGGAAAACTCCCCAACCAAGTGAGGCAATGCTGGGTGAAGCCTTTAGAGCCTTGATAGCAATTTTTTCCAGGCGTAATGTGATTAAACCTCCCTTGTTTGGTGGGGAAGTCTGGTGCCCAATCCCAGCACCACCTTTTAATTTAATTCAACCTCAGTCAAGTTATTATGCAGCTTCAAGTTTTACTTCCTTCACATGAAAAAAAAGATCATAATAGTACCTGTTAGGGTAAGGAGTAAATAAGGGAATCCACATAAAACTGCATACACACTCACAACTCTCAATAAAGTGCCACAATTCTGAGCAAGGCTATTTGCTGATGGCCTCCTACAAGCCCAACCATGTTTCAGGCACTCTGCTACCCCAGTGAGTCCCAACCAGCCCTTGAAATTGGAGTTATTTTCCCTATGGTAAAAGATAATGAGATTCAGGAAAATTAAAGCAAAGAAAAAAAAAAGAAAGAAAGAAAATCCCAATTTGCATGCCTAGAAAATCACCTTTGGCCCAAACCTGCACCACCCCTGGTGCTATCTGTGAGATATCCCACTCCCTCACCTGTGAGATGATTATGTCAAAGTCCCCACCCTGTTAAACTGCAGCATGTACGTGTTGCATGGCTTCCACTTATGGAAATGTGAGTGGAAGCAGCAGGAACCTTTCACACCTGTGCAGGCTTTCCCATGTCAACTTGGGGCCCAGAGTGAGGGCAGGAAGATTTGGGCCGATGTTGCTGAAACTGATCAAGAAGTTGGGGCTATTTTCTGTCCCAGCACCTCTGATCCAGACCCAAAGGGTCTGCTCCTTCTTCCAAAGCAATCTCCCCTCAGATGGAATCAGACTAACGTCCTGATGTCTTCAGTATTTAGTACAAGAAATGATTAGTCTGTCATGTCCAGTTACCAATAACCCTCAGCTTATTTATTTTATAAAGCGTTCTACATTTCATAACTAGTGATTAGGAGGAAGTGAAGTTTCTATATAATTTAATTGTTTGTTGTATTGCTAAAATTTGAGTAAATTTTCTTCCTTAGAAAATGAAGAGTGAATAAAACTAAAGGTGCATTTCATTATTTGGATAAGACATGATTTCTCAGGCCAGAGTACCTTCTAATTAGCATCAGAAACTGGAGAATTTTGTTTTTATGATTATACTAGAGGCCCTGTGCATGAAATTTGTGCGGGGGGGGGGGTCCCCTCAGCCCAGCCTTCACCCTTTCCAATCCCGGACCCCTTGAGGGATGTCTGACTGCTGGTTTAGGCCCAATCTCCGGACCGCTTGCTCCTAATTGCTCACCTGCCTGCCTGCCTGATTGCCCCTAACTGCACCCCTGCCAGCCTGGTCACCCCTTACTGCCCCCTGCTGGCCTGGTCACCCCCAACTGCCCCTCCTGCCGGCCTGGTTGCCCCACACAGCCTGTTGTTCAGACATTTGGTCATCCCTCATTAACCCCCCCTGCCAGCCTAGTCACCCCACACAGCCTGCTGTTTGGTCATTACTGTTACTGTGATGGTGTCCTGGACAATTTGCATATTCCTCTATTATTAGTATAGATATTAGGGATGTATTTGTTTTTGAGTCTTTACTTTCCAAAAATCCAAAGTTGGAAGTAAAATTGAGTCTGGATAATTCAGTTCCAGTTAATGGCAGTTTTAACTTAACTGAATCATGACAGTGAAATCTATCTGGTAAAGGTATTAGAATATTACAGTATAAAGTAATTGGTAATCCAAAATCTCATAAAATAATCCTAAGAAGAATTCAATAATTAAAGGATGGAGACACTATATGTAATTATTAAAGGTGTCATGTCAGAAGAAAATTATTACATATAAAATGAGTAGCTATATGCAAAATTTTTTATTCATTCATTAAGATGTACAAATTTCCAATTATAAAAATGGTCACAGATTTGTAAAGTACAGCACAGGCAATATAGTCAATAATATTGTGATGACTATGTGTGATGTCAGATGGTTCCTAGACCTATGGTGATCACTTTGTAAGGTATATAAATATCTAATCACTATGTTGTACACCTGAAACTAATATAATATTGTATGTTAACAATAACTGAATTTTTAAAGCATCATCTATTTTTTATTTGTGTTTTATTTGCATAATGAATTTCTGTGTTTTTCCACTACTACTTCTGTATGGAGCATGTGGAAGCAATGACATAACAGGAAAGTAGAAAAAGCAAAGAAAAACATCCATTTGTTCAGCAATACCAAACATGAAACAATAGAAACATTTTTTAATATAAGCAATGAAGTCTGTTATAAACCCAAGAGCACATGCATTCTGAAATACACGCACCAATGTTTCAATGCAAAGTGACTTAGCAGTGCTGTAAAGATATGTGCAAAACTGCCAGATATAAGGCTCATGTTATTTTTAATTTGATGTCACAGAAATGGAATTTACCTTGAAAAGAGAAGCAAGAACCATACTGTTACAGCAAGATCCTCAAAAAGGTGAGTGAAACTGGTAACTGTTCTTTGAAATGGAGGAGATTAAGGAAATGGTGCTTCAAGAAGAATTCTCTACCTGAAACAGAGGGCTGCAGTTGAGGCTGCAAAACTATTTGAGCAAAAGTCATAGCACTTGAGATAAGAAAGAGATGAGTGGGAAAGGAATTACGGCCTCTCTCCTTCAGGGTAAAATTCCGTGGAAATGTATTCTCCTGCGGCCAAACTATCAATCCTGATACCTTTCAATTCAGGAGTCTAAACGAATGACTTGGAGTCACATGTCATTTGCCCCATATTAATTCTAGTTATCTGGCATTCCCCCTCTACATTCAACCAAGTATTTATTGAATAGCCCTCATTTTCAGGGGACAGTGAGATGCTGTGCAGGGCAGAGAGATGGAGATGACCATACCTGTGCCCCACAGGGTCCCCGAGGCAGAGATGAGCTGCTAAAGATAAGGTAGGAGATCCAACTGTCACAGGTGAGTTTGACTGAGGTGCCACCTACTTCACACAGTGCTCTTGGCTTTTAAGAACTCTTTCTCCACACACACTATTGTCTGAAAAGAACTGTGTGAGGAGGTTATGAGTACGTCATTCATTCAGTTTTTACCAATGACTAAAGGGATTTGGGATTTTAGGGACTGGACCCTCCTTCCTAATGGACTTAACTACAGATCTAAGCAAATGAAATACAGTTCTTGACAACCTTTTTATTACATGTCCCCTGGATGTATGTAATTCCAGACTTTTTTTCTGGGAGGTGGTGGAAATGTAAAACTTCTGAAATGTTTTAATGTGGAACATCTCAATGACCAAATCAGTTTCACTTTCTGATCCAAGTCATCTCGATACAGCCAATAAATATGTGTAAAGTCCATTAATATAGATAGGTGATAGATCAATGACAGATAGATAGATAGATGTGAGACACAGGAAGAATCCATAGTTTACATATGAATTAAAGGAAATTTCCTTTGTTTTTGCAGGTGTCCTACGATTATACTGAAAATTCTAACTTAATCTATGACATTTTATATCTTGTATTGAAACTATAAGGTAAATATGAGATAATATTAACAGTGTCATTTCTGGGGGCAGATATTCAGCTATTTATGGTATTATCCTTTTCACTTTTTTATTTTGCAGTTAAAACATTTCCCAATTTTTAAACAAATCTAATGATTTTTCCAAAACTAGCTTTTTCATAGTTACATGCAGTTTGAATGTGCCACATTTAAGAACAAGCTTTTCTAGGGAGAATGATTCTAAAGAGTCTTGCTGCCCTGTCATATCTGTTCCACCAGAAAGCTCTTTGCATCACACATTTTGAAAATAAAACACTCAATCACAAGGAACAATATGGATAAGGACCCCAATGAGACTCAGTTAAGAGAAACAGTTACCTGAACAGCACTTGCATAACTTCTGGGGGTTCAACATATGAAATTGTATGTTCATATACATATCTATAATAATAAAAGCATAATATGCTAATTAGACTGGATGTCCTTCCAGACATCCTTCTGGACAACCTTCTGGACAAAGCCGGGGATGCGAGGGAAGCCCAGGTCCTGGGTGCCAGAGGGAAGCCGGTGCCTGCAGCCGGGGGAAGGAAGGCCTACTGTTGCATGAATTTCATGCATCGGGCCTCTAGTATAACATATTAACATCATATACCTATATAAACACATTGGAAACAGAGAGTTATAATGAGATTATTCCAAAGGGCCAGACTGAGACAGGAGTGGGAATGGGGTGTGGTACCCAGAAAATTATGGGACAGAACTCCTTCCCCATGAGGGTCAGTGGGTGTGGTCATCTCCAGAAAAGAATGTTGGGAATGGAGACCGGGTCAAATTTTAATGTGATAACTTAATGGAATTGGTACATATGATGAAGAGGCAATGGGCAGTCTCTGTTTCTACCAAATATTTTGAGGTGAAAGTTAATCTGAGAAAGAGACAAACCTCCATGTCTAGCATGTAATTCTGAAGTCTGCATGAGCGTGGAGAGCACCACCTCAATCCCTTCACTCACCTTCAAGAAAGAAGACACCCAAAGCCCAGCTCTCTGCTGCTGGCAACTTCTTGACTCACTGGTTCTTTAGTCGCCCAGACCTCAGACAGTGGCCCTTCTTTTGCTGTGACCACCCGTTTGGGGCCCTGCTTGGGTCTGTGCCCTGGAGGACTAAGTGATAAGCAGACAAGGGCCTGGAGGGGCTTGCAGGAACCAGGGCTTTAACTCACTAGAATGTTTTCGGTGCTTCATGAGTTTTATTGTTTTGAAAACATTTATGTCAGACTGGCCCGGAGGTCTGAGTCTGCAGGTGCCAATTTTATGAATCCGATAAATTTTACATGTTAGCTGCAGTTGCATCCATTTTCTCTCAAAGACACGGTGGCTGCCAGCATTTCTGTAAACATGGCACATTAGAGAATCAGGTCCTGTGGAAACCTAGCCAAGTGGTTTAACCCAACAGTGAGCACTGCTGTGCACGGGTGCACTCATTGCCGATGTGCCAGCCATTGTGGAATCTGTGCAAGGTGGCATTCTTTGTATGTTCTATTTTGTGTTGCTATTTAGCTACTGCTAAGAAGTCCAGGGCTACTTCTATCATTAAGGCAGGTTCACAAAGAGATTAGGAGTTCCAGAATTAGGTGTGGCCCCCAATGTATACTATCCATAAAATGAGCAGGGTAATGTTCTCTACCTAAATGTGGTCATTGTTGCCTGGTACAGAGTCACCAAACCCTGATATATGTTAATCTTTGGGTATGATGGTAGTAAAAAAAAAAAAGGTTGTGCAAGCAGTGGCACTACTTACTGTGTGTGAGTGAAGAAAACGTTACATTGTGAAGGGGTATTGAAATGGTCATGTGGAAGCTCTCAGGGGAATAAGCCACCATCATGGGAATACTCCTCAGTCTGCCTGTATAAACATGTCATTAGCCCAACTCCCCCAAAAATGGCCTTTGTGAAAACTCAAGGCAGTCATTATAATAAAATCAGAGAAAAGAAAACCATGTGATTTATATTGATGAGGAAGCATTCACAGATCTGATAATCAGGTAAATTCATGACACTAAGTGTGTCTGGGGAAGAAAAAGCTTGAACTATACCTGCTTCTTTCCCCTTAATATAGAATATTAAGAAAGAGTCATTTAGAAACACCTTTGAGTTAAGATGCCTCCTTTCCAAAACTTTGCAAAATTTCAACCATTTTAAAAAAATAACAAAGTGGCACACAGTATTCTACTTAAGATTTGATAATTCAGATCTGCAGGCGCCTGTTTATGTGAGTCCTTAGCGAGAGGAGCTCAGTTCCCATTATATCTGCCTCTTGACTATCCAGCTTTTCAGAGGGTGCTGCCATCGAAGACAATACTAACACATGGTTAGCACTGCAAAGAACATGTCATTTCTACTTCAAAATAACTTTCAAAAAGGAAGAGCCACAACCTTCTAAGATGCCACCATCCAGGCTAAATCATCCAAAATTACTCAGTGTTGTATTCCACTTCCTTTCCAAAGGATTACCCCATTCTACACTGACAAAGAGGTCTTCCTTGGGGTGGTGCACTGGCCAATTTTTTTTCCTTTTTAATCATTGGAGGGAGGATGTTCTTGCTGTGCCAATGATGGCATCCAGAACTATAATTTTTTCCAAATCACTGGTTTTGTTTAGCACAATGGCGTTGGCTGTCCATAGCAGTCCCTGACAATACTGCGTGGGATGTTTAGATGTGCAAAGCAATTAAGACATGCTCAGAGGAAATACCACACCAAAGCCAAGCCTGTATCTCAGAAGGAGGTCACATGAAAATGCTTTTCAGCTTTCAGCTTGGATCTGCCTTCTTATTTATTCCTGGGGGGCCAGGGTATGCAGAGTGGTTCCCTGGCCCAGTGCCATTGGCCCTGTCCTTGGTTCTGAGAAGAGAATATGGCCAGCACCCTGGTGTGTCTTATTAAGGCCTTCGCCCAGCAGAAGTCAGCGGTTTCATTCTGGCACAAGCGGCTTCCTCTTCATAGATCAACCCTCTTCTACTTGTCAAATTCCTGCTGACTCTTCAAGATGCAATCCCGATATTACCTAAGTTACAAAGTTACCCAAATTCCCCCAACGAGGCTTCTGATCACATATTTCCATTACATGCAGCAAATGCCTCCCCATAAAACATCACTCACTCTACATGCTGATTTATATTTCTGATGATCCCACTTAACTGGGTAATTTCTCAGGCACAAATGCAATGTCTTACAAGGAGGTGCCTATTAACCTAAAACCTCACATTGCAGCCACTATTCAACTCACACATGAGTTTGTAATAAATGAATGGATGAATCGACATGCTTAAAGTTGCTTTATGTTTGGGATTTCATCAATGTGCCTGTTATTTCTTTTCCAAAAATTTTGGGCTTGATATCTCATTCATGAAGATATATATTAGCATGAAATAAACTCTGTACAACTTTTGAAAAATTACTGAATATCTTCTCCTTTTGCAAAACAAACAAACAAAACTATAACAGGAAAAGCTTCACTCCAGTTATTGAACTCTTTCTTGCTTGACTGAGTATTGAAAATCTTCCATGTGCTAGTTGTAGGTATGTTCAGATGTCTATACAGATACTATTGCTTACATAAAAATCCACCAAGTGAAAGAGAGAAGCCCTGGGCATTTTCCTAATTTCTTATTGACAATCTGTGTCATTTTTTAAGAATATGTTTTTATTGATTTGAGAGAGAGAGAGAGAGAGAGAGAGAGAGAGAGAGAGAGAGAGAACATGGATCAGCTGCTTCCTGCACACCACCTACTTGGGATTGAGCCAGCAACTCTGGCATGTGCAGGAGGCGGCTGATCGATGTTTCTCTCTCATCGATGTTTCTAGCTCTCTGAGCTATACAGGTCAGGGCCAATCATTTTGACAGGGGATTTAAAGGACCAAATTTTCCACCAGATTTTTACCAACTTTAGAAGTCATGAGACTCACCTAGAATGTGATGGTGCTCTTTGCTTTCTTCATCCTGGCCACACAAGAAGCAATAAGAAAGCAGGAGGTATTTGTGTCTCCTGCTGATGAAAAAAAAAAGTAGGACTGACTTTTTTTCCCCAATGATTTTGTGACATTTATTAGTAGCACAAAAATATATTTTTTGTTAGGTCGGAGAGAGCCCAGGATCGGATACATGCAGACATGTGATGAGACAATGGACTCCCCCTGGAATTTCTCACAGATCAACGTGCCAGACACAGATACCAGCTTCTTCTCCCTGAATCCACATACCCCCACACAGATACTGACTCACTCCTGAATACCTGGCTGACCCCCCTGCAGCTGAAACTTCCTCAACTGAATACCTTAGCTCATGTCCCCGCCCCTCACCCAACCGCAGTATAAAAAAAGCGCCTCCCTCCATGTTGGTGTCTTTGGGGGTACGTGGGTCTCCCAGGGATGCAGAAATAAACCTTTTCCTTTCCTTTCTTTTCTGATTCAATGGACTCTCTATTTCTTGCGCCGCCTCCTGAGCCACCTAACCTAACATTTTTAAAAATATGTAGAATGATTTTTTGCACATCCTTTTTATTCTCAATTTTTGAAAATTCTAAGGATTAAGTTTGCTATAGTCTGTATGCTCTGTCTTCTCCCAATTCATATGCTGAAACCTAACCCCCAGTGTGATCCTGTTAAGAGGCAGGACCTTTGGGAGGTGATGATATAATGAGGGTAAGTCCCACATGATGGGATTAGTGCCCTTACAGAAGAGACCCCAGAGAGCTCCCTCAACCTTTTTTCCACGTGAGAAGAGACTGTCTACAAACCAGACTCTGAATCTGCTGGTGCCTTGATCTTGCACTTCCAGTTTCCAGAACTCTGAGAAACAAGTTAATATTATTGATAAGTCACCCCGTCTGTGATAATTTGTTATAGGCCTGGAGGACAAAGACATAGGTCACACTTCATTCTTTCAACTCAGTATTATCTAAAGAAATACTAGCTTTTAATGATAGAGACTCATGTTTTCTAATATTTCAAGGGGTTATAACATGATCTTCATTAGAAGAAAGCACTGGCAGCTAGAAAAGAAATGGAAACCACATTAGTCTGAGCAAAGCAGCTGCCCACCCATTTCTGATACCCAGTCCCTTTCTAGTCTCTCCCGGCAGATGAGGAAACCGTGGATGTGGCCAAGAGACATGCTGTGGACACAGATAAGTGTCCACACTTAAGACCCTACCACTTCATTAATATTTCTCAGATTATTGAAGTGATAAAGAAACAATACCTGAATAAACTCTATACTGTCTTTCTGTCCTCCCTCTAACTAAGAATAGTAATGAATCGTCTAGTGTGATTCTCCCATCAAAAAAAATCACATTGCCTTTTTTCTTACTGTTACATTTGTTAAGCTATGATAACTGTCACTTAAGCAAATATTATTTTAAAGAATTCACAAATATGACAAACAGCAGTAGCTACTACTATTTAATATCTTCTACTTGTGAACCACTGTGCTGGGAACTTGAAAGATATTCTCTCAAATCTCACACTAGCCCTTTATGATAATCATTATTGTGCTTGATTTTATTGAAAAGCAGTCCAAGGGTCATCTCTTAAGTGAAGTGCTAAAAATTCAAACCTGCTTCTTCAGGGTTTAAAGAAAAATTCTCAGGACCACATCACACCTAAGATAAATTTCTTGACATATTTCAAGGAGAAGAGTTAAGGGAAGAAATATAAGCTCCCAAAGATGAAAAAGCCATCCATGCACCCAGAGGGCCTCACCAGGACCATGGAAGTCCAACTGCTAGGCTGCTCCCTTGGCCTTGCACTGGTAAGGGACCACTGGCCTTCTGATCATTGTCTTTCAAATGGTTGAACAGAATGATACTCTGCAAATGTGGAATGTGTGTCTGCATGTGTAAATTCTAATAGAGCAAGGCAGAGGTGGGGGCAGCATTCTCTCACTTTGCCCAAGTTTGAGAAATCATACCCATGTGGGTTTGTGTACACAGCAGTTATCGCCTGGGCTGGTCTGGGCCTACTGCTCATACTCTGATTCATTAGAAGAGCTGTGTTTTACTTAGAGAGATAGGAGGTTATTCATAAATAATTCAGGGCTACTGGGAGGGTGAAAGCCATTGTGAGACTATTAAATATCCATTAGACTTTAAGTACGACCGACTGTCAAAGATTCTCCTGTGTATTGGATGCAGCTCAGTGTTAGGTTGGGCAAAAGTGATCAGTGTGGGGTGTTAAATTGCTGTTGAAGAAGAAGGTGGAAATTTAAAATTTTAAGGTACTCAGGGATTATACAAGTGAATAAAACAATCTAATGAAAGATACCGGCTCATGAAAACTACGTTATGCAAAAGGACTCTGGGTTATGCTGGTTTGGCCTTTTCAGAATGACCTGTAACTAGTTTCATATACCTGCAGCCCTCAGAGCCTGGTCTCCTTAACTCATGCCATGTTTTTCAGATTCATTGGTGCTGTTGTATGAATACACAAGTTTCATGCTGAGTCTTATCCCACTGCATGGGTGGACCATAATCTGTTTACCTATTCAAAAGGTATATTTTGGTGATTGTGACTAAAGCAGTTGTAAACATTCATGCCCAGGCATGTGTCCTTATGTTTTCATTTCACTTGAGTAAAAACACCTAGAGTGCAACTGCTGGACCTTATGATATGTACATGGTTAATTCTATAAGAAATTGCCAAACTTTTCAAAATGGGTTGTTCCATTTTGCATTGACATCAACAACGTATAATAGTATCCATTGCTCTTCATCCTGACACATTGGTGCTGTCAGTTTTCTGTCTATGTCATTCCAGTAGAAGAGAAGTGACATCTCACTGTGGTTTTTGCATTTCATTAATTACTAATATCTGTCCAATGTGCTTATTGAATATCTATATTCTTAATAAAGTGTTCAAATATTTTTTCCATTATATATTGGGTTATTTGTCTTTTTACCATGGAGTTTGGGAAATTTTTATATATTTTTGTTAATAGTCCTTTATTAGATATGTGTTGTTCAAATATTTTCTCTCAACCTATGTTTTGTTTTTTCATTTACTTCATAATATCTTTCAAAAAGCAATAGTTTTACATTTAAGGAAGTTTAATTTTTCAGTGTTTCTTTTATGGTTTTATGTGTAACTTATGAGAGTTTATTTTTGTACATATGGATGCCCTATTGTTCCAGCATTGATCATTGAAAAAATTCCCCTTTTTCATTGAGCTGCCTTGGCACTATTGTCAAAGATCAAAGACAATAGTGTCTTTCTATTATGTTCCACTGATTCATCAGTCATTATGCCAATATACATTGTCTCCATTACTCTATCTTTACAGAAAGTCTTGAAATCAACCCATTTTGAAAATCATTTGGCAATTTCTTATAGAATTAGCCATATCCTTATCATAAGGCCCAGCAGTTGCACTGTAGGTAGTGGTCTTTTTCAAAATTGTTTTGGCTTTTACAGGACATTTGTTTCCCATGTACATTTGAAAAAATATGAATTTTAACACAAATACATAAGTTGTTGCCATTTTGATTGTATTGAACACATTAATCAGTTTTGGGAGAATGGACCACTTCATGAGTTTTTTATATCTACAAACATGGCATATATTTCTTCTTTATAAATTTTATTTAGAGTTTAATTTTTCTCAGCAACATGCTATAGTTTTCAGCAGAATAATTTTACACATATATTTTGTTTTTCTCCCTGGCTGCATCATAGTTTTGAGATTATTGCTAATGTATTTTTATTTTCATATCCATTTTTATTGGCAATTATTTTTTAAAAGTTGGTTTCTGAATTTCAAGCCTATTCTTGATAATTTACTAAACTCATCTATTCTAGTTGTGTCTTTTAGTCTCTGGGATTCTCTTTGAAAATTATTTTATCCTCAAATACAGAGAGCTTAGGTTGCCTTTTCAATGTCTAGCCTTTAAAAATACTTATCTTTCCTTATTATTTTGGTTGTATGTACAAATATGAATAACAGAAGTGAGAGGCCTTCCTGGTCTTGTTCCTAATCTTAGAGTGGATTCTTTCACTATTAAGTATGTTTTTTATTATTTGAGAAAGTTCTGTTATCAGGTTAGAAGAAGTCTCCTTCTCTTCCTATTTTTTCCTGTTTAATCTATTGTTGAAGTAAATTATAGTGATTGATTTTCAAATGTTGACATGACTTTACATTCCTGGGGTGAATTTCAGTGGGTCATCATACATTTGTCTCATACTGCTGGATTTGGTTTTCCAAAATGTTGTAAATGATTGTTATGTTCATGTTCATGTGTACTACTATTCTGTAGTATTTTTTTCTTGTGATATTTTCATATGGTCTTACTTCAGAGTGGCTCTCGTCCCATCTAATGCATTCAAATGTGTCCTCTCTCATTTCTTCTGGAAGACTTGGAGTGGAATTGCTATTATTTCTTGCATAAATTCTTTGGTAGGTTTTACCTGGGAAGACATCTTATAGGGGCTCCTTTCCAATCTCTCATATGGGCCCTTTGCCTAGTCTATCAGGGCCCTAAGGAGAGCTATGCTGGTGTTTTGATGCAGGTTTGATGACATACTTGGAACTCACTGGAATAACATGAACTCCAGGACAGAGCAGACCTTAAGAATCTAGGAACTCAGCTGCTGGGACAGAAAGAAACTAGAAAGCATAAGGCACAGAAGAAAAAGGAAGACAAACCTCTGACAGTGCAGGGATTTGCCTGAGGGCTTTCCTGTGTAAACCAATCTGATTCTTATCAGAGCCTGCCTGCCAGGAAACAGCTTCAAACCACTGTGCCCGTCTGAAAATTGGGAAGGCCTTAAGGATGACCTGGGCTAATTCCCCCTCTGATGTTTAAATTCAACCACCACATCTATGGGGCCCAAGCTCTGTCTGTGCTCGATTCCTGGAACTTACCACTGCCTACGGCAGTGTTCTTATCCTCAGACAGTTCTGAAGATGAGCACTGAGCCCAAACTACCTGCTTTGAACTTCACATATTGGTTTTGGTTGACAACAGAGGTCCAGTGGAATGAATCGCCCACCTCTTCCATACGTTAGCTGTTCAGGTACTTGGAAGAACTTACTGGGTCTCCACCAGCTTTCCAGCTTCCCACTAGCGTTCCCAGTTCTTTCAATAATTTATCAAAAGACAACTCAACATTCTGCCCACTAATTTTTTAAAAATCCTACTCTGTCTATTAATGTATTAATCTGAGAACTAAACCTACTTCTGATATTGTCTGAAAAAGACAGGAGAAAGGAAATGGGTCTTTTCCCAAATTATGCTTCCAGAAATACAGCATTAGTGTTTGTTCACGGGTCCTGGAACATCGTCACATCAGACCAGACGATCAACATGATTAGGACTCCCTGTATTTCCAGAATAATTCCTGAGACCAAGCCTTTCATCTGCTTCAAAAAGATTACATACACAGGGGAGGAAGAAAATGGCCTAAAAGGGGAATACCATTTTATTTTGAAAATCTTACATTTGACTTTTAAGAAAATAAGGTTTCTTCAACTCTCATAGGAAATAGATTAAAAAAAATTTATCAGAACTTGTTGGTCCAAATTTATAAATGAATTAATTCTTTGCTTTAGAAAAGATTATTAAAACCACATATCCAAATGCATATTGTGAGCACTTGACAGGATTTTTTTTTCCTGTTACACGTTCATATATTAACAGGAACGTTCATAGAATACTGTATCCATTGAACTCTATCTTCATTAAATCTGAGAAATGTAAAAATCCAAATCCTTGAATAGGTCATTATTTCAAGAAACATGAATTCTGACAAATGTTGATATTTTAAATAATATCAGCTGATACAATCAATGTTCTTTCATTTCTCTGCATAATGTGCCTTCTGCCACCAAACCAATAATTATATCAAGGTATGGAAGGAGGTAGTGCTGAGTGATAATGGGAAGAATTTTGAATAGCATAAAGTTTCTCCAAGTTCTGGAATTACACAGAATTGCCTCAGAATTGCAGCTCCGCCATTTAGAAGTTGTACAAAATTGGGAAAATTACTTAATACCTCTAGGACTCAGTTTTCTTATGTCAGACATGGGCAATGGAAAGGATTGTTGTAATGATGTAGATAAGGGCCAGTAAGAGATTATTTCATGGTAGCTACTGTAATTTTCTATAATGAAGACAATGAGCTAAATTCCGATCCTCTGAGCCTATGTCCATGTGACCCACCCATAAAGTAAATTAAGAAACACTGACACATTCAACTTTTTGTCATTCCTGCATCCCCATTTCATATGCACCAGACTCTGGGATACTGTCCATCCCATGTGTTTACCTTTGTTACAAATGCCTTCCTCTCTCTAACTAAACTATATTTCTTTTTCCAAGGCCAGTCTAGGAGTAGAAGCTAAGATGGCAAATGTGGCCACTCCAAGTGCAGCCTAAGCCATACCCTGGCCACTCCAAGTGCAGCTCAGGCTCAGAAAACATCAGCTTTGCCTGGTACTCATCAGGAGTACAAACTCTCCATCCCCAATATCAGACGTACCCAGTTAGAATCAGCATTTTGATGTGTTTATTCCCATGTGAGCCATGTACACACCAGTCAGGGCAACACCACTCCTCAGACCATCACAGAGTGAATGAAGAAGAGGATGATAGAACAAGCATGTAATGAGGACTCTCGGAGTGTTGGAAGTGACAACAGCATAGTAAGACTGGTTAAACCCCTTCATGAGGAAATTTTCAAAAAATAAAAAAGTTATCTTTCACAAATTCTAATCCTTGAGAGTGAAAATGGGATCCCAATGCTGCTTTATTTCTGTAGCATCATTCTGCCTACCTGTGAGGGCCACAAGAAGTAGAGATCATAGAAACAAAATTAGAGGATCAGTAACTTGTTTTTAAATCACCATTGTTTACTTTGTGCTACAAACTGAACATAAATGAGGTAGAATCTCTAAGCCTCACAGTGTCTTAAAAATAATATTGGATGGATGGATGGATGGATGAACCAGAGCCTAGTAACAGGAAACAAAGAAACTTTGTTTTACATCAGGTGATATATGAGATTGCTTTCAGCTCCTATGAGTGATCTGTGGAAGTTTGCTGGTAGAAAGAACACGAAGACTTTTGCAAACTGATTAATTGAACATTTAACAGCTTGTTTTCATGTACAGTTTACTCAATTTATATAAGCAATTACTGAATTTGCATGTACAAATGGATGCAGCTGCAAAGCCTAAGGTATTTATTTTTATTAGATCTACTAAATTTGAATCAGAAAATAGGTTTAAAAGTCGTGTTTGGCATAGCGCTCTATGCTAATGATAAACACAGTCCAACATCCTGTATTTGAAAGGGCATTGGGAAGGTCACTTTTACCAAATAAACTAATAGGATTTGAGATGCATGAAATCCTGTTTTACAGTTAAAGTGCAAGATGAGACAAATCTTAATCACTTCCTACCTTGATCAAGTCCTGATGCTTCAACTGTTTTAATTAGTTATATAGAAAAACAGGCTGGAGGAGTTCATCTAGCAGTGTAGTGGAATGTGTTCACAATGATGATATTAAAACACATTTCAAGTTATGCAACGTCAATGCCATTTTTGTCAAAATATTATTTTCTTCATTTCACATGGAATTTAAAGGATGGGTAAGTCATTTTAATATTGTGGTAGATAATCCCATCAAAATTTGACTTAATTCATACTGAGACTTTTTGACTGTATCTCCCTGGTTTTTCTTAATTCTATTTCTGGTACCTGCATTTTGAACCGTGCAAAACTGACTTCATATGTAAATAAGAAAAAGATGTTTTTGAGTACTGATTGCTTTAAAGCAAAGATAATTTCATGACACATTTGTTTAATTACCTCTAAAATCTTGACCAGATATTGATTATATTAGAAGTTTATTAGTAAAGCCATGTGCTTGGGAGTTTTCTTCATGTGTTAAATAGTAAACAAATTCAAAAAGGATCTATCTAATAATTTCAAAAATTATTTGTACACAGACAAAAGTGGTGATTTGGGTTTTAATTTTAGGTTTTCAAAATCAAACAGAAGTCTAACATGTATGCACTTTAAATCATCTTAGTCCTAGTCAAACTGAAGGACTTGCACCTCCCTGGTTATAAATCTAACAGTCTTTCCATCCCAGATATTTCCAACCTTTTCATCTTCATTAAAGTGTATCAGAGAGGTGAGGTGACACTCAAAGACTTTTCAACCCGTAAAATAATGGGACATTGTTTGAGGCATTCCCACAGAACCCAAACTACCCTTCTGAGAATTTATATTGGTGATTTGTTCCTGCAAGCTAACATGGAGCTTCTAGTTTAGTGTTTCTCCTGATTTATAAACTGCCTTAAAAATTTTTTACCATGGAGTTCTATTACCTTGCCCTTAGGACTCCACGAGTTCCAAGTTTCGCATTCTATGTGTAGTGGAATTCAGTGATAACCTACATACACAGGCTGATTTGATATCTCCAGATAGTATCATTATAAATACCATAACATATGTAAGGCTAAATTGATTTAATTATAGAATCAGACACTCATATAGTGTGTGTATGTATTAGTATTTCAGTTACATTATTCAGAATTCTCACTGCCATTATTTTTTTAATAATAATAGCTAATGGTTGATGAGCCCTCAGGATGTGTCTGGTACTCTGCAAACTGGTTTGTGTGTACTCATATAATCTGCAACACGACCCTATGATATAGAAATTATTATTATTTTGCCCTGGTTAGTGTGGCTCAGTTGGTTGAGCATCGTCCTGTATACTGAGAAGTTGCTGCTTTGATTCCTAGTCAGGTCACATGCCTGGGTTCTGGGTTCAATCCCTGGTGCAGAAGGCAGCTGATTGATGTTATACTCTCACATTGATGTTTCTCTCTTCTCCCTTCCTCTCTCTATAAAAAACCAATGAATTATTATTTTAAAAAATGAATTATTATTATTCCCATACTACAGATGAGAAAATGTTGAGGCCAGGAGAAAGACCCCACATCTAATCAATGGTCAACTGACAATCTAGTGAATGAATTTCAATGGTAGACCTAAAAACATCCAGGATTGCACTCAGAATTGCTGGGTGTCAGGTCCAACTATTATCATTAGTAAGGTTTCTGGTCTTGAGTTCTGGTATTTACATTTTCTTATATATTAATATTCAATTTGGATTTTTAACTAATGAGGTGTGTTACAACTGAAAATTTTTCATTGTAATCTAATTTAAAAATGCACTTTTTAAAAAAACAGTTATTTTGAGCCTTTAGGTTATCATTTTGAATTTTAAATCTCACTTTAAACTAAATAGATTAAAATATTTAAGAGATTGGCTTGTATGGGACCTGGAGCCCTCCAAATTCTCTGAAAGTTATTTTGGCTTTAAAAACATTCTAGGTTTTAATGTGTCTTAACAAAAGAGCCTCAATCCCATTATTCACAATTAAAACCATCAGTTGGATTCTCAACTGCAGTAATAGTACCTGGATTCCAAGTATGTATTTTAAAGTCCCCAGCTTGTCCTCACAGTACCTCTGTGTAATGAAAGTTGCATCCCAAGGCCCCCAGGCACCAAGCACCAGTCAGCAGCCGGGATGGATACAGGAGGCTGTGGCCTGCAGATCCCACATGAGGCAGCTCCTGATCTTAGACACAATGTGGTCACAAGAACATCACAGCCGAAACCGGTTTGGCTCAGTGGATAGGGCGTCGGCCTGCGGACTGAAAGGTCCTGGGTTCGATTCCGGTCAAGGGCATGTACCTGGGTTGCGGGCACATCCCCAGTAGGAGATGTGCAGGAGGCGGCTGATCGATGTTTCTCTCTCATCGATGTTTCTAACTCTCTATCTCTCTTCCTTCCTCTCTGTAAAAAATCAATAAAATATATATTTTTTTTAAAAAAAGAACATCACAAAGTGTGTTTTTAAAAATCTTTGTTAAGGCACAGCTGTTCTCATCTATTCACCGATTGCACTAGGAAGGTCAGAAAAAATAAAATGATAGGCCATAATTTGGAACTAAGCAATGTGAGGATTGTTTGAATATCGCCACTTTTGATTCCATCTTACTTGTTTCTTCCCTGGAAACTATGGGAAGCTCCGGCCCTAACTCAGCCTGATGTCTGACTCAAAGTCATGACTTCTCCCTGCTCCCTGTGGCCACCAAGGTGGTTTGCTCAGATTACCCCACAGATCACACTGTCCCTGCTAACTGACACTGCCCAATAATGACTCATAAATGGTTAAGTCTCTAGGAATCAAACAAGATTGCCCATGATCTTCCTGATCTTTCAAACCAAAGTCCCCTTGGAAGCAACTTCACCCACTGTCACTGTGATGAGTGTGTGCAGAAATGAGCCAGACCAAGCTTTGTGGATCCAATCCATTAACTCAGGCTTTGAGCAGATAGAGTCATTTCCTCTATATCGTCTGCAATAGAATACACTCGAGCACCTCATATTTCATTATAATTATCGCAAAATGATTTTCATTGAATTTCATTTCTTCTCTTAATAAAAAGAGCCTTCAAAATGAATAACACAAAAATTTCCCACTCATTTTTTATACTTATAATCCACAATGCACTTACCAGAAAAGAAATGACCCCCAAAATGAATCATAAAGGTCATTCACTATAGGGTTAAGATACTTTTCATTTCTACAAAGGTTTATGAGTTCTTCTATGGATTAAATTATTCAGACCCCCACAAACTGTTAGTCAATGCATGAAATGTGATATAGGGTTTTATTTTTTTACTGTCTACAGACTTCTGTGCTTCCTTTTGAAGTGCGATTTAGAAATCTCCAGCATATTTAGTTCATTCACTTATAAAAAGTCTTAAAAGTCATTTTAAGAAGCTTTGTATAAATTGTCAAGTTTGTGTTTTCAAAAGCAGTTTAAAGGAGTGAAAGCTGTGACAGATTATTTTAATGGGATGTGGTCTGCCTGTTTATTCAAATTAGATCTGTGAAAGAAAGATTTAAATAATCTCAGAAATATACATACATGCTGTGTGTGTATATTTGTGTGTGCACGGGCACACAGAGAAAGAAACCCCATTTTAGCTGTCCTGGTATGAAATTCATATTTATATTTTGAAATGATAAGCTTAATGCTCTTCCCCTTTCTTTCAGCAAAACTCCAGTTTTGTCAGTGAGTGCACTCCTAGGGTTTGTTCCCAAATAGTCTCTGGCCCGTGGAGATGCTGTCTTTCACTTTCTGCTCACTGTGACTGCCAGTTATTGAAGGTCCTGGGGACCCAAGGAGATTGATGACTAGGTGTATTTCATCATTTGTTTAAGTGCTTTAACCCATCAAGATTTAGAATACTTTGTCATTTTATAATTGTAGTTATTATTAACAATATGAGTACATATGCTTTGATAGTCCATATAAAGAATTCACTAACTTGAGAATTTTGCTTTCTTTTCCATTCACATAAAACATCAGGCTGCACAGTTAAATTGACTGGATTCAAATGAGACTCCAGCCCTACTATTCTAGAAACCTGGAGAATGCATGTACCTCTCTGGGCCTCAAATTCCATGCATGAACCAGGATATCAATAGCACCTGCCTGCTTACTTTGAAAATGATAGATGATAGAGAGATAGACAGATAGATAATGATGATGAAAATAGATAAATAGATAGATATAGAAATACATTATGCTAAATTACACCAAAACCATCCATAAATACTAGCTATTATTATTGTTGCTATTACCATCATTACTATCATCATTTCATTCCAGGTATTATGCCTTAAATTTGAAAAATGTATCTCAGATCAACTATACAAATACATGTATATGTTGTATTTTATTTATATGTACTGTATCTGTAACTATTTATTTATTATTTATACCATAGTTTACATATGCATTTATACATATAGAAGTTTAATTGAATTTCCCAGACCCCTCATTCCTAGGGAAATCTTTCACTGGTATTCACAAAGTGTCTGCCCCCTCACTACCTGCCATTCTGATGATCACCTCTGAGAATGGCACCTCCAAGTTGGCATTCTGTCTGCTTGCCACCATGGTAATGTTACAATATAAACTAAGGACACCATTCCCCAATACTCCTAACCCTGAAAATGTCTCAGTGTGTAAGCATGGCTTTATGTCCACCACAAACCTGTCCTAGTTAGTCATTGTGGTTGACAGCCAAGGATACTTAATTTTAGGTGTAATTCTACCAATAAATACATCATATCCAGCAACGTATACATTATTTAGAACTAGAGGCCCAGTGCACAAAATTCATGCACGGGGGGGAGGGGCATCCCTCTGTCCAGCCGGCACTCTCTCACAATCCAGGACCCCTCAGGGGATGTCCGACTGCCTGCAGGATTGGGCCTAAACCGGCAGTCAGACATCCCTCTCACAATCTGGGACTGCTGGCTCCTAACCACTCGCCTACCTGCCTTCCTGATCACCCCTAACCACTAGCCTACCTGCCTGATGCCCCTAACCACCCTGCCTGCCTGCCTGATCACCCCTAACCACCTCTGCCTTGGCCCCCGCTGCTGCAGCTTCATTGGGAAAGACGTCTGAAATGACATCCGGAAGATCATTTGGCTGTCTGGTCTAATTAGCATATTATGCTTGTATTATTATAGATCATTCGGCCAATCTATAGTAATAATAGTCTAGGTGGTGTCACGCCCTCACGTTGTCACAAGATGGACATCATAAGAAGACCGTCACAAGATAGCTGCGTGCACAGTGGAGGCAGAGCCTAGCAACCGCTCCACACAGTGAGGCCTGGGAATCCTGCGGCTCCATGCGGCACGGAGGAGGCCGGTCCCGGAATCTCCCCCACCTCGCATGGAGGAGGTGGGTCCCAGCAGAGGAGGAGGGTTGCAGCAGGGGAGGGCAGTTGTGGGCAATCAGGCCAGCAGGGGAGGGCAGTTGTGGACAATCAGGCTGGCAAGGGAGGGCAGTTGGGGGCGATCAGGCCAGCAGGGGAGCAGTTAGGAGTCAATCAAGCCGGCAGGGGTGCGGTTAGGGAGCAATCAGGCTGGAAGGCAGAAGTGGTTAGGGGCAATCCAGTAGGCAGGCAGGCGAGCGGTTAGGAGCCAGTGGTCCTGGATTGTGAGAAGGATCCCAGATTGAAGAGGGTGTAGACCGGGCTGAGGAACACCCCCCTCCCCCCGCATGAATTTTGTGTGCCGGGCCTCTAGTTAAATATTTATGTAGGTCCTGATGTATCAGGCACTGTGCTAATCTAGTGTTTTTATTTTTTTAAATGTTTGTGAAACCAAGTCCTTTGGTTAATATAATTTTCAGATCAACTGAGATTTACCTAGAAATCTCTATATGACTTTTATTAAACTTGACTAGACTGCAGTGAGTTTTCCATAATGAGCTGTGGAAAGACCAGGAGGTGTTTTCCTTAGGTGGGCCTGGAATCCAGAACTTAGGACTCTGTGCTTTGTCCCTGCTTCTTCCTATGATGAGCTTCTTCCTCTGAGCCCAATCTTTAGATGAGAAGGGAGCTGGCACTGAAAACCCTGGGCTCCTAATCTTGAGACCTCAGGAGCATAAAAGAGTATTTTCCCACCTCCAGTTTAAAAGAAATCAACTTCAAAGAAAACTAGGTGGAATGGGTTTCCTAAATGCTAAAATCTCCCATGCAAATTATGCAGCCAAAGCAAAGAAATGAACATTTCCCTGAAGGAGGGAGGTGCTGATTTGCTGATTTTCAAAAAAAAAAAGGAAATGGTAAGGGTTAAAATAAAAAGGAAACTTAAATGTCACTAAACTTTTCATTTGTAGTTGAAAATACTGTGCCACAGATATTTCAGGGCTATCTCCTGAGTTTATGGTGGCCTTGTTGCAAAGCTAAGATTAGAATCTAGAGGTCTCCATGCTCCAAGGAAAATGCATGTGCCCTTGACGAAAATATTGCTAAACATTCTGATTCCCATGAAAAAAGATTTAATACACGTTTGAGGACTGGATGATCATATGTCACCTGGAGAGTCATTGTATAATCACTTTACATTGGCGAATATATTAAAGTATCAAGTTCTCCACTAATTGAGTGTGACACAATCCTTGACATTTAATAATCTTAAATACCCATATTTAATGGGGTTGTTTTCTATCATTTCATCTTTTCTGCAAAATAATCAGTAGGGGGGAAAAAACATCAGTTTAACTGGGGATTCCAGTTAGACATTTTTAAAATTTTTTTGAAGATATGTATACCTTATTTGCTCTTGGAAGCTCTTTGTAAACCAGAAAGTATCATGTTATTCAATCAATAAACATCATCATTTTTTGGCTACTCAGTCTCTGATAATTTTCCCCTTGTATATTGATGAGGAACAGGGATAAATAAATTCCTAGTGAAAAATCTGTTTTTGAATGAGTTGATTTGTGTCATGATCTCCTTTTTAAAGTGACATTTTTAAGAAGCTAAAAAATGTTTATAAATGCAATACTAAACATAATATACACAAATCACTTCCATCTGGTGAATATCTAAACTCAGTCTTTGAAATGCTAATTATTGGTTCTAAAAAGCAGTGGAAGAGAAATGTACAAAAAACATCCTAACATATGGGATCTAACTTGAAGTATGTGTGCAAAGGCATGTTTGTGCTCAGCTGCTCCAGGGACCCTGGATGGAAGCCACCGTCTTATACCTGGGCATTTCATTCTGTGTCTTTTATTCTTAGTCTTTTTTGTCCATATCAATTAAGTGTTCTTGTCTCATGCTCCTTAATTACAGCTCTGAGTTGAAACCAGCTTTAAGGATAAACTGTGATCTATATGTCTATAGCAATTTTAGATATTAACAGTGATCTGTTCGTGTCAGCAGCACTCACTGCGCCTGGGGAGATAACGGAAGTCTCCCTTCTCCCATCTCCCCTCACAGGCCGGACCCTGGAGCTCTGAATCCAGGCTGGGAACTGACATCATGAGGCCTGGCTGGAACAAAAACTCATCACACTATCTTAAAATATCTCTTATACTCGATGCATAAAGGCAACATAGAACTTATGGAAATTTCTAGTATGTTTCAAGAGTCCTCTGAGTAATAGCATGTCCTTCAATATGTACTGTGGAAACCACCCTTACCTCAAGGGTAGAATGTAGAATGAGGACACCTGTGTAACTTGCAACACCAATCAAGTGCTAAGCTAAGCATTGCTTCAAAAATAGTGAACACTGAACTGCAGAATCTGAAAAAAGGGACTATTCTATAAAAAGTGTTGATCCTTGCCCTAACCGGTTTGGCTCAGTGGATAGAGTGCCAGCTTGAGGACTGAAAGGTCCCAGGTTCAATTCCAGTCAAGGGCGTGTACCTTGGTTGCAGGCAACATCCCCAGTAGGGAGTGTGCAGGAGGCAGCTGCTGATCGATGTTTCTCTCTCTCTCTCATCGATGTTTCTAACTCTCTATCCCTCTCCCTTTCTCTCTGTAAAAAAATCAATAAAATATATTTTAAAAAGTGTTGATCCTTTTAATTGCAATCAAATTTGGCAATACCATTTCGAACAATTTATAGAAGTCACTATAAGATGGCTGCATGTCAACCACATGAGAAATCATTTTCACAAACCCTGATTTCATCATTGATTTTTTTTCCTCTGGGGAATATTCCATCGGAACTTGTAAATGTACCCAGCCCTCTGGAATTCTCTCCAAGGTTTCTGCATATAGCTGCAGACATCTGGCTCCAGAAAGAAGTGTGACTGAAACATCTACAATGTTTTTAGGAGCCACTAGAACAGCCAGTTTGGGTCATATTTAAGGCCAAAGTTCTTTAGAAATTCCCCTTTATTCTAGGCTTACCACATACTACCAAATATTGTGATCCAGCAAGGAAAGTTTGCCAATAATCACTGACGTGGACCGTCCCATCTAGGTGTTCCATAGACATCAGCTGGTTGCCCTGCACCTGCTTCATGTCATATCTATTAGGGCCCTTCTCCTTCAGGCTTCGTGACAATGACAGTTGACTTCCAGAAAAGGGAGGTGCAGGTGAGAGATGGGGGACACGAGGGGGAGGCCCCCGATTCTGCAGGGAAGCTGGTTTTGGGCTCTGTGCTGCCCCACCTCCCTCTGTCCTCAACCTCAGTGTGGAAGCCACTCTCTGCATCCTTGAGGTACAGTTACCTCCACATTCATGTCTGCCTGTCTCCCTGTTCTATCAACTGCTTAACTCATTTCCTGCTAAATTCTCTCCAGGATAAAGACTCAGAGTTGTTTCTGTTTGCTTGGCCCATCACGTTCTGTTTATTATTGCAACATATAATTAACATTTGCAGATGGGCCACCAGCTTCCTGGATACATTGGGTGGCCCAGTTCAAGCGCTCCTGACCCCAGACGGTCCCTGATCTTTCTGGACATAATGGCATCTTGCCCTGGCCTTGCCTCCTGGAGCACTTCTTATCTCCACCACTCATGTGACATTCAATGCTAGACTGTCCAGGCTCTGTCATTTACTTTATTTTAGTCTTTTTTCTAAAAAACAATCGCTACAGGACATGAACCATGTTTTATGGTTTTTTTCTCCCTCAAAACTAATACAATGTCAATGCTTAGCATTGAGGAAAAGGTCTCAGTGGCTTATATTTTAATTGCTCAGATGTTGGGCCTTAAAAAGATAGGTGGGACAAACATAAAATATTCTAGCTGAAAGAGGCTATAGACATTATTATTTAAATTCTAAAACATGTATATGGAAAAATGGAGATCAAGAAAGTGTAAGCTTATCCCAGATAAGCTTGTTTAGCTGACACAAAGTCTAAGAGGAGAATTCATATGTCCTAATCCAGCACACATTCTAATTAACGGTGCTTGTCTGGGATTTATGACAACACTGGACATGCAAAATAAATGGTATTTAGTCATTTGTTTTCATTCTACTAGTGAAACCGTTGTTTATTTGTTAATTACAGAAAAACAAGCTGATAGGCCATTAAAATCATCTTAGTTAAACATCATTTCAAAATGGCTAAATATTATCGTTTCTAAAAAGTGATTCAGACATTTTGAGATGTATGATGATTTGGGCCCCTCTGTTCTATTTTTTAATATTTATATTTCCAAGAAGTAATGTTGCTATGTATCATATAAATAATAAGCTGCCACTATCGTTGAAATAGTGATTATTCCAGGCAAAGTTTCATGATTAGAAATGGGAAAAGATAAAAACAAAATAATTATGACTTGTTGAAATCCTGTCTATGCGCAGGATTCCTCAGAGCAGGAGGAATTCTCTAATTCCACTGTTCAACATCATTGTTAGGGCTCTGGGAGATGGATGGAGTTGAATAGGCCTAGTATTAATTTCCAAGTTATAATGATCCCAGACTGAAGTTAGGTACAGCGATCTCAGAAATATTGTTGAGTATTGATGTATTTGACAAGTAGGTACTTACACACTTAAAGTGTAGCAGACACTGTACACTGTCCTGGACTCAGAAAATCAACACAAACAAAATGTTTCTCTCTTGGATCTCAGATCCTCAAGGAGAGAGAGGAGAACTGCACCAACTATGCCAGTGGTCAGCAAACCACGGCTAGTGAGCCACATGCAGCTCTTTGGCCCCTTGAGTGTGGCTCTTCCACAAAATACCACGTACAATGCGAAGTTGACTTAAAACTTCAAGTAAAGTTTATTAAGTTAATTTTAGGGAACGTTGTGGAGTGAAAGAAGATGTAGTGTCAAGGATTGAGAAAGGTATGTTGAGATGGTTTGGACATATAGAGAGGATGAACGAAAGGAGATAGACGAAACAAGTATACAAGACGTGTGTGGATGGGAGAGTTGAAAGGGGTTGACCTCAGCGAACGTACCTCAATCAGATTGAGGATGTTTTTAGCAAAGGCCAGCTTAGGAGTACCCTAATTAAGTTAATAACAATGTACCTACCTATATAGTTTAAGTTTAAAAAATTTGGCTCTCAAAAGAAATTTCAATTGTTGTACTGTTGATATTTGGCTCTGTTGACTAATTAGTTTGCCGACCACTGACCTATGCCATGTGTCTTCAGTCTGTGATACATGAAGCTGGGAGGGAGCACGGAGACATGGAGATGCAGGAGTTTGCTCCATGTCACTCACATGTCTTCAAGGGAAGCAGAGCCATGCTTAGGGCAAACAGATGCTCCCGCTAGGGGCCAGACCACTGAGAGACAACAGTGTACTGTCAGCTTGCCAGCCAAGACTAGACAAAGGTGGCCTCCGCCTTTCTTCTGGAATGCCTTCTCCTGTGTAACAGAGTGAATTTACACAGAAACTTATTTAATCATTAAAAATAAAAAGAGACAGTTGCAGCTGCATCATTTCAAATCACAAATAAACTCATACGTAGCCCCACCAGAGAGCCTCGAGGACAGGCTGCAGCCCAGACATCAGGTGAGGTGGAAAACTCCCTTCTTCTCACCTGCACTGTGACCCCACATGGCCCTTAACACAACCAATTCATGCATTTACTTCACTAGGGAAGAAGTGGGACTTGGTCTCTCATGTTGCATTTTAGAAAAAATGTTAAAATGATCAACTCTACAACTGAAAGGGAAACAAAACATGCTATGGCCATTTAATTTCTAGTGAGGTCTCAGAAGACATGAAGCAGCTTTATCTCAAACAAAAAAGAAAAAAAAAAGTGTTAAATGAAACCAGCATGGAGAAGTTTGTGGAGTTGACAGTCAGTCTGACAGGTTTGGAAATCACTCTTTAATTAGCTGTTGCAATCAGATATTCATTGAAACAACTGTTATCAGTGCTCAAAATGGATATTTATTTAACAGTCCACAGACAACATAATACCAACATGCTAGGGTGTAATATAAACAATAAAAGGAATTTTCAGAAAATATCAGGGAAACATGAAAATTAAAGAAAAGAAAGAATTTTACCCATAGAGTATATAGGTTTACTCTGCAAGGACCCTACATAAGAAAGACCTTAGGAAAAGAGCTTAATAAATGTATGAACTGAAAACATTTAAGGAGGGGACACAGTAAATTAAACATAAAAACTCATCCTGTGGTTTCTCTCTGTTACACAAGAATATAGAACACTTAACTTGCTGCATGGAATAGGTTGGGTTAGGGTTAGGGTTAGGGTTAGGGTTAGGGTTAGGGTTAGGGTTAGGGTTAGGGTTAGGAACTGGGTGTGCAGAGTAAACCCATCCAAGATGGTTTTATCCATCCTTTCAACACAGGTACCAAGACGTGTTCAAACTCATCAGCTCTTGGCTCCCTCTACTCAACACTGTCCTTACGCCCACCTCACTGAGGCCACAGCTGCAGCACAGGACCCCATGCCCTTTCCATAGTTCTGAATTCCTCAAAACTCAAATACTCAAAGTTGAATGTACACTTAAAACTCCTATTGTAGTAAAATGTGACCTAAATGGAAAAAAAAAGCTCTTTCTAGTCTTTTGGCCACCACTGTGATTCTGTTGTTGTCATGATGGCAGGGTGCTGTCACACTATAATTTTATTACACCATGGGGTATATAATAACCAAAAGATGCGTGTTGTTTTTCTAATTTGTTGTTAAATAAGTCTCAAATTAGAAAACTACCTTTGCAAAAACAAATTAACTTTCTAAACATCTGGGGAATTTGCATTGTGAAGCACCTGGCTCTCCAAAGTGTCCAGGAAGTGAGTAGGAGTTGCTCTAAAGGTGGCCCCAGAGCCCTTAGATGACTCTCTGGCCTCAAGTCATTGCCTGCTTTGCTCCTCCTGGGGGATTTGTTCCTGTTCCTACAATAATCCACACGCCCCTCTCTCTGCCATGGGGATGTTGCACTGCCATTTCCTCTGCTGGAAAACCTTTTCACTAGATATTTGTGTCACTTCCTTCCTCACCACCTCAGGACTCCACAAAAATCCAGCTTTCTCAGTGAAGACTCCCCTTGATCATACAGGGACCAACATATGGTGAAGGAAGATGATTTGACTTTGGATGGTGGACACACAGTGCAATATACAGAACTTGTACTATAGAAATGGACACTTGAAACCTGTATAATCCTAGTAACCAATATCACCCCAATAAATTTAATAAATATGAATAATAAATTAAATTAAAAACACATTTTAAAATTTTTATTTTTCTCTATAACATTTATCATTGCTTCAAATATTATCCATTTTAGCCGAACCGGTTTGGCTCAGTGGATAGAGCGTCGGCCTGCGGACTCAAGGGTCCCAGGTTCGATTCCGGTCAAGGGCATGTACCTTGGTTGCGGGCACATCCCCAGTAGGGGGCGTGCAGGAGGCAGCTGATCGATCTCTCTCATCGATGTTTCTAACTCTCTGCCCCTCTTCCTTCTTCTCTGTAGAAAATCAATAAAATATATTTATAAAAAAAAATATTATCCATTTTATTTTTATTTACTTTCTCCCACAGTAAATATAAATTACATGAGTATGAGGATTTTTATGGCTTGTATCATGATAGGAGTTTAATAAAAAACTGAGTAATGTGTGTGTGTGTGTGTGTGTGTGTGTGTTGGTATGTGTTTCCCTTGAATTTCTTGCAAATCTATAATAATAAAAGAGTAATATGCTAATTAGACCAGATGTCCTTCTGGACATCCTTCCAGATGAAGCCGGGGCTGCGAGGGAAACCCGGGTCCCAGATGCCAGAGGGAAGCCAGTGACCGCAGCCAGGAGATGGAAGGCCTACTCTTGCACAAATTACATGCATTGGGCCTCTAGTATTACATATAAGTAATAGTTTCAGGCATTCTGAACACAACTTTTTAGGAAAAAGTTATTGCATGACTTGGATAAGCAAGCTAATAAGTTTTCCTTCTAACTCTCACATTCAGAGGTGAAAATTTGATTCTTATATAGGATATAGTTACTTGCTTTGGACATAAGGATATCAAATAGAAATTTTTCAAATTTTTTTGTGGTATTTTTCTGTTTGTTTTGGGAGGAGGAGCTGTAGAAGGCCTCTGATTCCCAGTAGAGTCCAGAACTTTCACGACGTCTTCTCACTAACCCAATCACTTGGGATTTTATGGACACGTGCAAAGAGAAAAGAGTCCCAGGGGTTTTGTTATATAGCTCAACAACATTTTTTCTTTGTAAACACAGTTTGACCAATATTTATTCAGCTTTGTACATAAGGTTGAAGATATAGCAGTGGGCATGGCAGAAGTAGTATCTCCTCATGGAAAGTGCAGTCCATGGGGGTGAAAATAAAAAGAATAATCACAAGTTCTTACAAAACCAATGAAGTGAAATAATGCAGAGTGTGTTGGGGCGGGGAGCACTGCAGGGAGCGGTCTGCAGGAGCTCGTGTGCACATGATCATGAAGCAGACATGAAGGATGAGAGGTCTCTCTTAGGTCATTAACTACCATAAGCTTTACAAACCCCATAACTCTATTCCTGCCATATCTATTCTTGCTTAAGCCTTTGCTTCATTCAGGCATTCAGATGCCTTCAACATGAAGCCTGCTGCTCAAGGACCAATCAATCTTCTGCAGAAATGTAAAAACTTCTTTGAAACTCCAGGACAGAAAGGGAACATGGATGTGGGACTATCTAGTGGCCCATCTACCAGTGTGGATGCCCACATGTTTCTCCTATTGTGTACTTGTGTGCTAGGGCATCAGATTTGGAATCTCCTTGCCCACATTCATAATCTGGTCTCCGCCCATTAAAGCTGTCATTCTCCACCAGACCTGTAGTTCATTTATGGCCTTTCCAAGAGCCTCTGTCCCTTCCAAAAAAAAGAAAGCTGAGTAATTTTCAGATTCCTGTCTCCCAGTCTAGGCCATTACAAAGCTTCAAGAGGAGTATAGAAGAGCTGGCCTGTTAAATAGATGATGGGTGAAACATGGTGCTAGTGAAATGGCCTGTGATATGCACTCATCCCTTTCTAAGGTCATGACATCCCATGTATACTTGGAAATTGTGTTAGTAATTAATTAAGCTGTGCTCCAGTTATCATGTTATCTATGCACAACATATGTAATCTTGCATCTGTATAACTTAGCCCAGTCACTAGCTATGTGCCCAGTAACTAGCAAAGACACAGAAACCCTGGGATTATAAATGAATGAATGAACTTGACACCAAGTACTCTGTGAATTCTTCCCTCATTATTCCATTCCAAATTCTATACTTATAAGCACTTCCCTGTTATGGCTACCTGTAGATGTACCTTCTATCTTCAGCTAGACTTTAAATTCTTTGAGAGCAACATGTGCATTTGCATTTATGTGATACCCGTAATGTTACTCATCCTTCCCAGAATAGAGTAACAATGAAAATGTGCTTCTTTTCATTGAATGAGTGGTTGACATCTCAGCTTTTTATTATAAGTGGTTGGGTTTATTCTTCCCTATATAGCGAGTGCATGGCAAGTCATCACCCCTGAGCTATATGAACTGCATGTGGCCATGTATAATTAAATTTAAATTTATTAAAATGAAACATAATTTAAAATTGAGCTTCTCAGTCACACTTACCACATTTCAATGGCACCAAAGATGTTTGTAACTATCAGCTACCATATTGGGCGGTGCTGGGAATATTTATATAGTCACATAGAGTTCTACTAGGCAGCACTCCTGGAGAATCTGAAGGAAAACTCTTAAAAATGTTCTCTCCACTTGTAAACAGACAAAATATGCTATTTGTCCATATATTTTCATTGATTTTTTTAGAGAGAGGAAGTGGGAGGGATAGAGAGATAGAAACATCAATGATGAGAGAGAATCATTGATCAGCTGCCTTCTGCAAGACCTCTACTGAAGAGTGAGACCCCCAACCTGGGCATGTGCCCTGACCAGGAATCTAACTGGTCAAATGTCAACCACTGAGCCACACTGTCTAGTCTGTTTGTCTATATTTTCAGACCACATTTTAAGTATATGCTTCTGGTTGCTCTTCTCTTTTATAATCCTAAAGTCCAATTTCACATATAAAATAAGTAACATGTTTAGAAACTAACCAGCTTACAAGAGGTGTATGGAAGTCCTAAAGGATAATAGACAAGAAGAGCTATGTTCCCAAACTACATAACCCACCGTACCCCCATTCAAACTGATTTCATTGAGAGGATGAAGCTACATGTGGGACTTGAATGCAGATAAAATTAGGAAGTCAGAACAGGGGACAGGCATTGCTCAGATACAAAGGCCAGAATGCACAGCTTATGTGAGCTCCATGTGGGTAAATTGTTCTTCTGGATCTGGTGTTTGTGTGAGGAATGGTGAAGGCTAAATCTGGGAAGGGAGCTAGGGCCAGGTCCATAAATAATAATATCAGCTGAAACTGTTAGTAACTAACAGTAAGCTTAAACATAAAACAGCAAGTCATGGAGTGGCCACAGTGCTTCTTGAAAAAATTCACAAGATGAATAGAGTGGGAGCATATGCAGGTGGAGAAGGCTTTGAGGAAACAAGGCCCAAACATGGTATGAGTATCACCTTCTCTGCACCCCCAAGAGCTTCTCCTCTGTTCAGGTGCTGTGAAAAGACATGATCACCCTGCACCTATGTGCTCATGCATGTGTGTGTCTTTGTGTGTATCGTGTGTATATGCTCATGTGTATGTGTGCTTACGTATGTATGTATGTTTATGGATGTATTCATGTATGTGTGAATTGTGTTTTGTATTTGTGAATTGCAAGTGTTTTTGTGTGTGGTGTGTATATGTGCATGTTTGTGTATGTCACTGTGTTTTTATGCATGTGCATATTTGTACATGCGTGTATCTATGTATGCATGTGTGTGAGGCATGTATTATGGGTGTATTTATTTGCTTATCTTATCTACTAAGCTGTAAGCTCTCTGAAGCCTGGGAATGACATCTACTTATCTATATATCCAGAAAAGTGCCTAGCTCTATGTACATATGCAGTGCATGCTGACTGGTGAATGCATCTGCTATTATTGAAGTAGTCCATGCTTAAAATTATGGAAATCTCATCTGGGAATGGAAATTGGGGAGAAATATGCAAGAAGCTTTATAGAGGAAACCTTGAATTTAACAGATGTCATATGGGCCTTTGATGAATAATTTAGAGGTAGGAAATATTCTATGGGTAAAAATGCCACCTATAACAAGTGAAAAACAGAAAATGTAAAAAAAAAATCAACCAGAATACTGAGTAACAAGTGATCATTAAGGAATTTAGTTCTCTATGACCTTCTCTATATCCTAATATAGGGATCAGACATAAAAAATTATATGAAAAATGAAATATCACATATTCCAAAGACTATAAGATAATTTTGAGAGAAGGCTAATGGTCACATCTAAAACAATACAGCTACATTTCTGTCAGCATATCTTTTCATTTGTAAACATGTGTAGGCAGTGATTATCTGTGCCATAGCTGTGCAAGCTATCATTGCCACCCTAACAGAAAGCATTGTGGTGGTGAACACAATGTCAATCGTGAAAGAAGTACTTCATTCCTCTCAAGTGTTCAAAATATCCTTTTGGAAAAAAATCAAGAGCATTTTCAGACAAGTACTGATGTGTATGTACATCACCTTTGGACACATTTTTCATTTTCTACATTTCAAATTCTTAGTGCAAAGAGGCAAAGTTATTTTTTTCCATATTACTCACACTTACTTTCATGTTCATTCACTGCACCCTCGTTTATAACAAAATGTAACTTTTTTTAATAAAAAATGATATAACTTACTGTCTGGCTCCCACTTATGTACTAATTATAATGCTGCTTATGCAAATAAAAATAGTTTTATTGTTTTATGGCAAGCCAAAGACATAACTTTCTATTCTCTGTTGAATTAACAGTGCATTTATTACCTAAGAAATGTCTGCTTGTTTTCTTATGAGAGTCTTAGTATAAATTGAATCATCAGAATTCAATTTGAGATGGAACAATTTATTTCTTTCAAAGCTCTTCACAAAACGTTAACACCCAAGGGATTACACAATCAGTGTAGGCACGATGTGGCATAGTCCAGTACTAATTTGTACTGAAAGAGAAGATTTTCAGTAATCTCTTCCCAAATCCTTATTTAGAATTGGCAGTGTACACTGGAGTATTCAAGTTTTTTTTTTTATATCAGCCAAGGCCAACAATTCAGGAAGTTCAAACTTGGAGATAAGTGAGGCCTCATAGGAAAAGTACATTTTTTTGCTATTACATGCATCTGTCTAAAGGGGTTCGGTATGCTAACTTTATTTTTTTTATTGTCTAAAGTTTTACATATGTGCTAACATTAAATCAGTTATGAATTGAGTGACACATTTCCAAGGGATCTATTAAAGTATATTACGTTATGCCCAAATGGTGTGGCTCAGTGGTTGAACATCAACCTATGAACTAAAATGTCATGGTTCAATTCCCAGCCAGGGTACATGCCTCAGTTGCAGGCTTGATCCCCAGTGGGGGATGTGTAGGAGGCAGCCAATCAATGATTCTCTCATTGATGTTTCTATCTCTCTCCCTTTTCCTTCCTTTCTGAAATCAATAAAAAATATATTTTTTAAAAGTATATTATGTGAATAAACCAATAGCTAGCCAATTAAGTGCACACACATGTGCTCATTCAAGTTGTGGATTGCTGGTGTTGATGCTAGGACTGACTATAAGTAGGTGATGAATTAATGTCAGCATGATCTAGTGGCTAAGAGCACACACAATGCCTCTGTTCTTCAGTTTCCTCATGTATATCAACAGGCATAATAATTATATTTTATATCATAGAGTTCTTGTGAAAATTATATAGAGATGATATTTAAAGGGCTTAGCATAGTCCCCAGCATGTATTAAGTACTACATAAGATTTAGCTATTATTATTAGTGATTAACTCAGCCAAAACTATTGCTAATCATTGTTATCATCCCCAAAAGAATCATATAGTATGTATCTACAATTATACAGGAGGTGAGAGCATGACAAAGCATTTATAATTTTTTTAGTATCTGAAGACCTAACATGGAATGTGTAATTCCTGAGAGTGTTTAGATTATTTTATTTGAATTAATTGTATTTGGAAGCCTATCATATTCACAGAAGGGCCATGTAATTTTACAAGTAATCAACCCAAGAGGAACGATTTTGGCTCCATGGTGGCCTTCTCATTCCCTCCCTCACCTGAATTATCTCCTGGCCACTTATCCTGGGGCCCTGCAGAGCAGTTCTGGACTCTTGGGGCTTCTGGCGTGACCTAGAAAAGACATAGATAAGTGGTTCTCAACCTTCTGGCCCTTTAAATACAGTTCCTCATGTTGTGACCCAACCATAAAATTATTTTCGTTGCTATTTCATAACTGTAATCTTGCTACTGTTATGAATCGTAATGTAAATATCTGATATGCAGGATGGTCTTAGGTGACCCCTGTGAAAGGGTCGTTCGACCGCCAAAGGGGTTGCGACCAACAAGTTGAGAACCGCTGACATAGACCAAGCCAATCTTGAGTCACTATAGACACTATCATATGCTAATGAAATAATTATATACCACAGGAAAAGCAAAAGGACATTTAAAGAAAATGAGGAAGAGACTCATTATGAACTGGGAATGGAGCTCTGAGAAATGTCTTCTCCTCAACATGTGGAAGGAACAGAAAATCTGCTTTCCATCAGAAGTCCACAGCCACATTTTCTCTTCCACATTGATGGGGCAAAGTTCTCTAGGCAAGACTTTCTGGAACTGATACCTGGATATGGCACTGATGTCCAAGGTCAGGGAAGACTGCTTTCATAAACAGGTGCTTGGACCGTCAATACACAAAAGACGAGGGTCTCTAAGACTCCGAGGGTAGCAGGAAATGTTAGCCCACATTTTTGTTTAAATTTTAATCTCTTCAGATGTGATGCTTATCAACAGGGATTGTTAAAACATGTCCCTGGTGGACTTCCTGATTGAAGTCTGTCCTCGATTGCACGGCAATCCAAGCCTATCAACGCCTTGATTGCTGTTCAAATTCCAACTCAAATGCCCCATTTCCATAATAGAATCTTAGCAAACTGTGATTCTGACTTCGCTGTGGAGTCTTACGGCAACAGTGCCAACCACATGGTGCTTATTACATTCCGCTGGGTAATAGGAGCATTTGTATTCATGTATGCAATGCATGTCTTAACTTCTGAGGTGGACAGTTAACTGCTTGAGAGCAGAAATGTCTGACTTGTAGCCGTATAGTTCCTAGCTCCAAGTGCAGCATCTTCATAGACACTGGGTAAGGTTATGTAAACGCCCCTGTCGGAAATAGTGTGGATATTACTAATTCCCTGAATCTCCTCTGAAGGTGAAGCTCCAGGTTGTTTATAAGAGAGAAGTAGTTGGTGCCTCATGTTTAGCTGATGATATGACAAAGGAACAATTTCAGCTGGAATAGACAAATTGATACGAAGAAGTAGACAAAAGAGAAGATGAAATGATATGGAAGATGAGGCTGATGAGAACAAAGTAAGAGATTCATTGCCAGAAGAGGCATTGTGGAGACTTTCAACTCAATTGATGGTAGGTGAGCTCCAGCTTGTGAGCGTGAACAAATACCCAGCATGAAATAAAGAATTGGAGTTAACACGGCGGTACGCTAACAAGCCGGGAAAAACGATGTGCAGTGCTTGAGGGGATAATAGGATTTGTAAAGAGAAAGTGAATGAGGCGGTGAGGAGCTGTATAAAAATTTTATCTGGAATAGTTTAAGAGGCACCTTTTGTAGGTAGGCAAGGCAAAAATAGTGCGCTATTAAGACAGAAAGAACTTGGTTTAAACTTTAAAAGGCATATTCATATATTCCAATGTCTCTTTAGGGTTGCCTTTTGGGATCTGCACTCTTGGGCAAAGACCAGATGTGCAACATCTGAATAGGAGGCATGTGGTTGTTTGATTTAGCTTTTCTAGGAAGGAGAACTGTCACACAGGTTCAGGGTTCTGGGTCAAAACAGACTTTTACTGAGAAACGGGGGTAAAAAGACCAGAGATTACCAATTTCATTTGAAGTCTTGACATTTTCCGAAGTTTCTGGGCTTTTAATTACTGAGTATTCCCACATCTCCCTTAAGTGCAGGTGGGGCTGCCCTCCTCCTCCCACATTGCCCCTTGTCATCTTCCCACTGCCCTGCCAGGCACCTACTGGGACCCAACTTTCTCAGCCCACAGTGCGCTCTGAGCACGCAGGTTTTCACACACTAGATCTCAGTACAAAACTCTTTATTTGTGAAGATGCTCCTTTCGTTTTTCAGACTTGGGTCACCTCATACACAACCTTCTGTGTAGACATGCAGATCTTCCTGCTCTGCCTCAAAGATGATTGCTCTACACTTCACTTTACTGTGACTTAAGAATCACCTTGAAGTCACCTTGTCCTACACCTGCTCCCCAGTGGGTCCAGTTATACACAAACTGCTTAGGGGTTAATAAATTCAGGACAAGTGCAATCCATAACTGCTCAGAGGCTCTCGGAGCTCCTGGCTGGATGGATTGATCTTTGTGGGGACCGCAGAGGGGGCATGTGACACCACCGCTCATTGGGTTGGCAGCTGCTGTCATCTGATTGCTGTGGCACAATGGAGCTGTTAATTTCTGACGTTCCCACAGCCCTCTAAATGGTGCAGGTACTAGAAGTCCTACAGGATATTTCACTTGAGCTGCCTGGAATTCTCTTCTCAGGACCCAAAATCTCAGAACTAACTTGCTACCTGTGAATAAACACACATTTGCCTTTTATTGTGATTTTTTTCCAAGTGCAAAGTCTATTGATAAGAGGCCAACAAGGACCCTGTATTTTATTATCCAGAAAAGTCTATAAGACATCTGTGTGTGAGACACGATTAGACGATGTGGTAAAGGAAAAGATAAACACCTACAGCCCCATCGCACAGATAAAACCCTCTTTCTGAGCGAGGTGGGGTGGTCAGCGACCTCAGGGTGCAATCTCCCTTTTTTACTTAATTACACTATTTAGTGGTTTGTTTTGTTGGTGCTGTTTTACTGAAAAACAGGATTTTGAGTTATCAATTTGACTTGATTTCTTCTCCCTTGTTAATTTCTGCTCATATCCACCTTAATTCCTTTCCTGTGCTAATTCATGAATGATAGTCTGTACTCCAGTTGGTCCCATAGAGTGCGAGCTTCCTGTGGCAGCTCAAATTCCTAAATCACAAACTGGGCAGCTTAAAAGCCTGACATCAAGGTGTCAGCTGGGATGCAATCATTCTAAAGGGTCCCGGGGACAGTCCTTTTTGCCTCTTTCTACATTCAGTGGCCCCAGGTCACATCACTCCAATCTTTGCCTCCGTCTTCACATGGCTTCTCTTCTGTATGCCTACCCCCACCTCCCTCTCTCTCACAAGCGTTTAGATAATCCAGGATGATTGGAGCCTTTACTTAATTACATCTTCAAAGACTCTTTCCAAATAAGGTAACATTTTATGTTCCAGGGATTAGGACTTAGACATATCTTTTTGGGAGGTAAGAGGTGGTGGGACATATCTTTTCTTCAACCTACCACACAGTCTATGTTGATTTAAATTTCTCCCATATTTACAAGTATCTTTCTCATCTTCACTTTTGGAATCTTAGACCTACCTTCTAGAAGTAATTTTCTTTTTCCTAGAGAATATTCTCTATTCACTTTTTTAATGTAAGTGGTCACTTCTCTTAGATTTAAACCTCATGACTTTCCCACCCCATTGAATCATTTATCACTATAAATAGAATTCCAGGTTGACAATGTCTTTTTCCATATAATGTGGTCTGTTGTCAGTCTTAGAACCCCATTCTTTGACATTCCGAAGCTATAACACACTGGTTAGGTATAGTTTCTTTTCATTTATCCTATTTTGGTCTCCTTGTGAACCTTATATTTGAGGACTTTTTCACTCATTCTTTCTAGAAAAATAATCACCTCTCATCCTCCATCTTATTAATTTTCCCCTTCTTATACTATTACTAAAGGCCCGTTGCATGAAGATTTGAGCAATAGGCCTTCCTTCCCCTGGCTACCGGCACCAGTTTTCCTCCGGCCACAGAGGAGAAGCCAAGCCTCTTCAATCTTCAATCATCTTTAGTCTTCAATCATCTTCAGTCTTCGCTCCGTGCCTGCATATGCAAATTAACCACAGTCTTTGTTGGGTTAATTTGCATACTCATCCTGATTGGCTGGTGGGCATAGCAGAATGATACCAATTTGCATGTTTCTCTTTTATTAGTGTAGATTTGAATTATATTGAAACCTATTATTTCATTCTCATTATGTTTAATTTATATTAAATATTTTTCATTTTGTCATCTCATTTAACCAATGCAGATAAATTTATACAATTCCCCAAAATCGCAAACAAGTAACCTAAAATTCCAGCTTAACCAACAAGAAAAAGAAAGACAAAGTAAACCCAAATAAATAAGGAGGAATAATAAATATTAGAGGGAAATAAGGAACTAGAAAATAGAAAAACAATAATCAATGAAACTTAATGTTAGCTCTTTGAAAATATCAATAAAATTGACAAAACTGTAAGATTAAGAAAAAACTCAAATTTCTAAAACCAGTAACAAAAGAGAGTACATTACTATCAATTTTACAGAAACACAAAGCATTATATAGGAGCATTATTAACAATTGGATGCCAATTAATTAGGTAACTTAGATGAAATGAAAGAACTACTGAACCTAACAGAAGAAGAAATTTTAAAATCACATTTGACCTCTAATATCCAAGATTAAAATAATAATAAAATAAGCTACCCATAAAGGAAAACCCACTCCCAGTTGGCTTCTCTGGTTAATTCTACCAACACTTAATGAATAATTAATACTAATTTTTCTCAACCTCTTCCAAAAGAAAGAGGAGAGATGATGTCACAACTCCTCCTTTGATGCCATTAATATGCTAGTTCCAAAGTCAGATATAGACATCACAAGAAAACTACAGATCGTTGTTCCTTTTGAATGTGGATGAAAAACTTCTTGGAAAAAAAAATGGGCACACCAAATACAGCAGCATATAGAAAGGATCATACACTATGACGCTATGCCAGTATTGCAAAGTTGGGCCCACATCTGAAAATCAATCTCTAATATACCACATAATACAAATAAAGTAAAAAAGTCAACACCATCATTTCAATGCATGAAGAACAAGCATTTGATAAAATTAACACTCCTTGATGATAAAACACTCAACAAACTAGAAATAAAGGTTGTTTTCTCTGTCTGTTAAAATTACTTCTATGAAAATCTTACAGTTAATGTCAGACTTTGTTGAGAGCAGCTCCCAGGTGGCTAAGTGATACAGGCTGCCTGAGGTGCAGCAAGTAAACAAAGAGTGATCAGGTGCATATAATTGAGTAGATTCGAAACCTATGAGAATGTTGTAAACATCTTGACCACGCCCTTAATTTGCCTGGTGGAATATGGCTATAAAATAAAGACTCTGCTTGCAGGCCATGGCGCTGTCTCTCTGTCAGAGAGTACAGTGTCCCATCCAGCCCCAGCTTTCTTCTCTTGTCTGTCTTTTCTTAATCCTTCACCACCCCCTCTCAGGTTCACCGAACCTGGCTGTGCTGGTGCGGCACAGACTTCATGGTATAGGACTGAAAGTTTTCTCCCTAAGGAGAGTAGCAAGAGTAACAGTATGTGTGCTTTCATCTCCTATATCCAACATTACATTGGAAATGCCAGCAACTAGGGGAGAAAAATTAATGAAAGGAATCCAGGCCCTGGTCAGGTAGCTCAGTTGGCTAGGGTGTCATCCTCATACACAAAGGTTGCAGGTTTGATCCATGGTCAGGGCACATATAAGGATCAACCAATAAATGCATAAGCAAGTGGAACAGCAGATCTATGTTTCTATCAAAATAAATAAGTAAATAAATAAATAAACAAACAAAATTTTTTAAAAATAAATAAAAGGAGTCCAGATTGAAAAGGAAGAATAAAAATATTCTTATTTACAACTCTCATGATTTGTTATACAGAAAACCCTACATATAAAAATAACTAGAGTTAATAAGTGAGTCCGGAATGTTATAGGAAACAAGATCAATTGGTAAAAATGTGTTACATATTTTATACACCAGAATAGTCAATCTTATTCCTTACACTTAATAACACTAAATAGGACTTCAGCAGTATGTTTGGGGGCCACTTGAAACAGCAAATCACCAAGAAAAAGTTCAAAAATACAAAAGATATGGCACTAAGTAGACTGTGAAAAGGACGTTTGCAAACATGAGAGCTGAAATAAGACACAGAATGCTGCCTTGTTCAGCTTGGATAAGGATGTGAGTTTGGGTGACTCAAATTTTTGCTCCTTTCTTTATGTCCACAAGTTACCACAAAATCTCTGCTTGTATTGATTTGGGGTTTACAAATAAAATTTAGTGAGTAGGGAAATTCACAACTATGAAATGCACAAGTAATGATAATCAACTGTATATCCATACAATCCTATATAATAAAAGCCTAATATGCTAAGTATCTGGTCCACCAGTTGGTTGTTCAACAAATCAAAACGTAATATGCTAATGATATGCTAAGGCCGCTCAACCACTCACTATGACATTCACTGACCACCAGGGGGCAGACAGTCAACCAGTTGACCAGTTGCTATGACATGCACTGACCACCAGGGGACAGACGCTTCGACCTGTAGTGTAGCTTGCTGCTGGGGTCCAGCTGATCAGGACTGAGCGAGACTGGCCAGACATATCCTGGAGCCCTCCAGCAGTCCCTCCATGGTCCTGATCGTGCACCAGTGGGGTCCCTCAGCCTGGCCTGCACCTTCTCGTAATCTGGGACCCCTCAAGGGGATGTCAGAGAGCCAGTTTTGGCTCAATCTTGCAGGCCAGGCTGAGGGACCCCACTGGTGCATGAATTTGTGCACCGGCCCTCTAGTTAAATAATATTTGGCCATAAAAAGGATTGAAATACTATCACATGCTACAACATGGATGAACCTTGAAAACATTATAATAAGTACAAGAATCCAGACACAAAAGGACAAATATTGTATGATTTCACTTATATATGAGATATTTAGAATAGGCAAATCCTTTTTAGAGTGTTTTATAGATGACATTTATCAGTTCCAGATAATCCTCTTCTATTACTGTTTTAAGTGTTTTATTATCATGAAGCATGTTGAATTTTGATGAATTTTTTTTCTGTGTCTATTGAGATGATATGAAGTTCTTTTATCTTTTATTCTGTTGATATGTATACTATATTAATTGATTTCAGGATGCTAATCTAATCTTGCATGCTGGGATAAATCCTTCTTGGGAATGTTATATAATCCATTTATATGCCTCTAGTTGTTTTGTTTGCTAAATATCTTGTTAAGGATTTTTGTGTCTATGCTCATAAAGTGTATTGGTCTGTGGTTTTATTTTCTTATGTCTTTTGTATTTGTGATTATAGTAATACTGGATTCATAATGAATTGTGAAGTATTTATTTTCTTTTATTTTTGGAATAGTTTGAGAAAAAATTGTATGTTTTATTAAATATTTAGTACAGTTTATCAATAAAGTCAACTTGGTCTGGGTTTTTAGGAGGGGTAATTTTTTATTACCAAATCAATTTTTTATGTCTATGTAGGTTTCCTATTTTTTTAAGTCAGTTTCAGTAGTTTGTGCCTTTCTAGAACCTTTTTAATTTTATCTAAGTTATCTAATTTGTTGGTATACAGTTGTTCAAAGTATTCCCCTATAATACACGTATTTCTGCAAGATCAGCATTAAGGTCTCCTCTTTCACTCCTGATTTTAGTAATGAGCAATCGATTTTTTAAATTTATTTATTTATTTATTTATTTATTTATTTATTTTGCTTATTCAGTCTAGCTAAAATCTGTCAATTTTGTTGCTCTTTTGAAAAGATTAATTTTTGTTTTTGTTGATTTTTCTCTATTCTCTATTTTGTCAATTTTAAAACTTTAATCTCTTAAACCGATTGAGGCTGATTTTATGTCTTCCTGTGGCCTAGCCTTGAGGATAATGCAGATTCTGCTGCTGTTGAGTGGAGTTTTCTATAGGTGTCTATTAGGTAGAATTGATAACGAGTAAGTTATTAATTATTCATTAAGGTCTTATGTTTCTCTGGGGCAGCGGTTCTGAACCTGCATATCAGATATTTACATTACAATTCATAACAGTAGCAAAATTACAGTTATGAAGTAGCAACGAAAATAATTTTATGGTTGGGAGTCACCACAACATGAGGAACTGTATTAAAGGGTTGCAGCATGAGGAAGGTTGAGAAGCACTGCTCTGGGGGATAACGATTGTGAAGTCTGCACTTATTCAAACAATTTATAATTTAACTGAAGAAGTCAGACCCATAAGAAACTGATAGTGTTTATGTTATTGGTTATGAATAGAGAAAATAATTGTTCAGAAATGTCTGATGAATTGAGAAATGTGACACTTTTACCAGGAAAATTTTTTTTAATTTTTTATTTTTTAATTACAGCTGGTATTTCATATCATATTAATTTCAGGTATACATCATAGTGCAGTGATGGCGAACCTTTTGAGCTTGGCGTGTCAGCATTTTGAAAAACCCTAACTTAACTCTGGTGCGGTGTCACATATGGAAATTTTTTGATATTTGCAACCATAGTAAAACAAAGAATTATATTTTTGATATTTATTTTATATATTTAAATGCCATTTAACAAAGAAAAATCAACCAAAAAAATGAGTTCGTGTGTCACCTCTGACACGTGTGTCATAGGTTCGCCATCACTGTCATAGTGGTTAGGCAATTATATAGCTTACAAAGTGATCCCCTGGTGAGTCTAGTATCCAACTGGCACCATACACAGTTATTACAATATTGTTGACTATATTTCCTATGCTATACTTGACATCCCTGTGACTATTGTGTAACTACCAATTTGTACTTATTAGTGCTTTCACCCAGGCTCCCATCTGACAACCACCAGGGAAGATTTTAAGAAGGGGGGGCTTGATTTGGGGGCATGAAAGATAGATAGGATTTGCCTGACATATAATCAAAGAAGGGATTGGATAACACATGCTAACAATAACAGGGTTTAGAAACTGTATGGTTATTACAAATCAAACAAGAATTATAGACTAAAAGAGTTCACTATTGCAATGAGAATCAAAAAAAAAGATAAAAGTAATGGAGGAAGGGTGAGCAGATAATTTGGAAAGAGACTAAAAATTGTGTAAAAGTGACTACTAATTCAATAATTTAATGAATCTACATTTCTACTAATCACTTTTTGCTTTGCGGTGGCGCATTTTGGTTATATCTTCTCCCTCATGTCCTCATTTACATCTATTTGAATAATGTTCAATTTATTGCTTAAAATATCTGAGCACAAATATTACCTTCCTGTCCTAAAAAAAGTTATCTGCTTTTAAATGACGTTATTAGAAGCTCAAGTCCCCACCTCTGGTCTGAGCAAAGTCTGCATACTTTCTCATATTCCCTTTCAGTGGTTCTCAACCTTCTGGCCCTTTAAATACAGTTCCTCATGTTGTGACCCAAACATAAAATTATTTTCGTTGCTACTTCATAACTGTAATGTTGCTACTGTTATGAATCGTAATGTAAATATCTGATATGCAGGATGGTCTTAGGCGACCCCTGTGAAAGGGTAGTTCGACCGCCAAAGGGGTCGTGACCCACAGGTTGAGAACCGCTGCGTAAATCCTTTGACACTGATTCTGTTGAACAGCTGTTTACGTGGAACATAAAGGAAACCAGCAAAAATTGATCATTTTTGACATGCAAACCTGTTACTTTCACGTGAAAGAACTATGTCCCTTTCTTTGATAATGCCATAACAGAAAGCCCTGAAATGTTTATATTTTTTGAAGTCTGAGCCCTTCCCTGTGTTACTTTACTCATTAGATGGGGGCTGCTGAGACCGTGACCGTATGAACTGTATAATTTTATTAGTTAAAGGAAATAAAGGCCACCAAATCTCGGGTTCTCCTTTTCATCCACATGCCCTGATTTACATAAAAGATTCATTCCAAATTGTTTCTATTTGTCTCTCCACACAGCATGCCCCATATGGAGGCCTAATGAACAAATTAACAGAACCTGTGGTGATCCATTTGTAAAGGACAAATTGGTTCCTTGCTGAAAGATCATTCCACACATTTGTCTACAACTTTAGATGGGCACAGTCCTATGGATAAATATAGGCCTTCCCCATTATAGACAGATTGAATGTCTTTGAATACACATTAAGATTTTATTTTTCCTTTGATTTTGAATTTACTTACACTTGACATAAAGAAGAAAAGCTGTTTCTAAGCTGTTACTTACATTTGTTTTGTGAACCCAATCAATTCTAGATGTATAGGATCCTTTTGTGCTGTTATATATAACATACAATTCATTTATATTATTTTATATTTTATATGCATAATAATGTATATCTTATAAAATACTATACATAAGATTTTACATATACAAAATAGTTCCTACTACTTCTTATGTTTCCTCCTTTTGTGTATTATAAGAAAATTTTTATCTGTGCATTTGAACGTGTGCACAGCTACTTTTAAATGAATATGTTATCAAAATGGGATACTGACATGAAAATGTGTTTTAATGATGTTCTAACATAAACTATTTCTGAAATGACAAGCTAGACAGATCACTTGGCTGGCTTTTGAATTTCTAGGTACTGAAACTGATAATACCATTCTAACTCACAAAAACATTCTGATTACCTAGTATTAAGGGGAAAACATGAAAACCAGGTTTTAAGTTACTCAAAACTAGAGAAATACTACTGTCTTTTGCTTATCTCAAGGTTGTCTCATATTTTAAAAAGTATGTTGCCTCTGTATTATGGATATATATTGGTTAAATTTTTTTCTACTCAAGTTTCTTTGAATGAGTCTAAAAACACATTTTTTGTGTGTAATTTAAGAAGTATGACCGTGAAAGGTTAATGAATCTCCAACGTTTACAGAGCTGATCACTAATAGAACTGTATCTAGAATTTTAGGTGGCTGTGCACAATTTTCTATCCATATTCATATTTATCCAGATATATTTATATCTATATCTATCCATATCTATATCTATCTATATATACACATGCAAATAAATAGATAATTGTATGTATCTATTTGACTGGGCCTTGGGGTACCAGGCATTTGGTCACACATAATTCCGGGTATGTCTATGAGGATGCTTTTAGATGAGATTAATATGTGAATCAGCGGGCTGATGGATCAGTGGAGTGTCCTCATCCAACCTATTGGAGGCCTGAAAGAATAAAAGGGTTAAATGAGAAAGAATTATCTCTCTGTCTGTCTTTGAGCTGGGTCTTCTTCTGCTTTTGTACTCAGACATAGACTGAAACTAAACCATCAGCTCTTCTGGGTCTCCAGCTTTCAGACTGCAGATCCTGGTAGGACTTCTCAGTCTCCAAGACCATGAAAGCTAATTCCTTATAATATCTCTATTTATATGTACACTTTACATGTGCATGTGTACATAGTAGGTATGTATAAGTGTGTATATACGTATACAAACATTCACATTGCACACACCCAATAGAGACCCTGGAAGTGGTTTAGGACACAGCTCTCACCAATCCTTGCTGGTTTGAGAAAGATAACTGTTGACAGTTTTCAATAGAGACCAGGATGATGAAATGTGATGGTGAAATTGTACCAACCAACCCCAGAATGTGACACATGTACTGCTTGCTGGTTTGGGCCTTTGAGAAAAAAAAACTTCTATTTTTTTCCTTAAAAAAAATTCAGCAGTTATAAAACTCATTTAGGCAGTGTTTTCTCTTCACTGCTGTCATAAGTTCTGCCACTCTTCCTAAATCCTGTCTCTAGCTGTGTTGCTAGGCAACTCATGGCATTGCTGGATTAAAATAAACACTGGCCACGCGCTTGTAACCACATTCCTCCAGAAAAGCTAGCAGCCAGCCACTCGTCTCCGACTCCTCATGCAACTTGGGGCAGTGAGACCCTTCCTATATTCCATACCAGTTACCCTGGCATATTGGGAGAAGTTACTTTAAAGAATTACATGTAGAAATGGTGATAAGATTTAAACATGTAAAATGTGAAACTACCTATTTCTTTTGAAAAATTAGAATTCAGCAAGTAGATCATATCCTCCCCAAATTATAATGCTGAATCTGTTAAATTTTCTTTACATTTACTTTTGCTATAAAACTGATGTCTATTACCTTTCATGGGTATTCATTTATTTTACTCATATTTCATGGGTATAAAATTTCTAATAGTGAATAATACTTAATTTATTTGGATCTTTGAATTGATTATTCAAAAAAATATTTACTAGACCACCAGCTAACACCATAGACAAGAATAAACTCAAAGTGGATTAAAGATTTAAATGTAAGACTCAAAACCATAAAACTCCTAAAATAAAACACAGGTTCTAAAATCTCTGACATTTCTCTTAGCAATATTTTTTTCTGATATATCTCCTCAGGCAAGGAAAACAAAAGAAAAATAAACATGCTATCACTTCTTGATTTTGTTAAAATGTGGCCTGAATCTGTATCTACATTAGTGAATTTTTTCTTCTCCCTTTGCCCTTAGTCCACAAGCCACATTCATAGAAGAGGTTAGTGTGTCAGTGGTCACCTAAACCCCTATCAATCTTATGCTTGAAGTTTGCTGTGGATAGTTATAGTGCTAGAACTCTGCATGAAATACAAGCTCTTTACCCCATTATTGTCCTGGGAATGGCTTTAGTGGCAGCTATTATATTTGGCAAAGTGTATTCCATAAATATGGAAATATTGCTGGTTACAAGTTCATTCATGTCAACTGAGGGAAACAATGAGGGACAAAAAGGCTGCTTATGAAAACAATGGGGCCCACATAATATCTTGGTGCCATAACCAACCTGGGTTGTGTTCTTCAAAAATGGTTGATATCACTCAGATGATGTAGAACCCTCAGAAATGTGAAGTGCATGAAAATCTCCACTGTTTTTCAAAGCAAAGTTAAGGGCAAACATGGAAAGGGTAGAGGATATTCTAAAGTTCAAGGAGGTGACAAATGTGTCTCTCAGGACACATTGTAGTTCTCCCTGGGATCAGGGCTCATGTGATGGCTTATACAGGTGTCCCCCAGTTCCAACGGTAGAACATTGTCCAAAGTCAAATTAATGTAATGATGAATGATGTCAAATAAAAGCTCATGTTTGAAAGTGTTTCTCTGTACATTATCTTGTTGAAACACAGCAGCCCTCTGGAATTGGAACACCGAGTGTTATTACCCACTTTTGAAGATACAAGGAAGGATACAGGAGGACAAGGAGTGGAGGTCAGCACCTTCCTGCTGCTCAGGTGGCAAGGCCTACTTCTGGTCTTGCTCCCGTCTGTGGTGTTGTCACAGGACACGGTGCTCCACATGTGCTGGCCTCAAGATATGTTTGATGATGGAGGGACAAATCAAACGAACAGACATGATATGATAAACTTCAAGACATGTAATAGATTCAGTCCCACCCACCCTCCTTCCCACCTCGGTGACCCATATCCTCCATCTCTCCATAAATGTAAAATATGCACAGGGACATAGAAACGCTGGCATCTGTGCATTTTCATGAGTGGATGAAATAAACTTAAAGATGGTAGAGGTGTGCTGTGCCCTGGTTAAGTCTGTGATGCCACAGATCCCACATATTACAAACAACTCCCTTCTACTATCCTTGGATGGGGGTGAGACGATGTCACACAGCACAGAGGAAAATTCCCTTCTCGGTGGCTGAAGGGACTCATCTGTTCTCGATGCTCCTGAGTGTGTCCGGCACCATAATCTTAGTAATCACGGTGAAGTTGGAACATCATAGAAACAAAATATTGCTTATGAGCAGAAAGCGTTCACTCAAATCCAAAAAAGTATGTGCAGCCCTTCATTGGAGCAAAGGAGGGTCTTAGAAAAATGGGTAGTTATTAGAATGAAGCTGAATTGAAAATATTTTAATCATAAATTGAAGCCATTTTTTTCTTCTTTTGGTTTGTTGTTTCCAAAACGAAAGTGTGCAACAAACTTATTTGTAACTTACGAAACATTTCCCACATCATATTTTATGTAAATCATAGTCATCCCATATGTTGTTTGGCTGGTTTAGGAAGTTTAAGGGTAACTATTTAGAAAAATGAATGCCTAATGGGATCTGAAAAAAACTTATGCTTTTAAAGAGAAGCCCATATGTCACTGCTAACAGATACATTTTTTCAAGATGTAGGTGCTCTCCATAAGTAATTTCTCCTCCATAAATTAATTCTCCTTACTCGCCTGGGCTTTGGTTTTATATTAAAATAGCAAGATAGTTCATCTTTTACAATAGGAGTTAGATGGAATAGTACATTTGGTTATTCTTTCCTGTCCAATGTTTGCGGCAAGAAAAGTCTTGGATTATTTTTACCCATGTTTATCATTAGTTACACTGACATAAGAAATGTTATGATTTTTTAAAAAATAACTGCCTGCTTTTTCTGCAGCTACTTGATTTCACTAAAAGATAAATAAGTTGACATCTGTGTGCCCATTGCACACCAGATATGTACCTGCTCTAAGAAACATAGTAAGACACCCAGGACCCCATCGTCTTCCCAAGATGAAGTGTACTTTTTCATAAATTCTTACGTTCTAGAGTTGGCAGCCTGGCAGAAAGACCACAGGAGCCCCCATCTGTTCAAATCCATTCATCTGTGAGCCTGTGGGAGTGTTGGGCTGTTTTAAATCAGGAGCAGGTTGGAGCTGATGTCAGAGAGACTCAGCAATTCAAAACTTACATGGCAAAAAAAGTGTTTCTTGGGATGCAGAAACAGGCATTGTCACAAGCTTAATTATATCCCTCTGAATTCTAATCACTAGGACCTCAGGCTGTGACTCAGATAGGGTCGAGGCTATTGAGGTAAAAAATTAAGGTCATTGGGTTGGGCCCTGAGCCAATATAACTAGTGTACTTATTAGAAGAGGCAATTAGGACACAGACACACACAGAGGGACGACCATGTGAGGACACAGCCATCTGCACACCAAGGAGAGAGGCCTCAGGAGAAACCAGCCCTGCTGACACCTTGATCTGAGACTTCCAGAGAAAATACACCCCTGTTGTTTTAGCCGCCGGGTCCGTGGTATTTGTTATGGCCTCCAGAGCTGATAATCATCGGCAGCGAGAAGATGCGGTGGGCTCAGACAGATTCTCCTGGGAACACAGTCCTGTTTGGAGTGTGTTGACTCAGAGCAGCTTCCTGGTGGGCAATCCACACCCGGCTTCCAGAGTGGAACAGCAGCTTTCCCTGCTGACTTCAGACAAAGGTTGGCAAAAGTGCATGGACCCTAAAGTGGGAAGTCCCACCTAATTTTGCGACTTAGATGGAGCTTCACTACCCACTAAGCCATGGAGGTTGTTTGTTAAGCATCCACAAGAACAGGAGACATAAATTCTGAGTGAACATAACTACATAACTTGTCTTCCCAGAAAGTCTTGGCACAATCCCACTGACACCAGAGTACCCACTTAAAACTGTATCTTTTCATGTGGCTCATGGGATTTGTTGTGGCTATGAGCCAGAAAATATAAATAAATAAACAAATTAGGATAGTATGGGGATAAATTTTTAAAAAATAGTTTTAATCCTCACCCAATGATATGTTTACTGATGAGAGAGAGAGAGAGAGAGAGAGAGAGAGAGAGAGAGAGAGAACGTCAATCAGTTGCTTCCCATACACGCCCTGACCTGTGGTCGGACCGAGTATATACCCTGACTGGGAATCAAACACACAACTTTTTGGTGTGTGGGGAGACCCTCCAAACAACTGAGATACCTTGACGGGGTGAGGGGGAAAATTTTATGTATATTTTCCTATGTTGACATTCAGCAGACTAATTTATTCCATCACAAGTTGTACAAAGGCCTTTTGGGATGTCAACAAGAAGACAAGATTTTATTCTCAGATATGAATAAAAATTGCTCCAGTGAGGCATTCCTGACTCATGACACAAATATTCTCTAGGTATAAAAATTAATCTCTACAATTCTAGATAACAACCTTAAGAGCTTCTGTAGATGACAGACAAAAAGATAGGTATTTACCTTCAAATATATGTTTACAAAATATGAATTTTTGGTTCTGATTTTTTTAATTATTTTTAGTGATGATGATAGCGAAGTATTGGTTTAAACAGTAAATGAGGATATTCAGCCATGGAATTTCTTATACAAATTAGTAAGTAAAGCAATAACATAGAGTTTTCAAAATACTTCAAAACGAGTATATTATCTTATATAGGTGAGTAACAAATTAGCAAAATCCTGACAGCTAAAAAACACTTATTTATTATCTCAAAATGTCCATGGACAGGCATCTGGACAGGTCTGCTCTGGGTTTTGCAGGCAGCAACTGAGCAGTCACCTGAGCTCAGGATTTTCCTCGAGGCTCACGAGGCTGTTGGCAGAATTCAGTTCCTTACCGTTGTAGAGACTGAGGTCCCTTGTTTTGGTTGGTTGTCACTGGGGCAGCTCTCAGCGATAGAGGCACCCACAGTTTCCACCACATGGCCCATCACCACCTGGTTGCTAACCTCTTCAAGGCCAGCAGCAGAACCTCCCTCTTCAGTTCACCACGATGGGGATATGCCTCCCTTCAGCACATTCCCACCTGCACTCAAGGGGAAGGGACTCCAGGAGGGGGTGACTCCTCGGGCAACACCATGGTGTCATCACAACATGGGAAAGGCAGTTATGAAGACCAGTGAAAACATATCATAGAACTGGAGATGAATCGAGGGGACCTTTAGAAAAAAGGGGAGCAGTTCTTAACTGGACATAGCAAGTCGTGGTCTCTATAAACTAAAGGTCAGGAACCTCTGTGAGGGAAATGCTGATGATTCAGGTGAGAGGAAGGAGAGGAAGCAGAACTCAGGGAGAAGAGGACCAGGAAACAAAAACCTTAAAAATGCAAGAACAACTAAAACCACTTTGAAATTCATTAAGATGAAAAATTGAAAGGCCACAAAATTAAATATGTGGCATGAAAAACCATCTTAGAGGAGAAAAAGTGCAAAGAAAATAAAGTATCATGATGAGATCATAAAAATGAACGGTAGGGAAAAGATCTAAGTTGAATATTTATTAGGCGTACCTGAGGAGAACATGGAAAAAGTACACCAGAAGCCAAAACTAAGGACACAAAGTAAAAATGAAATCCAAACGTGAAAAAAGACCACAGTGCACAGATTATTTTTTATTTAAATAAATTACAGAAAAACAGGGCAAATTTCAACTGTAAAAATTAAAGAAAACATTTTGTGGGCTTATTAATAACAAAAATATGTATTTCAAAGAACAAATAAAGGTCAGATTAACGTTATAATTCTCTCTGCCCCTGATTTCCAAAGGACAGAGTAATTCTAGTAAAAATGAGAACCTGAGAATTTTATAACTAGCCAAGTGTTCATTAACATGTGATGGCACCAACATTAAAAGAATCAGAAATAATGACATATATATTATAAATTATTCTCTTGTCCTTCTTGGGGAAACAATTTAAACACAACTTTAACTATGATTTCATTGGACAGTAAGCAACTCAAAAGTGAACTCAAGTAATTTAGAGCTAAACTAGGACTAAAAATATGGAACACCATGACTAATGATGAACAATGAAAAGCATAAACCTGGTCAAATGTGGTACATAGGGATCAATAAATGTTAAATTAAATGACAGTGTCAATAAATTTTTTTACAAGACTAGGTATTTGTCAGTATGGACTTAAAGAGTGGCTTGAGTAATATATGTATTCTAAACCCCTTACCTTACAGAATCCAAAATAAGGTTTAATTATCAGTGTAATAATTAGATAAGTAAAACAAATAATTAAGAGGAATAGTTTTGTATTAATTCCTTTCAAATTACTGGCCTACATACACAGAAAAACAAGCAACAAAAAGGTCAGGAAAAGGCAAAAATAAAATTAAAACATGGTGGAAGAAAACAGAAATTCCTAAAAGACAATGGCTCTCATATTGGATTTTAAAAGCATTTGAAACAATATCACCAAAATACATGAAACAGTTGTTACAACATAGAAAAAAAATGGCCAAAATCTAAGTGGATTATTTAGAACCACATCAGCCTTGATTTAACAAATAGACATAAAAGAGCTTACGACACATAAAATTAACATGTGATTAATAAAATATGAAGATCGATAATTGTATTATGTACTGAAAACAGACTATTTTTTGAGAACCCCTATTTAAAATGAACCCTATACAAGGTCAGTCACACATCAAGTGTAGAAAATGGAGGAGCTCTATTTGCTCATCATAATATGACACAAGAACAGAATTTTAAATGTTTCCATTTCCTATGTGTGTTTTCTTAAATGATAAGTGTGGTTTAGAACATTTGTTTTGGGATTTAACTTTGATTCAAAAGTTCATATCTAACTCACTCAACTGATTAGCTCATTGCATCCACATCCATGTTCAGTTCTGCTGCTGCGGCTCAGCCAGGTGTTCATCAAATTCTGCTCATCGTCAAGCTCTTTAAAAATAAACAAGATAAAAAATGGCCACGATCTGTTCAGTGTGCTGGACATAGGGAGTTCATCTGCAGAGTCAATCATGGATTTATTCTCCAAAGTTAACAGTATATGCCTATGGACAACACCAAAGTTCTGCTCCTTTAGAGAATAAAATAATGATCAAAGCAAGCATGCAGAAAACCCAGCACTCTCAGGCAGGCATCAGTAGATACCAATGAAACATTTCCCTAAGAATTAGATAGAACTGCTGTTAAGAAGTTCCCATATAATGCAAACTCTGTCAGGTTCTTCCAGAAGGCCAACCTGTCCTCTCCCACAGATACCTGTTTTACATGCTCTCTACTGAGGAGAAACATTTACTCCTGACTCCAGCTCAGCTACAGTCCTTCTACAAGACATCTGCCTCATCCCTCCACCCCCTGCTCCTTTCCTAACCCACACATTTCCATTTCCAGCAGTGTCCTCCCTTTGCACCCAGCCAGCGTGTCAGTCCTGGCAAACAGCTTCAAGAGGCATTAGGGCTGCACGTGTGCTCCAGAACAGCACCCTAAAGATAGCTGGGAAAGGTGCAGTGTTGGATAGGGAGAAAATTCTATTTTCCCAATTCTGCCCAAAGAAATGAATTTGTCAATACAGATGATGTCTACACTAGTTTTCTTTGTGGCTTTTATTTCCTCTACAACCTCAACTCTTCAGTGTGTTTGTTTAGAATAAGGAGAGGGTATGTATAAATTTATACATTCATATATGAGCTTCAAACACAAGAAGAAAAGCTGGATCATGCCAAATAATCATTTGGGTTTATATCGCATCTTGTACTTAACTATGGAAGAAAATGTTAACCATTTATTTTTTTAAAATATATTTTATTGATTTTTTTACAGAGAGGAAGGGAGTAGGGATAGAGAGTTAGAAACATCAATTCGGCTGCCTCCTGCCACACTCCCTACTGGGTATGTGCCCGTAACCAAGGTACATGCCCTTGACCGGAATCGAACCTGGGACCCTTCAGTCCGCAGGCTGATGCTCTATCCACTGAGCCAAACCGGTTAGGGTGAAAATGTTAACCATTTAATTGATTCTGTCTATAATGGGATATCATTGGATTTGAGCATAACACTGGAGTGCATTCACCATGTTACACTCAGAAATGCCCAAATTAACCCAGGATAAAGCTATCTCTCCACCTAAACAGACTTTTAAGGGGCCATTTGCTTTGCTCTGTGTTTAGAGAGCTTGCACAGAAAACACAGAAGCAGACTCCTTCATTCATTCACAAAACAGGTATTGACTGAGCGACTGAGGGCGGAGCTGTACTAGAATCTGAAGCCAGAGCAGTAAAGGAAGCAGGAGAAATCCTCCTCCAGGGAGCACCTCTTTAGATAAAATCCTCAACATAAACAAACTGCCACCAGTGTACGCAGGCGACAGGTATGATGGAGAGAAATGCCTCAGGAAAGGGTGGCAGACTCACAAACAGGTTGGTCTCAGATGGCCTTGGCAAGAGGTGGCCCTTGGGAAGACCTCGGAGGTGAGGAAGTTGTGCCTGGACTTGGGGATGTTCCAGGTGGATGTGACAGGGATCCAGAGGCTGAAACTTGTGTGTTGGGGGGGGTGGGGGGGGGGGGGGGGCGTGTATAGAGGTTACTACAAGGAGAAGTGGTGCATGAATGAACCCATATTAGGAGATTTCGAGATTTTAGGCGCAGCAGAGATGGAGCAGTATGGCCACACAGTGCTGGGAGGGACAGAGGGAGGAATAAGACCCTGAGGGAGCCCTGCAGATGCATTTTTCTATCAGCCTGGGAGAGAAGGTGAAAAATAGGACCGGGGAAGGGAGGGTTTGCTGAAGTTTGACTCACAGTCCTGGAGGCCAGTGTTTTAGTAATTGAAGAGAAATGTGACTTGGGTTCAGGAAAGAGTTGATAAGAGTGTGGGAAGAGGCCTGGCCTTGGGTCCTGGTTACTTAGTTTTCAGGATCCTAAATGACAACACAGTCACTGATCCTTGATTATTACTGTTGTTTATTACATCTATGTGTATATCCACAGCAGACCTTTTAGTCTATCTATATCCCTTCCCACTAGAAATCAAACCCACTTCCTTCTTTTATTTTCAGTTTTGCCAAATAAATCTTCTCCTCTTCTTCCCCGTGGTTTTACAATACTCTTTATATGTTAACTTGAAACCTATTCTACCCTTTTCTAGTTCCCATATATGGGTGCATTGTGTCTCTTCTGAGCTCATCAGTATCCTCTATGAAGATGCCATGGGGCCTTTTTTATGGACAGAATTCATTGAATTGATTAAATCTTGATACTAAAACCTGTCATGTGTTTAAACAGAATAATATCCTGATTATTCAGTTACCATGAAAATATAACTTGAACCTAGGTTGTCCCCTGCAATGTATAATGATTGCCTAGCTTCCTCACTTCTCAGCCGTGGAAACCCAAGCCCCGTTGCCCCAGGCCCTAATCTCACACGTGCTCTCCATGACTTCACAGTGAGTCCAGGTCGGCCTCATGTGGTTCACAGATCACGGAGTTGAGCTGCAGAACGTGTTTGCCTTGGAGGACAGCCGTGGAGAGCGTGATCACAATTTCTACAATTAATGTGATCATACTGACCACTCCCTTTCTCCTTGCCTGCCCTCAGGCAGTATCTCAGCACAGTTCTTGCTGGTTTCATGACCTACCACCATCTCTCTCTTGCTCATTTATTCTTCCTTTCTGCAGAGCAGTGAGCACATTCAAGAGGAGAAACATCCCTTTTCTCTGACACCCTGAGAGACACCAACACCCAAGGTCTTACTTTGATGTGCACTTAGGGTAGAAAGTAATTTTCTAAACAATAATTTTGCCCTAACATGAATTCTGCTGCCTGATGTGGAACCAATAATGTGTCATCCAATTCACAAATAAGTGTGCAAGATGGGGAATGCCAAATCGTTGCCATCAGTTTTCATATTTTTAGTTTAAAGGTGTGATGTAATCCTTGGCATTTGAATGGTGCCTACACTAAGAAAAAAATAGTGGAAAATGTAAAACTCATTCTCTCAGATTTTCTGGACTCAGAATTCCAAACAATTAACTTGCCTACTTGCATGATTTTTTTTTTACTGATTTGATAAAATGTATAAGTTACTCAGGTATCATATAGAGGCAACCCAGGGCATTCATCTTGATTTTCTTATTTCCTCAGGTACCATTCCCTAACAAATGTATGCACACCATAAAATCTGTCATAAATATAGACAGCTGACTCAGAGTGCTAACTAACAGGATTTCAGTCTTTTCTGCTAAGAATGGTCAAAGAAATTCAGCTCCAATCCAAGTGGGGGAAAAAAATCTCTGAAATTTATATTTTTAGCCAGCATCTTACTTCATTATATAAGATTGCTGAGAAAAAGTATAACCCATACATGGTGCAGGCAAGCCACCCAGAGGGCATGCCTGACCCTTTCTTCCCCAAGTGCCATGGTTGTTCTCAGGCTCTCAAAGAGTTCCTAAAATATCAGTCACAATCAATCAATTGACAAACAATTATTGAGACTGTTTTGAACAGAGCCCTGTACTTGATGCCCTGAGACAAATAATACAAAATAAGATAAGGCCTCACACAAAATTACCTACGGTTGTCGCAGTCCTAAAATTGATATTAGCTTCATGGTGAGCTGTGAGATTTTAAGTGGTTTTCAGCAGACTGCATTGCAGAAGCTCAGGAAGAGATGGAATCATGACAGTGTGTGTTCATCGAGAAAGTACAGTGCAGGTATACGTGTGTGCATGTATGTGTGCGTGTGTTCTGTGCACACGTGAGGACCAAAAGTCTTCGAGGAAGAAGGAATGCAATATGTGCACATCATCCACTCCAGGAAGCTCATGAAATGGCCATGATAAAGGGCAATGAGTTTATGGGAATTTTACATTGATTCCTAATGGATGAGTGAGCTACAAGAGTGATGTGAGATCAACTTGCTGTCACAGGTGGTGATGCTTCTGACAAGGACTACAGTCTCACACACATAAGTTTGTGACTAATCTGGACTTTGCATCAGTGGAGTGAATGAAGCAAAATGAAGACAGGGGCGTTGAATATTGCCTTGATGATTTAATCATCAGAGAAGTGCTTTTTCCTATAGTCTTCACTTGCAGGCCCCATGATTGAAAACATCATCCTTCCCTTCATTCTTCTTTGGAAGGGCAATCTTCTGTGGTCTGAATTCCTAGTGTCGAGTACACATTAAGTTGATGGCATGCTGTAATGCTGATCTCAGAATGGTGACATCAGAGCTGAACTTCAGACTTTCACCTTCTCAAGGGGCTTCCACTGTGGATGACTCCCCGCCAACACATGGGACAAAAAGCCACCCCTCCCATCCTAACAGGCACCTGCCACACACAGGGGAGACCACAAGGAAAACTACACTGTGACCCCAGTTGTTTGGAGAGCCCACATACATCATACTGACTGACTTCCCTAAACTTTTACCCATGAATAAAACTGTAACAGGAGCCTCAGAGAGAATATCAAGTTTGCTAAAATGTTATGAAACTAGAGATATGTATATATTAATATGACTCTGAAAATGTATCTTCTCTACACACTCAAGGTATATATCAGTCAGTCAAACAAGCAATACATTAGAGTAAGAAAAATTCAAAAGAAGAAAACATAAAGTAGAAGAAATAGTGGTAACCATTAATTTTAGTAAAATTCAGAGTTAGGTCAAAATAATTGTTGATGATGTGTTTTATAAACAATTATAAAATGGTTTAAATTTTTCTTAAAATTTAAGATGTTTAATGCAAATTTAAAGATAAATATGTTTAATGGAAAGTTAAGAATGCTTAATGTCAAAAGCAAAACTAAAATTCAAACAAAACTAAAATTAAAGACTATCAAAAGAATAAACAGATATTTATGGGTAGTTAGAGTAAACACAGGAGAGAAATAAGATGGTGTTTATATCAGTAGACGCCACAAAATTTTTTTCTATTCTATACGTGTTGATAAAGTCATAAAAAGTTAAAATGTATTTATACAAATTCAGAACAAATCAGTTGTACTATTAGGAATGTGATGTGAGAAGCAATAACATTTCATCATTGACACATTAAGCAATGAGAAATAAGAAAACACTAAAAATAAATAATAAGGAGGAAATGATATATTTCCATGGGGGGCACCCGCCTGCCAGCTCTGTGAGGAAAGGGCTCAGCAAAGGAACAATGGCCCCTGCCAGCACTTCTGTCTCAGAGGAAGCTGCTTCTCCAGCCCTCACTCTGAAGCCAGGAAATGCAGTTCCTCCCCCTTTGTCCCTGGTGCCTTTTGAGCTGCTGTCTCAGTGCTGGAGCTCAGACAGAGTGAGTCCCAAAGGAATGGCAACAATTGAAACCTGCTCAGAGGGACATGTACAGGGATGTGATGGTGGAGAACCACAACAACCTGTTAATAGTAGACTGGGAACATCTACAACAGTGACAACATTAAACATCCTATATAATAAAAGCCTAATATGCAAATTGTCCCCCCAGGCAGTCATTCAACCGGGAGTTCAACTGGGAGACTGGGAGTTCCACCACTCGCTACAATATGAGCTGACCACCAGGGGACGGTGCAGACCATGGTGGGCATCAGCAACATGGCACTGGCAGCAGGTAGCAGTGGAGGTGCTGCCAGCCCCAATGGGCCCTGACAAGAGCGGGACTGCAGCAGGATGGAGGAGCAGGGGAGCAGGTGGCACCAGGCCAAGGCGGATGCTAGCGGGGGCCTAATCACCCCACCGATCACCATGCAGACAGCACCCAGTGGCAGCAGCAGGGGGCAGGGCTGGTGGCACCGGGTGGGGGGAGTGGGGTTGCCACTGCAGATGGTGACCAGAGGCAGCAGCAGGAGGCCCGGCCCCAACCGATTGCCCCGCAGACGGCGACCAGCAGCGATAAGAGGGGTGGGGCAGGCCGCTGCCCGGCTCCCAGGCGCTGAGGGAGCTGGGTGGGAGCCTGGCCCCGATTGATCACCCCACAGGCGGGATGGTGGAGCAGGTGAGGGGGCATCACCAGGCCAAAGCAGGGTGCCAGGTGGGGCTGTGGGGCTGTGAGGCTGGGGGCACGAGCTGGGGCTGCAAGGCTGGGGGTGCGAGCTGGGGCCCGATTTCTTCAGAGCAACCAGAGGGACCCCCACCCATGCACGAATTCATGCACCGGGCCTCTAGCTTTTAATAAAATAAAAGACTGGGAAGTTGGTAAGCAAATGAAAAGAGAACAGCAATGATTTGTGAAAGGAGATGCAACCATACTTAAGAAAGCCTTGACTGAGGAGATAGACATTTTGCTAAGATTGGAAAAAGTGTCTCTTGTGAATTCAGAAATTAATTTTACAATGAAATACCTCTATAAATGAAATGACTCTTCAGGAAAGAGACTGAGACTTAATCATGGGAGAAACCGTATAATGACAAAATATCATGAATACAATAAGCCTAGAAAATCTTGCCATAGGTCATTCTCTACTGCAGTAGCTACCTTTAAGTGTGCTTAACGTGGAAAAAGACTTCATTCAGGAGTTGTATCTCATCAGACATCTGTGAATTCATACTGTAGAAAAACCTTATGAACTTTATGTTTGTGGAAAAGCCTTCGAATGCTTTGAGTCAGAAAATCTAATAGAAAAACATATCTCATAGTTTATCTAAAAATTTATTCTACAGCAAAACACTATGAAAATGACAAAGACTTTAAAAGGAATTTGAAATTTATGAAACACAAATAAACTCACAATGAGGGGAAAGACCATTGGTGTAGTGAAAAGCCTGAATGCAGAAAAACTGCAGCAAACATTGTACTTAACAATGAAACTTAGAAGCACAACCATTAATAATATAAGAAATAAGTTGTGAATGCCTGCTATCACAATGTGTTAAGAATAGTACTGAATGAACTGGTCAATAAGAAAAATCAATATTGGAAAGAAAATAAAGATTAAGATCATGATTTGAAAAAAAAGAGAATGAATTTCCATCTTGACAATAAAAGTAATAGGTTAAAGTCTATTGAAGTAATCTTAGAATAATTTAAAAAGCATATGTTGATTATGTACTCCTTCAAAAACATACCTATTTTTAAGACACCAAAATTTTAAAATAACAAAATAGCTATGCTTTCCTAGGTTACAAAGAAAATTTTTTAAATAAGTGGAAATATAGATAATTAAGTTACAAAGATATATGAATACATGGTGGAGGGACTGACTTACGTCAAGGACAAGCACCAATGGACAAAGGAAAAAGGGAGAGAAAAGAAGCAATTTATCAGTAAAACTAGGAAACAAAGACTGTCTATAATCAAAGTTAGAATTCAATAGTGATGTTTGAGTGTATCCAATAAGCAAGAATGGAACCAAACATATGTTTCTTCTTACATTTCTATATTTTTAACTTCAATAAACATTGCCAATTTTTCTCTCAAAACAGAAAACTTTACTTCATAGCAAGTAACATTATAATAATTATATTCACTATCAACAAAATAGAACTCAAGTAACCTATCTTCGCTTGAAAACTCTCACAATATGGGGGAATATGAATGCTTACTCGTACATAGTAAGCATTGCATCTCTGACTTCAAATATTATATAAATCTAAGTCTTCTCATTTTATTTAGAATAGATGTGAACTCCACATATATTCAATGTTGCTGTAGAATTTCCAGTCGCTGGATAATTAGAAAAAGCCAAGATTAGGAATAGTTTTCAGAATGTTTCTTGTATTTATAATGAGAATTTAATAGATCCCGAATGAGAAGACTGATTGTTACAAGAGGAGGTCATTAAAAGGAGGTCTTGCTTCTATTTAATCACGTAAGAAGCTTTCTGACTTGTCTCTTCTCATTGACTGTGTGTGTTTCCCTCAATACATTGCTTCTTTCGCACCCTTTGCTCTCACATGGACTTCCGCTTTTTATCTTCTCTGCTTCCACATTGTTCTTCATGTCTGAGTTCACATTTCTATAACTGTCTAGAACGGTTTTCACACCAACCTTTGACTCTGCTGATACTTAAATGGAGTACTTGGAATTATAACATTTTCATTTAAAAATAAGTGGATATAGTAAAGAATGATTCAGGGCTATCAGATACACCTTGGGGAAAATAACATTGATTTTAATGTTTTATAACCAACTAGAGTCAGTTGTTTATAAAGTACCAGGCTTGAGAAAGTATCTGGAAAAATTCAACCCAGCAGAATAATTAGTTGCCAAGAAACTAACTAACCCAGAATCCACTCTTTGATATTTGATCCTAACTATATGCACCTAAGATGTGAACATGAGGAGATTTTGATAAAAAGTCAACCTATTTATAATTAAAATCGGATTTTTAGTCCAAATTGTTATAAACCGTTAAGCCTGTTCTGATAGGAAGAAAGAACAATATTTAAGAAAATTCTAAATGATCAAATTAGAAAAACATAACAGAAATTGTTACCTAGGGATAAGAGGGTATAAAAAGAGGAAAGTTAGGAAGGTGATGTATGTTTTCATCACCTTGACTATGGTGATAGTATCTTGGGTATATAGATATATCAAAACTCATCAAATTCCTCCATTTAAAATGTTTAGATAATTGAATGTGAGTCATACCTCAATAAAGCTGTAAAAAATGACAGATATTATATTTTCACAATTCCTGACTAATGAGTGTGTGTGTGTGTGATATATATATATATATATATATATATATA